>NC_134354.1:66859536-67200369 GCF_048569485.1 Anomaloglossus baeobatrachus
TCAAGTTTTGACTGTAAGTAAAGGCTTTTTTAGTTGTATTTTAGAAGATTTTTTTTTATTATTGATCAACAACTATGTTCTCAATCAACCCAAAAGACTCAGAAATATCAAAGCTTAATATTTTTGGAAGTTGGAGGTTTTTTTTTTAGATTTAGCTATTTTAGGAGGATTGCTGTTTGTGCAGGTAACTATTACTGTGCAGAATTATTAGGCAACTTAATAAAAACTAAATATATTCCCATCTCACTTGTTTATTTTCACCAGGTAAACCAATATAACTGCACAAAATTTAGAAATAAACATTTCTGACATGCACAAACAAAACCCCAAAAAAATAGTAACCAGCTGTATAGGCTTGAGAGCCAACTACCAATTAAGTAAATCAGGTGATGTGCATCTCTGTAATGAGGAGGGGTGTGGTGTAATGACATTAAAATACTATTAAAGGTGTGCTTAATTATTAGGCAACTTCCATTCCTTTAGCAAAATGGGTCTGAAGAGAGATTTGACGGGCTCTGAAAAGTCCAAAATTGTGAGATGTCTTGCAGAGGGTTGCAGCAGTCTTGAAATTGCCAAACTTTTGAAGCGTGATCACCGAACAATCAAGCATTTCATGGAAAATAGCCAATAGGGTTGTAAGAAGCGTGTTGGGCAAAAAAAGGCGCAAAACAACTTTCCATGAATTGAGGAAAATCAAGCGAGAAGCTGCCAAGATGCCATTTACCACCGGTTTGGCCATATTTCAGAGCTGCAACATTACTGGAGTATCAAAAAGCATAAGGTGTGCCATACTGAGGGACATGGCCAAGGTAAGGAAGGCTGAAAAACGACCACCTTTGAACAAGAACCATAAGATAAAACGTCAAGACTGGGCCAAGAAATATCTTAAGACTGATTTTTCAATGGTTTTATGGACTGATGAAATGAGAGTGCCTCCTGATAGGCCAGATTGATGCGCCAGAGGCTGGATCAGTAAAGGGCAGAGAGCTCCACTCCGACTCAGACACCAGCAAGGTGGAGGTGGGGTACTGGTATGGGCTGGTATCAGCAAAGATGAACTTTGGGACCTTTTTGGGTTGAGGATGGAGTGAAGCTCAACTCCCAGACCTACTGCTAGTTTCTGGAAGACAACTTCTTCAAGCAGTGGTACAGGAAGAAGTCGGTATCGTTCAAGAAAAACATGATTTTCATGCAGGACAATGCTCTATGACATGCATCCAACTACTCCACAGCATGGCTGGCCAGTAAAGGTCTAAAAGATGAAAAAATAATGACATGGCCACCTTGTTCACCTGATCTGAACCCCATAGAGAATCTGTGGTCCCTCATAAAATGTGAGATCTACAGGGAGGGAAAACAGTACACCTCTGGGAACAGTGTCTGGGAGGCTGTGGTGGCTGCTGCACCCAATGTTGATCGTAAACAGATCAAGCAACTGACAGAATCTATGGATGGTAGGCTGTTGAGTGTCATCATAAAGAAAGGTGGCTATATTGGTCACTCATTTTTTGGGGTTTTTTTTTTGCATGTCAGAAATGTTTATTTCTAAATTTTGTGCAGTTATATTGGTTTACTTGGTGAAAATAGACAAGTGAGATGGGAATATATTTGGTTTTTATTACGTTGCCTAATAATTCTGCACAGTAATAGTTACCTGCAAAAAAAGGATATCCTCCTAAGATAGCCAAATCTAAAAAAAAAAAACTCTCCAACTTCCAAAAATATTAAGCTTTGATATTTATGAGTCTTTTGGGTTGATTGAGAACATAGTTGTTGATCGATAATAAAAAAAAATCCTCTAAAATACAACTTGCCTAATAATTCTGCACACGGTGTACATTCTGTTCCACAATCCGGCTGCTACTTCAGTCCACCGGCCTACTGGTACCTTGGTGTGTCAAACTACGGGTTTCTCCATCCTGGCCTAGCAGATGCCCACTTCCCTGGGGTCCCTCAGCCCAAGATCCACAGTGGCGGTCCGTAAGACCTAGCCCCACAATATGTGTCAGTGTCTTGTTCCTGCCAGTGACGGTTGCAGTCGGGGGTGCCCCTTCAATTCCCAGGACCTGTGCCAGACCTTGTCTCTCCGCAACAGTCTTCCTTCTTCCCCCTCCTATATCTCTCTCCTCTTTTTTAACTTCTTGCTCCCCTCCATGCCCAACCTCCCCCCCCTTCCCTTTTCCTAGACTACAGCAGAGGTTTGAGGGAAAACAGTGCCACCTAGAGGATGAACCCGGCATAATAAAGTACTGTGAACCTACACCTTTCCTTGATACAAGCCTATACCTATCTGTCCAAACCATATCGGATCGTCCAGGTCTGTGGAGCTTCGGCTACCCCCTTACAGTTTGTAATCATAGAGGCTGATATGTTTCATATTAATAACATTCTGAATCATTATATATTGTATACATTGGAGCAATAATACAAGGTGGCAGCTTCTCTTTATGTATATTTTGGCTGATACGCGCTTTCATTTCTGGTTTAAGCATTGATTTTCTTAGCACAAGATTCTATAGAATATAAAAAGTGCAATTTTATTACTTAGGAGAGTGTTTAGCAGAAGAGTAAATGAGGTTGTTTTGGTCTTGTACACTAATGTCTTCTCAAACTGCTGCTGGGAATATCCTAATTGCAATCACTGAGGAAATGAAGGTTCCATTTAAGTATTATAATGTGGGTAATCTTTTCTTCTATTCGACATTCTATTTTATCTTCCAGATACATTTTTATTACGTTTTTGGAATCAAATGAAAACTTTTTTTAATACATATGGGCACCTTCTGGCCTTGTTTTTAAGCTGACGTATTAGGATGAACGTTTTTAGCTTTCTAACATTATTAGAATTGTACATTTACTAAACTTTTTATTTCTGACTTTTGTAATTTAGATTATTCTATGACATTACATGGATCACAAGGGCAAATTATAGTTGTTTGCCCTAATTATGTTACATGTAAAGGTAATTTGTCACTAGACTTTTGTTACTCCGTCTGGCAGCAGCATTATATAAGGGCAAAGTTCGTGATTCCACTGATGTGTCACTTACTGAGCTGCTTGATTTAGTTTTGATAAAGTCACTGTTTCCTCTGCTGAAGATCTTGTTGTTCTCTGAATGCTAAGCTCTGTATATCCCCGTCCACACCACTGATTGGCAGCTTTCTGTGCACACTGTGCAGAGGCAGAAAGCTGTCAATGACTGATGGGGGTGGGGTTATACAGAGCTCATGAATATAATGCATGCCATGGCAGCAGATTTACTTGTTCTCTAGCAATAATAATCTTTTGCTCATAAAATAGTAATTTTATCAATATTACAGCAAACAGCCCAATAAGTGACACACCATTGGAATTAGGATTTCTCGCTAAACATTATGCTGCTCTCAGTATAGGCAGAAATTGTATGACAGATTCCCTTTAATGGGGTATGTGTCATAGTTATCTTTTTCTACCTTAGCTACTCAAAGGGAAGCTGACAGACACTATGAAATTAAATGTTAAGGATTATAGAGTGGATTCCTTTTCTATGAGCAAAGTAAAACCTTATATAGCACATTAGACAATATTATAACCCATGTCACCTCTAAATAACAAAATAATATTTGGCGCCCCTGACCTGGTCAGGCACCACTGAGTACTGCACCAATGCTGGGGACAGTACTTCCAGGTAATCCTGAAGGCTGGAATAGGGTGTGTACGCACAGACACATAGCAACCAGGTCTCCCACACCTTGAGAGGGGACCCTTGCGCAGACCCAAGAGGGGGCTTGCCTCCACATCTCAGCAAGGGGTGGAGCGGAGAGGCTGGAAGCTAAGGTTGCAGCGGCTGTCAGGAGAGCCAGTCTGGTAGCAGGGAGCGTGGTTGCTAGGAGAGCAGACACGGTCGCTCTAGTCAGACCCTGCATGTGAAGTAGCCGTTGGCAGGGGAGAATGGTCACCAGGAAGTCAGTCAGAAAGACGCTGAGGGAGTCAGTCAGTCGAGTACGTGGACTCCTGGTGACTAGGAACGCACGGGGAACAGGTCCCTAGAAAAGATTTCCATTTATTGATCTGCTAAACCTGCCGGTGAGGGGAACCACAAGTCCCTCACCAACCAACTAGAGTCCGAACCTCAGCAGCAATGAGGGGGCTTATAAGGAGGATCGAGCCTGGAGCCATCTTCCTTGGTCCACGCTGCCGGCAAACGGGCCAAAAAGGGGAGAAAAGGCAGTAGCGACTTCCCTGGATGACTCCCACGGTACTTCAAGTCAGGGGTTATCCGAAACAAGAAGTGCTAGGAAGGCGAGTTAACGGTTAGCCTTAGACCGGCCTAAAGGATACCTGGTTTCTCCTGGTTTAAGATCAGCATCGCCCGGTTACCTCACAAAACATCCAAAAGTGAGTAAAAACAAGTTGAAAGACTTTCCGGACTGAGACTGAGTTATTCTGGGACCTGTTGCTCTACACACCCGAGTCCCTGGGTCCAGCCTCACTCACGGGAGGCCACACC
The DNA here is from genome assembly GCF_048569485.1 of Anomaloglossus baeobatrachus. Lineage (NCBI taxonomy): Eukaryota > Metazoa > Chordata > Amphibia > Anura > Aromobatidae > Anomaloglossus > Anomaloglossus baeobatrachus. The sequence continues at coordinate 66,864,026 of NC_134354.1, forward strand.
ATCCGACTGCAGACTCCATCAGCCCCAGACGCTTGTGAAAACTGCAGTGGCGGTCACCATAACCCTGACCGCAAACCGTGAGTGGCATCACGACTCCTATATATACACAAAACCAACATACCTGTTGCGAGAAATACCAAAGTGAAGACCCTGTGGCGTCCCCTGATGTGGAGTGGTGTCCCTGGGGCGACCGCTGCAGGTGGGCGACACAAATACATCTGATCTGTTATAATTAATTACTGTCGGGTGTGGTGTGAGCAGCATACTGGAGAGCCACAGATGTGAATCTAAGGCACAGGAAAGGTTGCAGACTGTGCTTTATACAGCAATATGCATGTCACAGTCAGAGAGCAAACTTCAGTCCACTGCAGGAACGTGTAAAGACTAGGGATGAATGACCCTAATGGTAAAGTTCAGATTTGTACCGAACATCAGGTGTCAGGAGCTCGAAATTGAACACGGATGTTTATAAAAAAAAGTCTATGTCCAAGGTAATAGTTTTGGTGCTGTTCGTATGCTAATAAAGTTTGTTGAAAGGCTGCTGTATAGCCAATCAACAAGGTCACACGCTGTGTTTTTAAATTATTTATTTAAATAACTGTTAAAAAAGTCATGCAGTCCCCATTATTTTTGATAACTAGCTAAGGTAAAGCAGACAGCTGGGGGCTGATGTTATCTGGCTGCAAAGGTCCATGGCTATTGTGCCCTTCTCAGCCTAAAAATAGAAGCTTGTGAAAAATTCCAGATCTGCTGCTGACCCGCAGTGACCTATGAAGCTTTGTTCTGATAAAAGCTCCATAGAAATCAATATGTTGTGGGACATTACACCGAAAGGATTATGTCAGAACTTCCAGAATTTCTTTTGAATTATTACATTTTTTGAATGAGGGAATGTGGAAGAGTCTTTGGATTACATCTGAACGTCGGAGATTTTTTTGAATTAATAAACAGGTAAACGAGGGAGTGTGTGGGAGTCTATATTCAAATAAACTATTTTTTTCCGTCTATGTTTTTAATGCTATACTTACTGGGTAAGTAATGAGGGTGTCTGATAGATGCCTCTCTTTTACTAAGCACTGGGTTGGATGGCAGCTGTCAATTGACAACTGACATCAACCCTAAAAGTATTACACTGATTGCAATCACACCAGGGCAATCGGGAAGAGCTGGAGTAAGCACCAGAATTGGTGCATTTAATGGATGTCCACTTCTACGGCGGCTCTGGGCTGCTATACTTAGGCTGGGAAGAGCCAAGTAACCATGACTTCCCAGCCTGATAACTTCAGTCCTGAGTTGTCTGCTTTACTATGTCTTGTTATCAAAAATAGGGCAGATCCCATTCTGTTTTTTTTTTTATTATTTATTAAATAATTTTAAGAAACAGAGTTGGATCCCCTTTTTTTTTTATAACCAACCAAGGTAAAGCAGACAGGTAAGAGTTGCAGCCCACAGCTGGTTGCTTTACTTGCACTGGTTATGAAAAATAAGCAGTACCCCAAGTGTTTTTTTTTGTAATTATCGCCAATGCCTATCTGCATTTGTTTGCAGGGCAATGGCCCCCATTTTGCTTCCTTCTGCAGCTCCCTAGACCTTACTACAACCATGTTACAGCCATTTTACAACACAGAAGTTCAGGTCCCCATTGACTTATATGGAGTTGGGATTTGGGGTCGCGAACCAAACTTTTAATTAAACTCTGGTTCAAGCCGGAGAACCCAAACTTCCAAGCGTCCGTTTATCCTTAGTAACGATGATTGGTTGACAACAACTCTGGAAGGTTTTACAAGATTTTCAAAAGTTGTCATCAAATGTATTATGACAGGTTTGTTTTGTATTGACCCAGACACATTCTGTTTGGTATATTAGTATTCAGAAAGTGAAATGCATACAGAGTGTTCAGAAATGAGAAGAATCTCTCTTCATAAGTTTAGTTTTCACTGAAATTACCCCCTAGAAAAGCTTAAAATGAACAGACTTGCAACTAAATTCTCCCATTAATCATGGTGGGTAGAAATTCATCCACTAATAATGGGACCTAACACCCCACTAATTTTTCATTCAAGTCACATATATGCAAGAAGCTGAGGTTTTCAGTACTGTAGCGCAAAGTCTTCTTGATACCAGCAGCCTTTTTTGTCATTCATACCAGCACAGAATCATCTAAAGCTGTGTTCCAGTGTGAGAACCCTGCAGGCATAATAGTGCTTGCCCAGACCCTGGCAGAGTGTGCATAGAAGTTACATTCCATGTGAGGAGGTAACTCACTTGCGGACACAGACAGAAAAAGGCCCCTGTGCAAGAACAATATATGGGCCCTTTTCAGTCCAATAACTCATTAAATGGACAATACTACCTGTTTTGGAGGAAAAAATGGGCCCCCTCAACTCTTGGGCCCTTGTGTGACTGTACAGGTTGCATCAATGATATGTCCACCCATGCATTTACAACCTAAAATCAAGTGATGGGTGGCCACTAAAATGCTCAAATATTTGTTTGTCGATTTGAGCTGGTCTGACGCTTGTAAGAACTTGGCATGATTTACAATTGTTATGGAAAGTCAATGATTGGTTTGTATGGGTCTCCGCTCATGTCGCGGGCGGGGAGGAGGGTGTCGGCACACTACGCTCACCCCCTTCTGCTCGGGTCCGGCGGCCGCTGCTCAGTGGTGGCTCGAGCTGTAGGCCGGATCCCGGGGGTTTTCTCGAGCGGCACTCCTCGCCCGTGAGTGAAAGGGGGTTGTTGGGTGTGGGGATGATTATTGTCCGTGACGCCACCCACGGTTGTGGTGATTTCACCACCGCTGCTCAATACGGGGATCCCGGGGATGGTGATGCGGAGCAGCCAGGTGTTGTGTTGCCCCTCCGTGGGCAGGGGTTGGTGATCCCGGGGCCCGGTGAAGGTTTGTGAGGTGCGGGGCCTGGTGGGCGCAGGGACGCGGGGGCAGCGTTGTGCCTTGCGGCACTGTGGTACTCACTCAGCCTGAGACGTGGACACAGTTTTACGGTAAACCAAACGGCTGGTAGGACGGTCCCACAGACGGCTGCACCTGCACTCCCAGTAGGTGACGGTGATGTCCCTCTTCCTTGCACCTATGGTTGACTTGTGGTAGCGGTGGATTCCCTCCGGTTACCCGCTCCCCGGCTTCAATCTGGGCCGGAGGAGCCCTACACTTTGCCCGCAGGCGCTGGCCCTGAGAAACTGGTGCCGTGGCGGTGTCTCTCCGATTCGGGTTGGGCTGTTGCCTTCAATCGGGACTTGGTTGTTGGGGGATCTACGTCCCCTTCACTGACGGATTCGGCAAATTTGGCGACTCCGAGCCTTGCCAGGGTCCGAGAGGCCCCTGCCCTGGTGCTGACTGTCCTTCGGAACACTGCTCCAGACCACCGGGCACACAGCCAACGGGGTCCTTCCAGGAACTTCCAAACGGTCCCCCTCCAGACAGTCACCGCCGTCGCTGACCTTGCTGATCTGGCCCTACACAAAGCTGGACCCTTCAGGCTTTCTTTCTTTACTGTCACTTCACTTCTACTTTCACTACTTTCACTTCTTTAGCTCCTCACTCCTGCTCCTCCCTGAGCTATCTCCTCCACTCAACTCCACTGCACTCAAGCCCTGCCTGGGCTCATATGCCTGGTTTCTTCCCGCCTCCAGAGCTGTGACCTCCTTGGTGGGCGGAGCCAACCGCCTGGCCCACCCCCTGGTGTGAATCATCAGCCTCTGGAGGAAGGCAACAAGGATTTGTAGTTTAGCTGTGATGTGCCTACCTGGGGTGTGGGGTGTGGTGGTGTTGTGACCTGTGACCCCTGGCTTGCCCAGGGCGTCACACTCACATACAGCCAGTCATAAAGAGAGCATTTTTGACTGGAGTGATGGTTTGTTTTTGTGGTCACACTACATCTGAGATCCTTGTTTTATTCTCCGGGAGAGACATTTAGAGATAGCAAACGGCTCTCCCTGGGGTGCCTCCACACATTATGCAGTGAAACAAGCCTGTGAGTTGTGGTCATTGTTTCATTGACAAAATATCAGGGCACCTGCGATACTCGGCCGAGCTCCGTGAGTACCCAAGCACCCCAATGCTCAATTGAGTAACAAGCAGTGCCGAGCCTCATCCCTACTAATATTACAATCCAATCAGCTCTTTCCAGTCCATTAATTTCTATACAACAATTACTTGCTCATCTTTCTACCTTTAGGTACCGTCACACATAACGAGATCACTAGCGAGATCGCAGCTGAGTCACGGTTTCTGTGACGCAGTAGCGATCCCGTTAGCGATCTTGTTATGTGTGACACCTACCAGCGATCAGGCCCCTGCTGTGAGATCTCTTGTCGTTGCAGAATGGTCTAGGCCATTTTCTTCAAAGGCGATGTCCTGCTGGGCAGGACACATCGCTGTGTTTGACACTGTGTGACAGGGTCACAGTGACTGCTGAGATCGTTAAACAGGTCGCTACTGCGACCTGTATTGTTCCTGCATCACTGGTAAGATCTGACTGTGTGACATCTCACCAGCAACCTCCCAGCGACTTACCTGCGATCTCTATCAGGTTGCATCGTTTTCGGGATCGCTGGTAAGTCGTTGTGTGTGACTGGGCCTTTTCTGGTGTTATCAGTCCTGTAGAATCACAATCCAGGCACCCAACATCAGGGCTCTCACTGTCTTAAGCCATGTGCTTATTCAAATACACTGTTTTACACTCAGATTAAACCATTGATGGCTGAATGTGTTACAGCAGAATTTGTGACAAGCTTTCTAGTTTTACCAATACTAAAGCTCTGCTGCTCATCAGAACTATCACTGAAGTAGGAGATCCATCCCTGCAGTAATTCAGGATGTAAGGAGACTGCAGAGCTCTAAGCTGCTCAAGAGACAGCTTGAAATTAATCAGCTGGAAACAAATTTAAAGGTTTTGATTGTACTAATATTTTGATTCTTACCTTAAAATTCAGGACTGTGTTAGTCACTAAATATTTTTGTGTTTCCTATCTGAAAAGTGTAAGCTACAAAGGTGCTTTCAAGGGCGAAACCTCTGCATACAGCACCATAGATCACAACTTCCATACTTTCTTGCATTATTGCAAAGAAGAAGTAGAATCTCAAAGTTAACAGAATTAAAATGTATTGGTTTTGATTGCTTTAAATATTGTGGGGTGGGTGCGGAGATCTCACCTATGATAATCAGTTGATGCTACGGTGGTGGCGACAATCTAAAAGAGTTTGTCTTATGAAGTACGGAAAACATTACCGAATATTTAATATGCTCTCTGAAAAATTCAGGCCATCGCCTCCTCTTGTAGTACAGGTACAGCTCTGTGGCAATTTCTCATTCCTGATATATTACTTAGCTTTACAGAAATGCTAAATTGCCTTTAGGAACTTTACTGCATTTGCATGTTTATTTAGTCAGTGGAGAAGGCAAGGTAATTAAAATATTCTGTAGTGAAAAATATAAATCACATTATGTATTAGAAATTGAATTTGAAATATTTTCACATCACTTTTTCTGCATATAAATGTATTAAGATGACAACTTATATATCTAGAAATCATTATTGTTTTGGGGATTTACTAGCATATTATTTTCTGCAAATACTGTATAAAGCCCAATGCTAAAATAATGGAAACAATTATGAAGGATTTAGATATAATATTCTAGGGCAAAGTTTTGGATTTAGCCGTTTTATTTTTGCTTTTCTGACCCAATTACTAAGATCACAACTGACTACGGTACTTATCAGGTTTCCATGTTATCAATTGCTGACTGCAATAAGCACACAGTTGTCTGACATGGATATTGGAGCCCATTCTGCCCCAAAATCCACATGAAAAACACATAGTGTTTGAATAAGCTTCCTGTTGATTTGAATGGAAAAACCTTTGTGAGGTTGTGCTCTGTGCACTCACCGTGTTATGGGGATTTTACTCACTTTTGTTGCGATGTGAGGTTGACTCAGGAACACTGTCTCTTTAACAGTTCAGCAGGTTTATTTAACCAGGCACATAAAACGCTCTTGTAACCTAACATGAGCCTCTTCTGGCTTTAATCCAGTTCATTATACTGTGGACTCAACCACTGTAATCACACTGACCCCGCTCAGGATTAATCCATGGATTCCAAGTCCGGTCCTCTCAGGAGATTTAGCAGTGTCTCTGTCGCGGGCGGGGAGGAGGGTGTCAGCACACTACGCTCACCCCTTCTGCTCGGGTCCGGCGGCCGCTGCTCAGTGGTGGCTCGAGCGGTGGGCCGGATCCCGGGGGTTTCTCGAGCGGCACTCCTCGCCCGTGAGTGAAAAGGGGAATTTGGTTGGGGAGATTGTTTATTGTCCGTGACGCCACCCACGGTTGTGGTGATTGAGTGTACACCACCGCTGCTCTATATGGGGATCCCGGGGATGGTGAGGCGGAGCAGCCAGTTGTTGTGTTGTCCCTCCGTGGGTAGGGGATTGGTGATCCCGGGGCCCAGTGGGGTGCAGGGGCGCAGGGGCAGCGCTGTGCCTAGCGGCACTGAGGTACTCACTCAGCCAGTAAACACTACACAGTTCTCGGTAAACAAACGGCTGGTTGGACGGGTCCCTCGGACGGTTCACGGTGCTGCGGTTGCCTGCAGTTAGCGGTGACGGTCTCTTCCCTGCACCTTTGAAATGTCTGTTTGGTAGTGGTGGATTCCCACCGGTTACCCGCTCCCCGACTACAATCTGTGCCGGAGGAGCTCCACACTTTGCCCGCAGGCGCCGGCCCTGGGAAACTGGTGCCTTGGCGGTGGCGGTGTTTCCCCGTTGTGGTTGGACCTTTGCCGTCAATCAGGACTTGCTTGTTGGGAGATCTGCGTCCCCTTCACTAACGGATTTAGCAATTTACAGCGACTCCAAGCCTTGCCGGGATCCGAAAAGCCCCTGCCTTGGTGCTGACTGCCCTTTGTATACTGCTCCAGACCCCCGGATACACACAGCCTCCGTGGTCCTTCCAGCAACCTCCAGACAGTCCCACTGCAGACCTTCACCACTGTCTGCTGACCTTGCTGACTCCATCTGGGCACACAGCCACAGACCAACTTCAGGCTTTCTGTCACTTTCACTGCTGTTTCACTTCACTCTAGCTCCCTCCTGAGCTACACTCTGTTCACCTCCTACTCCTTTCTCCTCCCAAACTCAACAACCTGGAACTTCCTGCCTCCAGAGCTGGGAACTCCTTGGTGGGCGGACACCAACCGCCTGGCTCCACCCCCTGGTGTGAATCATCAGCCTCTGGAGGAAGGCAACAAGGATTTGTGGGTTAGCTGGTGTACCTGCAGGGAATGTGGGGTGCGTGTGTGTTGTTACCTGTGTCCCCTGGCTTGCCCAGGGCGACACATTCCCCCTTAGCAAAACGCAGACCGTCCTCGGGCTGCCCGTCCAACACCGGTTTTATTTTCCTTTTGTTTTCTGTAAATGTAAAAAGGTATAACATCATAACGGTAAATTATGTACATTTTTAATAATAACTCTTCCCAAGACGGGAGGCACATTTCTTTTTAACGTTGCAAACGGTTTACGGTTACGGTTTCCGCTCTCTCCCACCCAAGCAACCTGGCCCTGATGCTGCCCCTAAAGCCCAGGCAGCACCCCTTGACCCACAGTCCAGCACACGTTACCCGAGCGGGATCTGTCCTTCCCTCCAGAGGGTAGCCACCGGTTCCTTTGGTGGCTGGGCCCCAGCCTACTCTGCTCAGGGCCCTCCCTCCAACCTGCCTCTCCGGAGGCGGCATGGCGGAAACGGTAACGGTAAACAACATATTTACAAGCCACTTAACGTTTGTGGTTGCCCTGCAAGTCCATGGGCTTGTCCATGGATAGTTCCCATGCCAAACTTTAAACGGTCCCCACGGGGACAACGGTGCCGGCTCCAGCCGGTTGCAAATCACGGTGCAAATCAGGTAAAACTTCGGTCATCATTTTCTTATCATTTTCAACTTTTTCAAACTTTTTAAACAAACAAACACTCAAACTTTCTGTGGTGGTTCCAACGGGGACGGTGCAGCGGGCATCCGCTGCCCTTGAGGTGGCTACCACCGCAGGGGGTCGGCCCACTCCGGGACAGAGCGGTACATGGGATTTTCCTCCCACTGGCAGTTCAACCCCGAACCACTGACAGCCGTTAGGAATGGCGGCGGAGGCGGCATACTTGGGACCTCTTCCTCCATCAACGACATCCCCTTCGGACCTCCAGCCGCGGTGCTGATGTCTGTCTCCCACTCAATCAGGGCCGGTTCTGGGGTTTGGGTGGACTGATCGCGACGCGGCACGGCCGCAGCGGCCCCTTACTCATGGGCCCCCACTACGGCAACCATCCTTCGCATCTCCGCCTTCCAATCCATCAACTGCTGCAGGCTCTGCGCCCTCACCTTCACGCAGAATCGGCCCAGCTCCCGCTCCAGCCACGCAGCGGTCCCAGCGGGGAGCTCACCCGGGCCGCAGTCCTCAAAAGCTACTCCGCCTCGTTTCCCCCAGAGCTTGGGTACTCCGGTGGCGGGTATTCCCGCACTCCAATTCGAGGACGCTGCCATTTCTCCATTCGTGTTCCCGTCTTTTTAGCTGCGTTGTTACATGCAGCCAGCCGCCATCGCGTCCCCCTTAGCTCTTTCCGGCCCCTCCCCTCTCGGGGCGGGGTTTTGGCCTTCGCGCCTCTACTGCTCGAGAAGACGCTCGAGCGGGAATTTTTCGCGCCAAAGATGGCGGCTTCTGAAATTTTTCTGCCGGATACCTCCGGCGGTAACAAGGCGCACCTCTACCAGACGGCAGAGCGGTAAGATCCTGTTCGTGACGCCAAGTTGTCGCGGGTGGGGAGGAGGGTGTCAGCACACTACGCTCACCCCTTCTGCTCGGGTCCGGCGGCTGCTGCTCAGTGGTGGCTCGAGCGGTGGGCCGGATCCCGGGGGTTTCTCGAGCGGCGCTCCTCGCCCGTGAGTGAAAGGGGGTTTGTTGGGTGTGGGGATGATTATTGTCCGTGACGCCACCCACGGTTGTGGTGATTGCACCACCGCTGCTCTATACGGGGCTCCCGGGGATGGTGATGCGGAGCAGCCAGGTGTTGTGTTGCCCCTCCGTGGGTAGGGGATTGGTGATCCCGGGTCCCAGTGGGGTGCAGGGGCGCAGGGGCAGCGCTGTGCCTAGCGGCACTGAGGTACTCACTCAGCCAGTAAACACGACACAGTTCTCGGTAAACAAACGGCTGGTTGGACGGGTCCCTCGGACGGTTCACGGTGCTGCGGTTCCCTGCAGTTAGCGGTGACGGTCTCTTCCCTGCACCTTTGAAATGTCTGTTTGGTAGCGGTGGATTCCCACCAGTTACCCGCTCCCCGACTACAATCTGTGCCGGAGGAGCTCCACACTTTGCCCGCAGGCGCCGGCCCTGGGAAACTGGTGCCTTGGCGGTGGCGGTGTTTCCCCGTTGTGGTTGGACCTTTGCCGTCAATCAGGACTTGCTTGTTGGGAGATCTGCGTCCCCTTCACTAACGGATTTAGCAATTTACAGCGACTCCAAGCCTTGCCGGGATCCGAAAAGCCCCTGCCTTGGTGCTGACTGCCCTTTGTATACTGCTCCAGACCCCCGGATACACACAGCCTCCGTGGTCCTTCCAGCAACCTCCAGACAGTCCCACTGCAGACCTTCACCACTGTCTGCTGACCTTGCTGACTCCGTCTGGGCACACAGCCACAGACCAACTTCAGGCTTTCTGTCACTTTCACTGCTGTTTCACTTCACTCTAGCTCCCTCCTGAGCTACACTCTGTTCACCTCCTACTCCTTTCTCCTCCCAAACTCAACAACCTGGAACTTCCTGCCTCCAGAGCTGTGAACTCCTTGGTGGGCGGACACCAACCGCCTGGCTCCACCCCCTGGTGTGAATCATCAGCCTCTGGAGGAAGGCAACAAGGATTTGTGGGTTAGGTGGTGTACCTGCAGGGAATGTGGGGTGCGTGTGTGTTGTTACCTGTGTCCCCTGGCTTGCCCAGGGCGACACATCTCCACACATTCACTAATGTGAGTCCACACACCTCTCCATGAGGTTTCTTCATGGAAGCCTAGCAGCTTCCTCACACTGACTCCTGTCAGCCTCAAACAGGACCACTCCCAAAGGCTCCTTCCAAAACAGTCCAGCACAATCCCTTCTGGCTGCAGGCTCTCTCCATGTGCCAAACAACAGACTCCATTAAATTTCTCATGTGACCTGTCAGACACATGTCTAACACACTCATGGGTGGGGTATGTAGGTGGTCAGACCTATCTCTCCAGCCACCTGTGATCCTCACCCTGAGATTACTACAGCAAAATATGTGGCACTATGGCCCGTTTTAGACATCTGGCATTTCACCATATTGCCGGATCTGGCACACTCCAGTACAGTGTAGTACAGTACAATGGCATTGTGGCAACCTCCATTCACATGGCTGCATGTGACCGGAGCTTTCAGCGATGCCATTGTACAGTATTAACACTGTACTGGAGTGTGCTGGATCCAGCAATCCGGCGAAATGCTGGATGTGTGAATAGGTCCTAAAAGTACATGCACTCCTGAGGATCACACTACTTAGGGCCGTTTCACACATCCGGCATTTTGCCGGATTGTCAGATTCGTCACACTCCAGTACAGTGTTAATACTGTACAATGGCATCGCATGTGACCGGAGGTTTCCGCGATGCCATTGTACTGTATTACACTGTATTACACTGTACGGGAGATTGCAAGATCCGCCAATCTGTCAAAACGCCGGATGTGTGAAACAGCATTATGTGGTACATACCGGCCATTAATAATGTAGCCAGTCACCTTCTCACACCTTATATAGTTAAATAGGTTGAATAAATATATACGTTATTCAAGTGCATCCTTCCTTAAGTAGTACACTTGGTGCTGTGTTTTTTTCCACATGGTGAAAGAAGCAAAATGCCAGTTTGTTGGGTGTTTCTGCTAGAAATGTCTAAATCATTTGATGTAAAAAAAAGACTCATGCGCAAAAAATATGTAAAAAAAACCACCAAAAAAACCCTGTTTTCTAATTAAAATTCAGGAAACAATTTTCCAGCCAAACACCATTCTAGGATGTATTAACAGAAGCATACAGTCTAGATCACATGAAGTAATTATCCCACTTAAGGCTTTGTGCGCACTGGAAAATGGAATTTTCTCAAGAAAATTCCGCAAGCACTGAAAGAAAAACCACGGCAAACCGCACCCGAAAACCGCATGCGGTTTGCTGCGGCTTTACCGCGGTATTGTTCGCGGTATTGCCGCGGTTTTGCCGCGTGCGGGTTGGTACATGTGCTTTAATGCATTCAATGCAATAAAGCACATTGAAGAAAAAAAAAAAAATTCCTTAGATAGCAGATAGATAAATAGATAGATAGAAGAATAGATAGAGAGATAGCTAGATAGTTAGATAGAGGGATAGATAGACAGAGTCCCTGTGAGCACACGCTGCATTTCTCACGGTCGGTAGTGAGTTCAAATTACCGGCCGTGGGAAATGCCCTGTGGTTACCTCTGCTGTCTCGCTGCGAGGCTGCATTCAGCGCTGTGTCTGTGTCAGTCGCGGCTGGATGCAAGCATCGCAGGACGTGGATTACGCCGGAGCTGTGTGTTTCAGGGGGCTTAATAAACGGGTGAACCAGGAGCTTTTTTGTGTTTTATTTAAAATAAAGGATTTTTCGGTGTGTGTGTTTTTTCACTTTACTTACAGGTTGATCATGTCAGCTGTCACATAGACGCTCCCATGATCAAGCCTGGACTTAGTGGCGGCGATCCGCCGCCATTAACTCATTACCTGGATCGCCACCGCATCACGGCATCTAGAAGAGCTGGGGACACTCCAGTACTGCCGCATAATGCATGCGACAGTCCCGGGGCAGATATTCTCGGCTGCGGGAGGTGGGAGGGAGGCAGGGGACATTAACCCTGCCCCTCGCCCTCCCGAGCCTGAGAATAACAGGTCGTCGCTGTGTGTTTACCTCGGCTGGAAGGTAATAATACAGAGGAGCCCACGTGTTTTTTTTTTCTATATTTCCGTTTGCTTTCTATGTGTATTCTATATGTCTGTGTCTGTGATGTCTGTGTGTGTCTGTGATGTGTGTGTTTACTCTCTGCTCCGCTTCCTCTTCCTGTCATAATGACATCACTTCCCTGCAAACCGCAGGCAGCGATGCACATTACCGCAGGTAAACCGCGAAATACCGGAGGGAATAACGCAGGAAAACGCAATGAACCGCACAGAATTTGCTGCCTGCGTTATTCCCTGCGGGATTTCACGATTACATTGCAGTCAATGGAGTAAAGTCCCGCAGCGACGTGCAGAAAAGAAGTGACATGCAGTTGTTTTTGCTGCGGGAATCCCGCAGCAAAACATGCAGCTGTCAAATTCCGCATAGTGTGCAAAGCATTTATTTTTTCCATAGGTTTTGCTGGTGATTCACTGCAGAGATGTTATGAACATTTTCTGCAGCGAAACATGCAGCAAACATGCAGGAAATCCGCGGGAAAAACCGGTAAGTGCGCACACGGCCTTACTCCTCTTTGGTCAGACCTCAACTGGAATACTGTGTCCAGTTCTGGGCACCACATTTTAAAAAAGACATCAACAAACTGGAGCAAGTTCAGAGAAGAGTGACCAGAATGGTGACTGGTCTACAAATCATGTCCTATGAGGAACGTTTACAGGATTTAGGATTGTTTAGCCTGCAAAAGAGAAGACTGAGAGGAGACTTAATAGCTGTCTACAAATATCTTAAAGGCTGTCACACTGTAGAGGGATCAGTTTTATTCTCAAAGACTAGAAGCAATGGGATGAAACTGATGGGGAGGAGACACAGAATAGATATTAGAAAAAACTTTTTGACAGTGAGGGTGATCAACAAGTGGAACAGGCGGCCACGAGAGGTGGTGAGTTCTCCTTCAATGGAAGTCTTTAAAAAGAGGTTGGACGGACATCTGTCTGATGATTTAGTGAATCCTGCTTTGAGCAGGGGGTTGGACCAGATGACCCAGGAGGTCCATTCCAACTCTAATATTCTATGATTATATGATTCTATGAAATCCATGTAGCAAAACTCATCATTGGTATATGCACCTAATGTCTTTTTCAGGCGGTTTCCTCAGAAAGCTGACTTAAAAAAATAATAAAAAAAAGCTACAAAAAATGAAGATAATGCACAGCAATGTAGGAATGACAGGCTCTGCACACGTTCAATAATTTGCTACTTCTTTTATCCATGAAGTACTTAGTACCGTAAAGTTTAAAGAAAACAAGCTGGTATCAGAGCCGTTGTAAAAAACAACAGCCAACCTACCAGTGAAGCTGCTTTTTAAGGTGACTATTGTTTAATGGATTTAAAAAAGAAAAAAAATGTCAGAAAATGACAAAAAAAGTTGAAAAAAATAGCAAATAAAAAACTGAAAAAACAACAATAAAGAAGAAATAGTGCTCAAGACATGACATAAAATAAAAGGTAAAAGAATGAGACCAGGTTTACAAAACTCTTAGGGGTACTTTACATGCTGCAACATCTCTAGCGATTGCTAGCGATGTCGAGCGCGATAGCTCCTGTCCCTGTCGCTCGTGCGACATTTGGTGCTCGCTGCCATAGCGAATATTATCGCTACGGCAGCGTCACACGCACATACCTGGTCAGCAACGTCGCTGTGACCGCCGAACAATCCCTCCCTCAAGGGGGAGTTGCATTCGGCGTCATAGCGACGTCATTAAGCGGTCGGCCAATAGAAGCGGAGGGGCGGAGATGAGCGGAACGTAACATCCCGCCCACCTCCTTCCTTCCACATTGCCGGTGGACGCAGGTAAGGAGATGTTCGTCGCTCCCGCGGTGTCACACATAGCGATGTGTGGTGCCGCAGGAACGACGAACAACATCGTACCGGTGGCAGCAGCGATACTAAGGAAATGAACAACGTGTCAACGATCACCATTTTGGACCGATTTTGCGATCGTTGATCGTCGCTCATTAGTGTTACACGCTGCGATGTCGCTACGGGCGCCGGATGTGCGTCACTAACGACGTGACCCCGACGATATATCGGTAGCGATGTTGTAAAGTACCCCTAAGGATAAGAATCTGTCACTCAAACATCTTTAGCTTCAAAAATGGACATTTTTTCATCAATGGAAAAGAAGAGCAGAGTGATCACATCCTAACAGTAAGTCAAATTATTATTGCATTTGTGCATTTTTTTTGGTGTAGCTTCTTGTATTTTTACACAGGCTTTGATTTGTGCTAAATTCTCCTTTACTTTTCACCTTTCTAATATCTGTTTTTATGTGTTCTCCTTTTTTTTTATTTTTAGTTTTCCTTTGTGGACAAGGTTTAGGATTTCCAGATATTTTCTACTGATCTAATGATTAGCAAATAATCGGGGCGTGTTTTTTTTTCCTTCTAATGCTGCTGTCAGCTTACGATTGGTCAGCGTCATTTAGAGAGAAGTATCCGCCCCTAGTGAAAAGTCTGATAACACCCACTTGGTTAAAAAAAAAAAAAAAAGTTAACCCATTAGGTGCCAAATGCTTTAATTAACTCTGTGGCCACTAATACATCATGTGCCCAGTTCATAATAACATTGGTGAGTATTTAGTCAGATCAGGAACTAAGCCAGCTGTGTAATACAGAAAAAATACATGAAATTGTTGGGGGGGCGTTAGCCACTTCTCAACCCTAAAAAATAAAATAAAAAAAAATGTATGTATCTGAAAATAGCACTAATCAACTAATCAGAAGCTTACCCCCCTTAAAAAGCCTCCACATAGGCCCATGAAGTAAAAAAAAAAATAAAATAATAATAATAATAATAATAATAATAATAATAATAATAATAAAAACCCAGAAAGATTCTGTTGAAAAATAAAAGCATTAATGCCTATTTAAACGCAGTGGACTAAAAAAATGAAAAAAAACCAAAACACATAAATTGCCGTATTTTTCGCTTTGTAAGATGCACGTTTTGCCCTCCAAAACTTGGGATAAAATAAAGATGCATCTTAGAAAACGGATATGGCTTACCGAGGCGGCGGTGGTGGAGCATGGGCATAGGAGACAGGGTTACAGGATGCGCTCGGGGGAGTTATGGCGGGCAGGCGGGTGGCATTGATTGGCGGGAGGGCTGTGAGGGTGTCACAGGATGGGGTATCTCAGCGGCGGATGCATTGAGCTGACTGCCCAGCTCCATTGAACCACCCACGGTTGATGAGATGAACTTCATGAAAATGGCCCTGGAGGTGGCGCATGCGCAGATTGGCAGGATGATCTTCAAGAAAATGGCTATGGAGTCCTATCCGAGCACGCGCCACCTCCGCGGCCGTTTTCCTGAAGTCCATCTCATCAACCGCAGGCGATTCATTAGAATCAGCAGTCAGCTCAATGCACCTTCCGCCGAGACACCCTGTCCTGTGATGCCCGCCCGCAAAAAAATGGCGCCTGCCGCGACACCCCCAAACACATCCTTTGACCCTGCCTGCTATTACCCAGCTCGATCACTGTCTCCCTGGTAATCCATAACCAGGGGATTCAATGGCACCCGCCACTACACCCCTGGGACTGCAGTATCGCCGACAGTCCTGAGCCAGAACACTCCCTCCTCTGAGCCCGCAGTATCACTGGCCCTGCCTCCTGTGACCTTCCTGACCAGCTCCACCACTGCCGCTCCCACCGGTGAGCATTAGGATTAAGACTCACTAGAATAATAAGATTGGCCATCATATTAACATTAATAATTATTTTTTCCTATTTTCTGCCTCTAAATTTGGGGTGCGTCTTATAATCCGGTGCGTCTTATAAAGCGAAAAGTATGGTTTGTCCTATTGCTTCAGGAGTTAAAAGAAATGAAAAAATATCTTGTACTAGAAAAAAAAACCACCTTGAACTTCTCAAAATAGAATACCATCTTCCAAAAAGAAGAGGCCCTGAAAAAGAAAAACATGCAGAATATTCTAGAAAAAATTTTCGTCTATGTATGTGATGGATGTTTCTACTTACCTGTACGGGAGAGCGATATATGTGCTTCTATGATAAGTGTTCACTTCGCTCCCAGACTTGAGAGCTGCATAATGCCTGGTATGATATTGTGGATTGGAAAAACAATGACAAAATCTTTGAAAAGCTGTTTAGAGTAATAGGCAATAGAATGCATTAAGTCTCACATAAAACCGACAGCGAGGAGAATTTCCATAGAAAATTACTAATTCAGCTATAAAGAATAACATATAGAAGGCAGGAGAGAAAATGTAATGAGAACTTATGGATGTTTCCCGAAAAAAAAACGTTGCTTGAATTTCAAACATATAAACATTATAGACACGGAAAGGAACACGATTAAAGAAATTTGCGTGAATACTTTATTTTTGTTTTTATATTTGTTGCCAGATGTTGCAATTGGTGTAGTTCCAATTTTCAGTATTTTTATCTCCATCAAGGAACTGTGGGGTATGTGTTCATATTATGTTGGAAGAAATAACGCTGATTGACAAACATTAGGTCTTGTGTATTGTGCGCCTTGGTTCATGCAGCCCAGAAAAGCATCCTAAAACAGATGTGAAATGCTTATCAAAACCACTGATGTAGCATAACGGCAAAGAATAACAGCCATTTAAAGGAGTGTATACAACATTAAAGGAAAATGGGAAGAAATATGAAATAGTATAATAGAAATATTGTTGGAAAATAGAAACACTTTGCCGTGTTCATAGAACCAGATATTAACGATGGGCGAGGATGAAGAAATTCAAATTTGGAAGTTCCCTCGAAATCGGACAGGAAATGCAATTTATTACAATTTTTTTAATGCAAATTAAAGGAGTTTTTACTATGCTGTAGGGTCTTCACAGCCCTCAGAGTATAATAAGTGTGGGATAAAAATATAATAATACTCATCTCACCATTCACAAGAACTGCTCCTGTTCGGTTTGCCACGCCGTTCCTTCCTGGCACGTGTCATAACCAGAATCATAAACTTTCAGAATTGGTTCAATTGAATTCCCCAAAAATGGCTTCTGGTAGGCTTTTTGATGGATTCTGAGAGCCAATGGGGGGATTGAAAAAATATCTTTAACTTTCCTCTCCTTGTCCCTCCCCATACGTCTCTCGCTGCTGCAGTTCCTCTGTAAACTCTCTCTCCCCTATACTAAATTTGTCCATGTTGACCCAATATCTAAAGTCAAAAACAATGGACGCTCCCAATGTAATCCTTCAATGTTGGCTCAAATATGATGTGCATACAATTCATAGTTACATAGTTACATAGTTACTTAGGTTGAAAAAAGACCTAGGTCCATCTAGTTCAACCTTCCTCCACCAGTTCTACATTTGGTCACAAAGTCATTTATAACCAACAATGTTGTGTGTAGTGAGGAAATCATCCAGCCCTTTTTTAAAAGCTGTTATAGTATCTGCCATTACTACCTCTTGTGGTAGGGCATTCCACAGTCTGACTGCTCTAACTGTAAAGAACCCTTTCCTATTTAGCTGTCGGAATCGCTTTTCTTCCACTTGCAGTAAATGCCCCCTGGTCCTTAGTACTGTCTTTGGAAGAAATAAGTCATGTGCCAGTCCTTTATATTGACCACACATGTATTTATACATATAAATGAGATCTCCTCTGAGACGTCTTTTTTCTAAGCTAAACATATCTAACTTTTTCAACCTGTCATCATATGGGAGGCCTTCCATTCCTTGTAATAGTCTAGTTGCCCGCCTTTGAACTGACTCTAACTTCTGAATGTCCTTTTTAAAATGTGGAGCCCAAAACTGGATCCCGTATTCCAGATGTGGCCTTACAAGTGATTTATAGAGGGGTAACAATACGTTGGGATCACGGGATCTAATCTCTCTTTTTATACCCCCTAAAATCTTGTTTGCTTTAGCAGCTGCTGCTTGACATTGAGTGCTGCTGCTCAGCTTATTTGTAATGAGAATACCCAAGTCCTTCTCCTGTTCTGTAGTCCCGAGTTTACTTCCATTTAATGTATACGCAGCTATAGGATTACTCCGTCCTAGGTGCATTACTTTACATTTATCAACATTAAATCTCATTTGCCAAGTATCTGCCCATTCTGACATCTTATCCAGATCTTTTTGTAATATTGTACTATCCAGGTCAGTTTTTAATATCCTACATAGTTTGGTGTCATCGGCAAAGACTGACACTGTACTATCAATCCCATCCACAAGGTCATTAATAAAGAGATTAAAAAGAATCGGTCCAAGCACAGATCCCTGCGGCACCCCACTGCTGACTATAGCGCATTTAGAGAATGTACCATTTATGACTACTCTTTGTTTCCTATCTTTTAGCCAATTCCTTACCCAGTTGCATATTGTGTCCCCTAGTCCTTGCTTCTGAAGCTTTAATATAAGGCTATTATGTGGTACAGTATCAAATGCCTTTGCAAAGTCCAAATAAATCACATCAGCTGCGTTACCAATATCCAGGTTTGAACTTACCCCCTCATAGAACCCCAACAGGTTGGTTAAACACGACTTATCTTTCATGAATCCATGCTGTTTGTCAGTTATCATATTATTTTCTGCAATATATTTTTGCATGTCATCCCTTAAAATGCCCTCAAAAACTTTGCATACTACTGATGTCAGGCTTACTGGACGTTAGTTGCCTGGATCTACCCTCTTACCTTTCTTAAATATCGGTACCACATCAGCAATCCTCCAATCCTGAGGCACCAACCCTGTTACAAGTGAGTCTAAAAAGATGAGATACAGCGGTCTGTCGATTACGGAGCTCAATTCCCTCAATCTTCGTGGATGAATGACATCTGGCCCTGGGGATTTGTCAATGTTTAATTTACTCAGACGTAGGCGTACTTCTTCCTGTGTTAAATTAATTATATCGGGTGGTGGACTTTGATTTTTCACTTGTTGAATGATCCCTGGTACAGTCAGTTCCTTGGTGAATACAGATGAGAAATGCCTATTTAATATCTCAGTCTTTTGTTTGTCCTCTATAACTAACTTGTTATTATATTTTAAGGGGCCGATACTATCCTTTGTTTTCCTTTTGGCATTAATGTATTTATAAAAGATTTTGGGATTTATTTTAATGTCATTGGCGATTTTTGTTTCAGTAGCTAATTTTGCTTGTTTGATTTCTTTTTTACATTTCCTATTGATATCTTTATACTTCTGAAATGCTATTTCTGTATTCTCAGCCTTTAAAATTTTAAATGCCCTTTGTTTTTGTTTTATTATACTTTGTACAGTCTTATTTATCCATAGTGGTTTCTTTTTATTCCTGGACATTTTATTACCAGAGGGTATACGTTTTTTACAGGACTCTAGTAGTATATCTGTCTGATATCTATCTATCTATCTATCTATCTGACTACACAGTGACAATAATGAAGAGCAAATATCAAATATATAGAAATAGAAAACGGGTTTTAGCCGCGCTGAAAAACCACTGGTACAGGATTAATGAAGAGGTTTCTTTTTTATTTCAGCATTTCCAACGCGTTTCAGAGACTGGAACCGTCTCCTTCCTCAGGGAAAAAGAAATCATGCAGCTGTCTAACAGTCAAGTGTTATAAAGGAGGATGAAGACTGCCACGTTGACAGCCATGACGTCATCCACCCCCTCTGTTGCAGGGCGTCATGGCTGTCAACGTGGCAGTCTTCATCCTCCTTTATAACACTTGACTGTTAGAGGCCCTGCAACAGAGGGGGTGGATGACGTCATGGCTGTCAACGTGGCAGTCTTCATCCTCCTTTATAACACTTGACTGTTAGACAGCTGCATGATTTCTTTTTCCCTGAGGAAGGAGACGGTTCCAGTCTCTGAAACGCGTTGGAAATGCTGAAATAAAAAAGAAACCTCTTCATTAATCCTGTACCAGTGGTTTTTCAGCGCGGCTAAAACCCGTTTTCTATTTCTATATATTTGATATTTGCTAGCCACGGGGCCGCTGCTTTCAAACCAATCTGACACTCACATGCGATCTCAGGAGTTGTGACTGGCACAACCAGATCAGGTGAGTGTACTCTTATTTCTGTCATCTCCAGTCATACCGGGTAAGACCCTATTTGCGCCTTCTGTCTCCCCACCTCTAGCACCTGTACAGTTCTCGGACATAGAGATCTGGCCTTCGGACCCTATCTCCTTGGGGACACCGGCAGCAGAGGGCTCCTTCATCTCCTACCATCTGCGGGCAGCATGGATTATTATAATAACCGCCTATCGTCCAGGGAAAGACTTATACTCCAGACTGCCGGATCCCATGATGGTCCTAACCCCGACATTGGCATGGACTCAGGAATTATCTTCTCTGAGGAGGACACTGCCCAAATGAGGAAACTTTTTCATTCCTTGGAGGATCATTTGAAAGAGGAACTACACTATAGCTTGGATGCAAGATTCCTATCCATCTACATGGACGAGAACCTGTGTCCTAAAGGTCTCCAAATCCAAAAAGCTTCACCTTTCCCGCAGGATTTGGACTTTACGGTAAAATGGGACAAGCTCTTCACCCTGTGCATGCAAGGTATGTTGTCATGCTTATATGAAAAGAGGACTAATATAGCCACAGCCTCTATGGCTAAGATTTCAGAACTATATGATGAACTGTCCGGTTTTTCTTTACACCCAGAATTCAGGAATCTGAATTCAGGGATTAATACCAGGCTTTTACAACTTGAACATGACACGATCATCAGAAAATCTAAAAAGCTACAGAGGGACAGACATGAAAGGCAACAGGTCCACTCTGCCATTCCTGGGGCAGTTGCCCCTTTCCCCCCGAGAAATAATAGCTTCAGGAGGCACAGCTCCACGGGTTATTATAATAATAATAATTTCAGTAAGAAAAGCTATGTCAATAGCAGGTTCCATAAAACTGATAGAATCGATAAAAATGACAGAGTGGGGTCCAATAGTCACACCCACCGGGATACAGATAAAAATTTAACGCTGCAGCAGGTTATAACTAATGGATCAAACGCAACCCCATGTGTGCCTTCCAAACCTCCAGACCATATTGATAGATTGGTAGATGAAGTTTTTCTGCAGGCAGACACTGTCAGGTGTAATTTAAAACCAGACGTTTCTCTCCCTTCCACTTCTGGGGGTACAGTGACAATCACGAGAACACCACCAGCCCCAACTAATCCCGAGGAAACCAGAGCTCATTTAGCCAGGATCAGGCTGCAAATTGATAAAATCAGGAAAGAAAGAGCCCTGCTGGAGTCAGAGTTCCCCCTACTGCCAGCTGAAAATAACCAAGAGGTTGACTTTATTGATCTTCTCAACTTGTCCATTCATGAGGATCTAATTCCCCCTTCGCAGGATCCTAATATTGCACCAGTGACCTCTATGGGCACAGAGAAAATTATCATTGACAACACCAAAATGACGGCTCCACTTGTCCCTTTTCTCCCATCGGCTAAAATCCCCAAAACCAATCTTATAACGGATTTTTTAACCCCAAAGCCATCCACCAAGAAAAGAAAAAATACCGTAGAGGAACAAGAGCAGGGCTTAAGTCTAAACAAAAAAGAAAAAAGGGCCACCTAAATACTATTGTTAAAGACGATCTTGACACCAACGCTATACCATCTGTTAATTCCACCAGGGGCAATAATATTTTTAATCTTTCCAACCATACTCTTAGCAAGGCAGAAACTAGAGTACTTAATAAAGGTCTATCTTTTTGCCCCTCATTCAGATCAAAAGACTTTGATACTTTTTTGGATGTTCAAAGCTTCATTAGGAGACTGACACTAAAAAGACATTTCCTACTCAAGGGCGAAAATAACCCTTCCACTACCACTGCTGAGGATACCCCTTTTCTTCATGTTGCAGTCAAACCTAAGTCCAGGTTCTATCCCACACAAAGTAAGGGGCATTTTTTAAAGACATTCTGTGACTTGGTGTTGTCAGATCTAAAAGAAGCCATCAATCAAAAAAGGAAAACTAAATACAATTTATCCTTTTGTGAAAGGGAAGCCCTGTCGACTTTGAAAAATAATGGTGCTATAGTCATCAGAGCAGCCGACAAAGGTGGTGGAATCGTTATTCAAAATCGTACTGACTACCTTAAAGAGGCATATCGGATCCTGTCTGACCCGATTTACTATAAAACTGCTGATAGAGTGGAATATGATCAGGCTATTGCTGCCTACAATGGTCTCATCCAGAAAGCCATTGAAAGTAATATTTTAAATCCGACTGAAAAGAAATTCCTGCAAATTAAAAATCCAATAATGGCATTCTTCTACCATCTACCTAAGATCCATAAAGATATTCAAAAAAAAAAAAAAAAAAAAAAAAAAAAAAAAAAAAAAGGCCCTGCAACAGAGGGGGTGGATGACGTCATGGCTGTCAACGTGGCAGTCTTCATCCTCCTTTATAACACTTGACTGTTAGACAGCTGCATGATTTCTTTTTCCCTGAGGAAGGAGACGGTTCCAGTCTCTGAAACGCGTTGGAAATGCTGAAATAAAAAAGAAACCTCTTCATTAATCCTGTACCAGTGGTTTTTCAGCGCGGCTAAAACCCGTTTTCTATTTCTATATATTTGATATTTGCTAGCCACGGGGCCGCTGCTTTCAAACCAATCTGACACTCACATGCGATCTCAGGAGTTGTGACTGGCACAACCAGATCAGGTGAGTGTACTCTTATTTCTGTCATCTCCAGTCATACCGGGTAAGACCCTATTTGCGCCTTCTGTCTCCCCACCTCTAGCACCTGTACAATAATGAAGAGCAAGCATATAAGTGCTTGGGTGCTCAGTTTTTGAATTGGGCATGTCAAACTCTCGGAAATGCTTGACTCAAGTACCAAGCACAAAAGGATCATTTTCCTGCAAACGCTTGCTGTTACCTGCCCTGTCACAGCCCCTAGCCACCACAGTCTCCATCATCTACAGTACATGCAGCAGGCAGCAGACATCGCTCGGCAACCTCTGTTCTGTCTTTGCATCCATCACAGGTCCCATCATCGAGGTGTAGCTGGCATTGCACGGCAACTTCCTTTCCATGTGCAATCTCTCTTTTTTTTCCAGATTGGGGACTCAAGTGGCACTAACAGCACAGTTACTTTGGCCGGTCGGGGGACATTTGGATGGTGCACATGGAATGACAGTTGCTGGGTGAGGCCAGCTGCACTTGGATGATGGGGACTTTGGTGGCCAGGGAGATGGAGAGGAGGTAGCCAGGCAATGTCTCCTGCCTGAATTGTGAGAATGAGGGCAAGATGTGACACCATATCAACAATATATAGAGACTACACCCTGACAACACTTTTGCATACTGAGAGAACCAAGGGAAAACGTAGTCAGGGTCACATCTAAGACCAATGAGTAAAAAATTAAGTCAGCACAACTTCTTTGCAAAAATATAACAAAGTGTTTATTTAGATAGATCATATAGCAAAAAAAGTGACATATAAATATAGTTCCAACAATACATAAAACAATGATCAGGCTCATAAGGGTGTCACTGATGATAAACACATGGGTCCCCCTTCTATATGGGGAGTAAAATCAAAATGACTGATGCCATGACCCAAAGAAACCTCAGTATAGTAAGTCTATAGTCACCAAAATATCGCAGCAAATGGTACATCATATATCGGATTATGTAAAGAATATTACCATATAAAACAGAGGGCTGCAATTATACAAATGGGACATGATACATCTGGGGCAGGTCATGGACTAAGGTAATAATTGAAAACAAACGGGTAGATGTAAAAGGCATCATAGCATTATTATCTAGACCGCATCATGAACTCACCCATAATAGTCAGTGGAACCTGAGAAAAACGTGCCCCAATGCGCACGTTTCGTTGTCTTCTTCAGGGGGTCGTGGTGTCAGTTGCTGGGTGATGCCAGCTGCACTTGGATGATGGGGACTTTGGTGGCCAGGGAGACGGAGAGGAGGTAGCCAGGCAATGTCTCCTGCCTGCTGCATGTGGATAACGGTACTGTGGTGGCTGAGGGCTGTTTTAGGGCAGGTAACAGAATGGGGACTCGATCATTTAGCTTGAGCACCCGTGGTACTTAATCGAGCACAGGTCGTGCCTGACACCAAGGTGCTCGATCACCTACCACGCACGCTTGCTCATCACTAGGCGTCAAGTGTTGAACGAAGTGAAGATTGAGGCACTGTTTTGCAATTTTGCATTTAATAATTGTAAATTTAGCTTTCTAATCTCTTCCTCTAACGGCTCAGAAAATTAACCTTTTGGAAATATGTAAATGACAGGACTCACCCTTTAAATGGATAAATGCTTTAATACACTATCCCACCATTCCACCCACTTATTTAGATTATTAGAAGCAGTAGTCAAACACAGTACACGAACAGTTTATTTTTTCCACCACTATGACAGACATGGCCTCACTACTGATGATACTGGTTTCTGGGGTACTCTCACTTGATCTATCCCCGCTATCTTTGATCTCGTCCTCAAGCTACCAGGCACTTGTGTCTCCCTTCCCCATGCTTTTTCTTACCGCTGTCCACTTCTGGGTCCCAACCCCAACAGCTGTCTAGTCGCACATCCTCCCTGAACCCGCCCACTCCGCACCTCTTAGAGGTTACCTCAGGATTCCCTGATTGGCTCCTGACAACATGCCATGTCTTTACTCCTCGAACACTTTTGCAGAACTCCCTTCACTGGTCATCTGTTACTGCTCTCCTACCTTATCTAACATCTAATCTACCCCTGCTCTTATGCCATCTATAGGTGGCACTGGCAAACTACACAGTCCTGGCTCTGCTACACCGGGGACCTGCACTTCACTAGCACCAAAGATTTTATTAAATATATTAACAGGACACCTGGTGCTTAAAGCTCATTATATTGTCACGGCCGGGCGGTCGGGTAGACCCAGGAGGTGGATCCACTGGACCGGACTCTAAGATGGTGGTAAGGAGTCCGGCAGCTGAAGCACTGAAGGGCGGCAGAACAGTCCGTGTAAGTGAGGGCAGCGGAGGAGTCCCTGGGACCACGGAGTCACAGATGGTGGTACTGGTGACGTAGCTCAGGTTCGGAAGCCGAGATGATAGTAGGCGGGGTCCGGAACCTCTGGAGCGGGATGACGGGTCACCGCAGGGATCCGAGATGGTACGGACTGTCAGTTGGCAGACGGACAGCGTGCGGGGTTCAGGACACGGCAGACTGGATGGCGCGGCAGGTACGGCTCTACAAAGAGAGATAGGTGAGTATAGGCACATAAACACCAGGAGACCTGACTCCTAGCTCAGGGAACACGAAGATCAGGCCCCGCCCCCTTGGACAATGACCCCCTATATACCCTGTACCTGTGCAACCTCATTTCCTGTTAATGGACGCTGGCCCTTTAAGAAAGGGTC
Organism: Anomaloglossus baeobatrachus; assembly: GCF_048569485.1. NCBI lineage: Eukaryota > Metazoa > Chordata > Amphibia > Anura > Aromobatidae > Anomaloglossus > Anomaloglossus baeobatrachus. The sequence continues at coordinate 66,889,390 of NC_134354.1, forward strand.
AGTGACCGCGCGCGCGCCCTAATGCGCATGCGCGCCGCCCGAGTGCCAGAAGCCAGGGAAGGAGGCTGCGAGGAGGACGCAGGGGAGCCGGCCAGGTCCAGGGAAGCTGTCGGGCGCCGGGATCGGGGTCCAGGGACCCTGGGACGGACGGGATCCGGTGGCTGGAGAGCGGGGAGCGTGGCAGGTGAGCCGGGGAGCGGGGGTGAGGACCCGGGAAGCGTGACAGTACCCCCCCCCCCCACGCCCCCCTCCCCGCAACCGGGACATGAAGGCACGGATAAGAGGAGTGCCCACGTTCTCCCTGGGCTCCCAAGACCTATCCTCAGGACCATACCCCTCCCAGTCCACCAGGAAGAACTGCCGACCTCGTACGGTCTTCATGGCCACGATATCCCTTACCGCATAGATGTCATCATCGGCAATAGGTGGAGGAGCCGGACTGGCAGCAGCGGAGAAAGGACCAAGGACAACCGGCTTGAGCAGGGAGACGTGGAATGAGTTGGGTATCCTCATCGTGGCCGGGAGCTGTAGCTTGTAGGATACCTCATTGATCTTGCGGAGGACCTTAAACGGCCCGATGTAGCGAGGACCCAGCTTGTAGGACGGTATCTTCAATCGGATGTACTGGGAAGCAAGCCAGACCAGGTCACCAGGAGAGAAACACGGAGGATCCAGACGTCTCTTGTCAGCGTGTTTCTTCATCCGCTGGGAAGCGCGCCCAAGGGACGCCTTGACAGAGTCCCAAATGGTAGCAAAGTCACGGACAGCAGTATCAGCAGCCGGGACATCCGATGAAGGGGATATAGGCAGCGGGACGGCGGGCTGAAGTCCGTAAACAACATGGAAGGGTGATTTGGAGGATGACTCACTGACGTGGTGGTTATGGGCGAATTCAGCCCAAGGCAGAAGCGAGGACCAGTCGTCGTGATGGGCGTTGACATAGTGACGTAGGTATGAGGTCAAGATTTGATTGACCCTCTCCACTTGGCCATTAGACTGAGGATGGTAAGCAGAGGAAAAGTCCAGAGTCACTCCCAGATGTTTGCATAGAGCCCTCCAGAAGCGGGAGGTGAACTGGGTTCCTCTGTCGGACACGATGTGGGATGGAAAGCCATGCAAGCGAAAGATGTGATGTATATAGGCTTCCGCGAGTTCCTGAGCTGAGGGCAGTCCGGCCATAGGAACGAAGTGGGCCATTTTGGAGAATCGATCAACCACGACCCATATGACTGTGTGCCCGGAGGATAATGGCAAGTCCGTAATAAAGTCCATAGCTATGTGTTGCCACGGGACTGAGGGTATCGGCAGAGGCAGAAGACGGCCATGGGGCAAGTGGTTGGGCGTCTTGTTCCTGGCACAGGAGGAGCAGGCAGAGACAAAAGCAGCGACGTCCGTGCGAAGGGATGGCCACCAGTAATGGCGTACAATCGCACCCCATGTTCTCTTCTGGCCTGCATGGCCGGCTGTTTTTGATGCATGACCCCAGTGTAACACTTTTTGCCTGTCGGTCTCAGAGACATAGGTCTTCCCGGGCGGTATCTGGGCTAGAGTGACAGGGGCCACCGGAACGATGTTGCTAGGACAGATGATGGGTTGGGTAGTCGCTTCCTCCTGCTCCATGGGCATGAAAGACCTGGACAAGGCATCAGCGCGTACATTCTTGTCCGCGGGTCGGAAGTGAAGCTGAAAGTCAAACCTGGCAAAGAATAAAGACCACCTGGCTTGCCGTGGGTTCAGTCGCTGAGCGGACCGCAGGTATTCCAAGTTCTTGTGGTCAGTGTAAATTATCACGGGATACACTGCACCTTCCAGGAGGTAGCGCCATTCCTCCAGTGCCAGTTTGACTGCCAAGAGCTCTCGGTCCCCGATGGTGTAGTTGCGTTCAGACGCTGAGAAGCCCTTGGAGAAGAATCCGCAAGTCACCATCTTCCCGGAGGAGGATTTCTGCATGAGCACTGCTCCGGCTCCTGAGGAGGAGGCATCCACCTCCAAGGTGAACTGGCGGTTTAACTCCGGACGGTGGAGTACAGGAGAGGAAGCAAAAGCTCGCTTCAATGAGCCAAACGCGGCGTCGGCCGCAGGCGACCAGTCCTTTGGATTTGCCTCTTTCTTAGTCAAAGCGGAAAGTGGAGCAGTCAGAGCAGAGAAGTGAGGGATGAATTGGCGGTAGTAGTTGGCGAATCCCAGGAAGCGTTGGATTGCTTTCAGTCCAGAAGGGGGAGGCCAGTTGAGAATGGCGGAGACCTTCTTGGGATCCATCTGCAGTCCAGTCTCAGAGATGACGTACCCCAAAAAGGGGAGTGTAGACTGCTCAAAGACACACTTCTCATACTTTGCGTACAGGCGATTCTCTCTCAATCTTCGTAGAACCAGCTGTACGTGCTCTCTGTGGGTTGAGAGGTCCGGAGAGAAGACAAGGATGTCATCTAGATATACTACCACACAGGTGTAGAGGAGGTCTCGGAACACGTCGTTCACCAGTTCTTGGAAGACGGCAGGAGCATTACACAGGCCGAAGGGCATCACGCAGTACTCATAATGTCCATCGCGCGTATTGAACGCGGTCTTCCATTCGTCACCAGAGCGGATGCGCACCAGATTGTAAGCACCCCGAAGGTCCAGCTTGGTGAACACACGAGCCCCCCTAAGTCGGTCAAACAATTCGGGGATGAGCGGCAGAGGGTACTTGTTTTTGACTGTGATCTGATTCAGACCCCGGTAGTCGATGCAGGGGCGTAAATCGCCCTCTTTTTTCTTGACAAAGAAGAAACCTGCTCCAGCAGGAGAGGAGGACCTCCGAATGAATCCCCTTGCCAGGCTCTCTGAGATGTAAGCAGACATAGCCCTTGTTTCGGCTGGAGATAAAGGATATATCCGTCCTCGTGGTGGCGTTGTTCCAGGGAGCAGGTCGATGGCACAATCGTATGGACGATGTGGCGGCAGTACCTCGGATTCCTTTTTATCAAAGACATCCGCAAAGGTCCAATAGGCCGAGGGCAGCCCCGGTAGGTTCTCAGGAACCAGAGGTTGTCGGATGGGTTGTGTGGATTTTAGACATCTCTCATGACACGAAGAACCCCAGCGGGTGATGTCGCCTGTACCCCAGCTGACTGATGGTTCGTGGGCCCGTAACCATGGAAGACCCAGCAGGATCTGATGGGACATGTGAGGGAGGACGTAGAAGGCGATGGTCTCGGTGTGAAGAGCACCGATCCGCAGTTCAACCGGCCTGGTGGTCCAGGAGATGGTGTCAGAAAGGGGTCTCCCATCTACAGAGGCAATCACCAGGGGCTTGTTGAGTGGAATAACAGGCACTTGGTATTTGTCCACGGTGGCTTGCTGGATGAAATTGCCTGCTGCCCCGGAATCGAGGTAGGCCTCAGCCGTGAACCGCGTCTCTCCCGTTGTCACTTGCACGGTCCATGTGACCGGATCAGAGAGAGTCCCAGCACCTAGGGTGGCCTCTCCTACCAACCCTAGGCTTTGGAGTTTCCCGGCCTTTCCGGACAGGAACGGAGGAGGTGTGTGTCCTCACCACAGTAAAAGCAGAGGCCCTTAGCGAGCCGCTCTGCTCGTCGTTGTTCGGACTGCCGTATCCGGTCAATCTGCATGGGCTCGTGGACGGGAATCCCAGCGGTAGAAGACTGAGGTACGGAGGTCTTCTGTGGAGGAGAGGGATGCCGGACTGGACGTCTCTCCCGAGACAGCTCTTTGGAGCGCTCCTGAAAACGGATGTCTACTCGAGTTGCTAGGGCAATCAGGGCATCTAGGGTGGAGGGCACGTCACGGCCCGCCAACTCGTCTTTGATGCGGCTTGAGAGACCCTCCCAGAAGGCGGCTGTTAGGGCCTCATTATTCCAGCTGAGTTCTGAAGCCAACGTGCGGAAACGAATGGCGTATTGGCCCACCGTCAGTGTTCCTTGACGCAAGCGGAGAAGGGATGAAGCAGACGCAGAGGCGCGTCCCGGCTCGTCAAAAGTGCTGCGAAAGGCCTGCAGGAACTCTTGAAGATCCTTGGTCATAGGGTCCTCCTTTTCCCACAAGGGGTTCATCCACGCCAGCGCCTCGCCCTCCAGGTGAGACATTATAAAGGCGACCTTGGCTTGGTCAGAGGCGAACAGATGTGGCAGCTGCGTGAAATGAAGGGAACACTGGTTAATGAAGCCCCTGCAGGTCTTGGGATCTCCAGCATAACGAGGTGGTGAAGCCAACCGGAGTTGGGAAGCACCCGACGAGGCTGCCACTGGTGCGGGAGCCGTGGATTGTCCATTGGAGGACCTGGGTGCCGCAGGCGTCATGGAAGCTTGTAACGTGTACAGGCGGGTGTCCACGGAGGTCATAAATTGCAGCATGCGGGTCTGGACTTCACGCTGGCGTTGGAGTTCCTCTTGCAGGGCCAATAGTGCTGCAGCGGGATCCATGGCCTGATCTTACTGTCACGGCCGGGCGGTCGGGTAGACCCAGGAGGTGGATCCACTGGACCGGACTCTAAGATGGTGGTAAGGAGTCCGGCAGCTGAAGCACTGAAGGGCGGCAGAACAGTCCGTGTAAGTGAGGGCAGCGGAGGAGTCCCTGGGACCACGGAGTCACAGATGGTGGTACTGGTGACGTAGCTCAGGTTCGGAAGCCGAGATGATAGTAGGCGGGGTCCGGAACCTCTGGAGCGGGATGACGGGTCACCGCAGGGATCCGAGATGGTACGGACTGTCAGTTGGCAGACGGACAGCGTGCGGGGTTCAGGACACGGCAGACTGGATGGCGCGGCAGGTACGGCTCTACAAAGAGAGATAGGTGAGTATAGGCACATAAACACCAGGAGACCTGACTCCTAGCTCAGGGAACACGAAGATCAGGCCCCGCCCCCTTGGACAATGACCCCCTATATACCCTGTACCTGTGCAACCTCATTTCCTGTTAATGGACGCTGGCCCTTTAAGAAAGGGTCAGTGACCGCGCGCGCGCCCTAATGCGCATGCGCGCCGCCCGAGTGCCAGAAGCCAGGGAAGGAGGCTGCGAGGAGGACGCAGGGGAGCCGGCCAGGTCCAGGGAAGCTGTCGGGCGCCGGGATCGGGGTCCAGGGACCCTGGGACGGACGGGATCCGGTGGCTGGAGAGCGGGGAGCGTGGCAGGTGAGCCGGGGAGCGGGGGTGAGGACCCGGGAAGCGTGACATATATTTCATTTCACTGCAAGAGCGAGCACAAAAATCACTCTTTCCTCACTACTTTCATCTCTAGTCTCCTTATGAACAAGTGCACACATCACTCTCTCCTCGCTGCTGTCATTGCATGTTTCCTCTGCTTTTACTTCACTGCTGGAGAGAGTGTACACATCACTCTTTCCTCGCTGCTGTCATTGCATGTTTCCTCTGCTTTTACTTCACTGCCAAAGCAAGTGTACACATCACTCTCTTCTCTTTTTATTTCATCCCTTTTCTACTCTGCTATCATTTCACTGCAGGAGAGAGCGCACACATCACTTTTTACTCACTGCTTACATTGCTAGTCTCCTCTGCTATTTTTAAATAACATGAACAAGTGTACACATCACTCTCTCCTCGCTACTGTCATTGCTTGTCTCCTCTGCTATCATTTCACTGCAAAAAAGAAAGCACACATCAATCTCTCCTTCTTGTTGTCTATTACTTGTTTCCTCTGCTATCACATCCCTGCAAGGACGAGCTCACACATATCTTTTTTCTCACTGTTTTCATTTTTGTACACATCAACATCACTATCTCATCGCTGCTATCATTGCTTGTTTCTTCTGTTATTACTTCACTGCAGGAGCAAGTGCACACATCACTCTCTCCTCTCTGCTGTCATTGCTTGTCTCCTCTGCTATCATTTCACTGGAGCAGTGAGCAGACACATCATTCACTTCTTGCTGCTGACATTGCTCATTACACGAGTATAGTACTAGTAATATCAGCAATCAGGTTAGCTTAGCTCACAGCACTGCTAAGTATGGTAACCGCTGTAAAGGTGTTACCATTTGGCAACATCTTAAGAACGTAAGGTGCGGTGCTGGATTAATGAAAAGAGCGCGATCTCACTCACTGTGAATGTGACTGAAAGTGTTGTGGGATCGTGCTCCCCATGCTTTGATCCAATAACCCCAACTTTGCTAGGGACATTCAGACTACCAGTGAAAGGTTTTATCATTAGACCATCATATCATTAGATATTTAGGATCTAGAAAATGTGAAGTCCAGCTCACCTTGTTTCTAATTCCCATACCATATGAAGCTCGGACAACAGCTTTGCCATAGCCAGGGTAATCCAAAAGAAGAAAGGGTAGAAGTCCAGCTCTGATATACAAAATCTTCTTTATTTAATCCAATTCATATACAGTGTATCATAAGGTAGACAGTGAATGCATGGATAGTATTTTCAACGCGTTTCAGGTGTACTCAGCACCCTTAATTAGGATGAAGGGTGCTGACTACACCTGAAACGCATTGAAACGCTATCATTATGATATACTGTATATGACTTGGATTTAATAAAGAAGATTTTGTATATCAAAGGTGGACTTCTATTCTTTCTTCCATGAAATAGACAGAGAAGAGAAATACGGATATAAACCGCGATATAACCACATGGTCCAGAAGATTTGATTAAATCCCTTTTTATTTTCACAGGTCAACGCTTTTCAGAGATATATCCATCTCCTTCATCAGGACTAACCAAAGGAATCTTACATCCATACAGATGTAAGATTCCTTTGGTTTGTCCTGATGAAGGAAATGGATATATCTGTGAAACGCATTGACCTGTGAAAATAAAAAGGGATTTAATCAAATCTTCTGGATCATGTGGTTATAGCGCGTCTTATACCCGTATTTCTTGTCGCCATCTATTTCAGTGTTATACTTCGGGGCCGCTGCTGACCACCACTTTTACATGTGCAGTAAGTGGTTGTGACTGGCACAACTCCATCAGGTGAGTGTTTTTTAGCGCTAGATCCAATTCCCATACCGGGTAAGGCCCTATTTGCGCTCTTTTTCCGCAGTCTTATTACATCCTTTTTTCCTTTATATTTAGAATTTGTCACCAATCTAGAGCTGCCCATTATTTTAAGAAATATAAAGTGCAGCCCCAGATTTGTGATAGGTACTCTATTGCTCTCCTTGGAATTGGTTCAATATCATAAAATGGACTGCAACAGTGTGTCCTTCCCCCGCCTGTGTTCATGGTGTAATAGTCTGCCTCTCCTTTGTGCTGCTTCTGCTGGGGGATTGTTTGTTCTTCTTAGCATGGGACTTCTCCAATCTACAACTTGGTAAACAGACCAGAGCCAGGAGTCTAAAGTCCATTCATGTATCAAATGCCATCAAATGTCCGGGCGGAGTTGGACTCTTATGCCCACCTTAGGGGCTGATCCCAGGAGAGAAGAACAATGACACCCATGTTAAGTCAGTTAGTTGGATCTCGGCTGGAGAAGCACTAGGATCTATAGCTGAGGCTGGATCCTAGAGCCTGTGTATGGACTGTTACAGACTGGATATCAGTGGCCACGTGGGATTGTGTTTTATTGTTCCCCCTGTTGGACTCAAGGAACTCATATAAGGACCATTGCCCTATTTTCCCTGGCATCAGAATACCAAGCGGTGCCCCTGGATCTTTTGTTTTGTTGTGGACTCCTTGCAGACTTTAAGGATTTATATTTATGTTTGGTGCTTTATCTATGTGGTTCCAATAAAGCCCTTTGGATTGTTCCTTGGCCTGGCGTCCCTCACTGCTCTGTCGCATACTCCGTCACATGGACCTCACCCGAAAAATCATTGTCTATTTCTGATCTAATGTGTATACCCAGCTTACACCCCTCAAGGCTTACATGTTGAAGGTTTTTTTTTCATAATCCTTCCTGTTTGTCTCACTGTAAAATAAAAATCCTCAACCATATAACATAGATTCAGTACGAAATAAATAGAAGTCTTTAAATAGACTGTGTTATCTTAAACCCTGCCGCAAATTATAGCATTATAAAGAAGTATGATTTGTTAATTTCTTCATCGCTCATTTCAAGCTATTCAGTGTAAACGATTAGCATGATTTGAGCTCTCTATTACCTAAAAAAACTCATCAGACACAAATGTTATCCCGTATTAGATGACAGCTAAAATATAAAAATAAAATAATTTGTTTTAATTACCAAGATAAATGGCCTTCAACAATACTAATTAAAATCCTTTCTCATAATTAGCGAAACTGTACTGACAATTATTATTTCACAAAGCAATTCATTTTCATTTCCTGGCATTTACAAGGGGAAAACAAATAATATCTTTTTTTTATTCTTGTCAGTTCATGAATTGGGGGGTTTATATAAGAAAAAAGAGAACAAGGCAACATGTGTACTGTAATTAGTCGGAGTGTTAGTATTGAGTAAATTGGCAATAGAAAAACGACCATATACGGCCATGAAAAAAGTAAGTACACCCTTTGTTGAATTCCATGGTTTAAGGTATCAGGACATAAAAAAATAATCCTTTACAGGGAACCTGTCATCAATTTTGTTGTCTCTCAACAAATGCCGCCCGTAACCTTTATCTGCTGCTGTTATGCTTCCACAAGTGACACCCCTGTATACCGCATATATACCACTTGATTTGGTCCCACTCTGTACTTTAATGATAATAATCCAGTCCAATGGGCGTCGTCACTGCGGTGTCTGTTTCTCCTTCCTGCTCTAAAAGCCATCCTCCTGCTCTGATTGATATGAATGATGCATTTTATGCCATTTACATAGCTGAACAAATTCTTGCTCCTGTGCAGAAGTATCACCGGCCACAGAGGCGCACTTTGCTCTGCATTACTGTGAGCATAGCAAAGGACATTGTTGCACATGCCAACAGTAGGGCAGAGGGCAGTGTGTTTGAGTGGACGGCAATGCTACTTCACAGATTCAGCTAGCATGAGGTAAAACACACAACAGACAAGGGTTTTACCAAGACAAAAAGGGAACAAAAAAACAACGGTGGGCCCTGATGCTAGTTAGAGAGACGATGGACACCTCCTCCACTTACCTGCCTCTCTACCCTGCACTCCTAGACAGTTCCTATACAGATTCCTCACCTGTCGCTGAACAGGAACCTAAAGCCCTGCAGCAAACCCTGGCTAGGGAATGGGAAGGTAAAGATCACTAGTCCCACCACTGCACTAAAACCACACACCAAGGCAAGGTAAGACAGACATGGGGGAAAACAACAACAGAGTAACAGCAACAACTAGGCTGCAGTCAGGCACCAGTACAGCAACCTACACAGCAACCTACACCGCAACCAACAGCAAGAACTCTAGCAGTTCCTTCTGTGGCGCCCTGGACAAGCCAGGTCGTCACTGAACTACACCAACACACCCCGGCTAGGCACACCGAAGCCAAACACAAAATCCTTGTTGCCTTCCTCCAGGGGCTGATGTCCACACCAGGGGGTGGGCCAGGTGGTTGGTCCCGCCCACCAAGGAGTTCACAGTCTTGGAGGCGGGAAAAGGAAGGAGTTGAGAGTTCAGTTTTGAAGTGAGAGGAGTGACGTGGTAGAGGAGCAGTCTGACGGCGTCCGGGTGTGTGGCCCGGACGTAACAGCAAGGTTGGCAGACGGTGGTGACCGTCTGCAGGAGAGGCTAATTGGAGCAAACCGTAAGGACCGTGGACGGGCGGTGGCCCGGCGGTACCGGATCGGAGAGTAAAGAGAAGCCAGCACCATCCGGCAGGGCTTATGGACCCCGACCAGGCTAGGAGTCGCCGTTAAACTGGTCAAATCCGTTAGCGAAGGGAACCTCCGGGTTTCCCAGCAGTCAAGACCCGATTGAAGGCAACATCTCACACCGTAGAGGGAAACACAGTCACCGCCAAGGCTACAGTTCCCAGGGCCAGAGCCTGCAGGCAAAAGGGGCTCCTTCAGCATCCATCCAAGCTGGGGAGCGGGTTACCAGTGGGAAGCCATTGGAACCGTAACACAACACAGGTGCAGGGAAAGGCAGTCACCATCAACCTGCCGGGAGGAGAAACACCGCAGCTGTCTGTGGGACCCGTCCATCCAGCCATTTGTTTTACCGGAGACTTTGCATTCGTCATTGGCTGAGTGAGTACCACCGTGCCGTGCGGCACAGCGCTGCCCCTGCGACCTTGCACCTCACCAGGCCCCGTAACCCGCCTGCCATCCGTCCCTACCTCCCTCACCGGGCCCCGGGACAACCAACCCCCCTATCCATGGAGGGAAGAACCAACATCTAAGCTGCTCCCTGTAATCGCTCCCGGGATCCCCGTCCAGAGCAGCGGTGGTGTCACCAATCTCACCACAACTGTGGGTGGCGTCACGGACAATATCCCTTAAACCCAAACCACCCCCTTTTCACTCATGGGCGAGGAACGCCGCTCGAGTCCCCGGGATCCGGCCCACCGCTCGAGCCACCACCGAGCAGCAGCAGCAGCAGCCAAACCCGAGCAGTGGGTGAGCACAGCGTCCCCTTCTCCGCCCGTGACACTTCCACTTCCAGGCCAGGCATTCACATAAGATCATAGAATAACCGACACCCTCTGCTGGAAGCAGAGGGTATATAAAGGAACTGGGAGTGGTCCCAAACCGGAAACACCTGATTCGAAGTCAGAAGCTGCTGGCAAGAAAAACTGACATTAACCCTTGCCACACCCAAAGAAAAAAAACACATTTAATAAGTAGTCTAAGATGACAATGAGAGACTCTTGTTCTGATCCTGTCACTAGTCTCAAAATACAGAGAGTTGGCCATGACAGATATACTTTTCTCTTCAGTTTTTGTTGTTGTCATTCTCTTAAGCTTTCCTTCTACTTACCAACTTTGGTCAGCAGTTGGAGATTTTTAGCTTCAGAGCTCTGTTAAACCCTTTCTGCATCTTCTTACAGTACCACCCAGTCAGTCTGAATTGGTGTGTGTGTAACGTCCAGCAGGTCATCAGGTGTATTCAGCTTCATGATGTGGCCTGCTGTGGCCAATGGAGCTGCACCATACCCTACTAGAATACCACCTATTTAATACCTGTTGTGGACCATAAAATGTCTTATACCGCCATCTGCATTATGATTCTGCCTTTGACTCTGTTCTTGTGGTTCAGAATATGGCTACTTTCTGACTTATTCTATGACTCCTGATCATGTCTTGAATTTGCCATCTTCGGTTTTGACTTGGTTAGCCTACACTCCTCTGATAGCTAGCTCTACTGTCTGTGGAGGCTACTCCATGGAACCATCCAAGGGGACCCCATTGGAAGTCAAGTTCCATGTATATTGATTAAAAGGTGAAAGTTAGGGTTTCTCTAGGACCTGCTAGATAGGGTGGCTTATGCAGTGTCTTTCCATAGAAGCCATATTATGACATGCCAGATTCCCGCAAACAGCTTACACTTACAAGCTGCCATCATTTTTGATTTTGTGTTCCTATGGTAGAACAGAATATTAGAAATTTTAGCGCAAATGCCAGTCCAACCTTAAAGTTGTCCGCAACAAGTCTGCAATCACTCTTTATTACTGCAGACTTGTGAATCCTCACATTGTGAATGCTGTAAGGATTATCCAGTGCCGCAAGTATGTGATTTGCATACCAGTGGTCATGGGCCAAGTAGACTGTTTCCAGCCTTGTTAATTACAAGTGTAATGAGTGAGGCTGGATGTAGTCTAGTGGGAATGTGACCGAATGTATGCCTATGACACACTTGTGGGCACATGACCACCTACTGCTGGTGCTGGCACCAGAAAATCCTGCAACAAGCAGTGTGCACAATGTGAGAATTCACAAGTCTACAGTTACATTGAGTGACTGCAGATGTGTAGCTTATAGGCGTTCTCCAAGAAAAATAATAGAATAAATAAAAAAATAAGTAATACACATTGACATATTAAAAAAATTCTAAATACCTTTATTTAGCAAAAAGGTATTCATTATCAACTGCACTCTATCAGGATTTTAAAGATGGCAACTGCCAGGCCCTGTAGTAGGACAGCTGTGTGAACCATGACACAGACAAACTTACCCTGTCAGGCTGACTGGGATTAATGTTAATTTTCAGTCAGCTAACGAAAGGGGATTCTCTTCTCCGTAGTCCTTGCCGCTAGGTGTCCTGTCAGGTTGACTGAACAGACTGTGTTCAGGATGTCTGAATGCTTGATTGGATGCTGCTCTGGTGTGATCTCTGTTTGGTGGTTCACACAGCCCGTCCTACTCCTACTATGTGTCCTCTGAATGCTAGGATGACTTGTGATTTATGGCAACTACCATCTTGGAGTTCTGACAGAGTGCAGTAGATAATTCACACCTTTTTGCTATATAAAAGTATTTAGAAAAATGTTTAATATTGAAATATGTATTATTTTTTTCAATTATTTATTTTAGTACATTTCTTGGTAATATCAGGTATTATATGGTTGCCTATTCAGCTAAGTGGGCTCTGTGTTAAGGTTATTTCCTCTGCAAGTGAAATGTGTGGCCCTTATGGCTTCCCAATGATCTTATCATCTGATTGACTGGAGATTTCAGCTTCTTGACCTACAGCAGTCATCTGTCATTATTTATGCAAACCTGTTTATGTCTGCACCTTATCAGAGCTGTGTGTGAATTAGGCTGTCTTTCTGATCATTTCAATCGCCAAATTAGCTCCCTTTTCTGTCACCGCAGATACATTTGATAGAAAACCCAGGACTGAATTTAATAGCATAAGGGGCCTCTTTAGGGCGCAGTCACATGGCTGTATGACTCATCTGAGGATCACATTCCAATTCCCGGACTGGCCGGTGGCTTTCCTGACCTAAGCATGCCAGCCTGTATTTTTATGCTGTTGTCACTCTCAGATCAGGAGAGCCACCAGCCAGTCAGAGCTTTGTGATGCCATCTTCGAACCAGTCATACTACCGTGCAACTGTGTCGTTAAAAAAAGTATAATTATAAGTTCTTTAGTTTTGTAATTTAAACATAATTTTCGAGACATATTTTGGTCCTTATTACTTAATTCAAAAAGTGGGATGTATCTTACTAGAAACAAAAACTAGGAGAGTTCCAGTAAAAAATATTGGAAGTGGATCATGGCATATGATGGCAATGCTTGATCAGATCTCCCATCACATTTTTCATCTGTTTTATGTCTTGCTCAAATCTCAAAATGTATCTAATATTACAGAATTGTAGTCTCGCTTTTGTGCAGAATAATCAACATTCTGGAAACAAATGGTAGCAGTAATTATTTTTTACCTGAGTAAACAAATTGCTTGAAAGGTTTCATCAATAAACTAATTTAATCTATGAAGAGTCTTGGAAAACCTGACTGTACATTATGATGCTATGCTGTACATACCACATTTTCAACAGAGATGTAATTTTATATTAATTTATATCTCCATCTGTCCATGTTCTCCTCATCATCTAGAAGCCAGCCATGTTTGACTGATGAAGTTATTTATGAGCCCAGGAAACCTTCCGAGTCAGTATCTTTCAATTATCATGCATTGTTAATACCTGAAATTTTAAAGAACATCACAATGGCCATCTGTTACCTCCATCCACATAAGGCCTTATAAAATACAATAAAATCTAGCAATTGATGATTTACCCCAATGTAATGGTCAGAAATGATGGCTGTAAAGAATCTGTAACCTGTGGCTGGGCTCATATACCTTATACATATTTTTCTGTAAAGACGAGTGGATTTGATGACATTCAAATTCATCAAATTTCATAGATTTTGGTAGGAAATTCAATACATCACTGCTTACCTCTGTGGCCATCCCGGCTGGTCGCTATCACTTGCACAGTCCTCGGTGCCTCTTCTTACTTTTGTTACATACTGAAACCTCAGGCCTCTTTACGCTGGGCTGAGACCTCACGACAATGCAATGATATACGGTAATGTGCATATGCTAGGTCCAGTCATGACTTGGAAGTCCCAACCTAGAATGCACATTGTAAGACATGTAAGTGTGGTGACCCTGCGGCTCAAGGCGCCACAGGGTACTGCACCTCACCAGAGGTGCAGTATTCATCTCAGATATGGTAACAACTACTGATCCAACACATAACACGGGAGCTCTTCCACTGGGACTGGGCTAGGGTAGGTGCTGGGGTGGCCATCGCGAGGTATGGGACCTCTTTCTCACTAGTTCAGGAACCCGGGAGGCGGGGCACCAACAGGGGACGTGAGGAGCCATCTCACACACAGCGAGCAGTTAGCACCGGACAGCGTCCGCGTCTGGTCGGACTCAGGAACAGACAAGCAAGCAAAGTCATGAATAGTCAGGGGCCCGTGGTCTGGTGCTGGAGGCTCGACTCAGGTTTTTAGGAAGAAGGGGGACTCCAGGGTTCACGGGGAGTGGGGAAGGCACCCGTAACCCATTCCACGGCCCAGGAGCTGGGTTGGAGGAAAACCATCAAAAGGTGACGCACAGAAGGAAACAACGGCTTCGACCTCCGAAGTATCTGGGATCGGCTGAAGCCCATCACGGCGGAGCCCGGCACTCCAACTGTAGGTGTGATTTCAGTGAGTAAAGAATTTGAACTGCAGTCTCTGTGTCATCCCATCACTGACGGCACTCTCAATATCATGCCCCTGTGCCATAGGTGACTACTACCACCATCATCCTCCCTGGGGTCTGAGCTCTGCCTGTGGAGAGCTGTACCATCTAAGCTGCGTTATCATCCGCCCCAGAGAAGACCTCCTGCAGTGGCGGCTAATATTGGCCGCACCCCACAGGTGGCATCACAAATAAATACTCCCATCATCCCCATCCCCATCTTTATTGACACCGGGGTCATGGAGCCGGGCCTGGCCACCACTGTATCCCAGAAGCAGAACTGCGGCCCGGTAATGAAGTAAACCCCCAGAACCCGTGGGCGCGTCATAAGTCATGTAATGACGTTATAATATTGTGACCTTATGACGTGTATGTACCGAAATGTCACAAGCGTAGTCACGGCTGTAAGTCTTGAGACCGTATATTCTCCTCATTTGTGAGAATCAGACAGATTATGCAAATGACACTGTGATCAAACTGATCAGAGTTGGATAAGTGTCAGCATAGCATGATCCAGAAGATGAAGAAAAAGACTTCTCCATCATCTCCTTTGTGTCAGTCTTCGAAAACCTGAATGCACACCAATGTCATCTGAGTGGAGTCCGTTGTTTTCCATGCACTCATTGAGTGTAATTTCAATCGAATCAAACTCGAACATGCACAGATTTTTTCCTTAGACAGATTCTGTCCGCGGAATAAATCAGACATGTGTAGAGCTCCATAAACTAACATTTTTCCAAGTGTGATCTGATGTTTTGTCAGATCACACCTAAAATACGGTCATGTGAACTTGGCCTTAAATTGAGAGCTATAATGTTTGTAAAGGCTTCACTGGCTTTAGTATTTCACAGATGAGTGGATCACTTCATGCAACCCTGGACCATGGCCCAGGTCAGTGCTCTCTGACCCTGGACAGGAGCTGCAAGAATTTAATGAGTTTCTAGGTTTCCCAGCATGGCTTTTGATTCTCTAACCTGGAGTGATGTTACCTGTGAGGCATGCAGCACACTGTTGATGTATAATGAGATTGACTAGTCATTATCCGAGCCTGGAAGGGCCGACTCCAAGTTTTCGTGGGCCCTAGGCGAACCAAACGAGTCTTAGTGGGCCACTTACACACGCACACTCACATACACAGATACCTACACTTACAGGCATACGTACATACTGTATACATACTATGCACAGTCATATATGCTGATACACAGCTATATATATATTTATATATATATATATATACTGTATATATTTATTTACTGTATATATATATATATATATATATTTATGCTGTAGATATATCACAGGAGAGGCTGGGGACATACTCATTGCTGGGGGGCGTACACATTACT
The DNA here is from genome assembly GCF_048569485.1 of Anomaloglossus baeobatrachus. NCBI lineage: Eukaryota > Metazoa > Chordata > Amphibia > Anura > Aromobatidae > Anomaloglossus > Anomaloglossus baeobatrachus. The sequence goes on from NC_134354.1 coordinate 66,905,275, forward strand.
GGGGGGCATACAGCTCTAGGGTTTACATAGCACTTGGGTGGTGGGGACATACAGCCTTGGGGGGTTATGCAGCACTGCGGTGGGGGGACATACAGCTCTGGGGGTTAAACAGCACTGGGGTGGACGACATACAGCTCTGAGTGGGTATACTGCACTGGAATGGGGGACATAAAGCTCTGTAGGTATACAGCAATGGGGTGGGCGGACATACAGCTCTCGAGGAGTATAAAGCACTGGGGTAGGGGGGACATACAGCTTTGGAGGTTATATAGCACTGGGGTGGGGAAACATACATCTCTGGGGGGTATACAGCACAGGGGTCGGGGGACATACAGCAACAGCGGGATGCTAGTGTCGCGGGCGGAGGAGGGGACGCTGCGCTCACCATGCTCGGGTCCGGTGCTGCTGCTGCTTTGCTTGCTGCTCGGTGGTGGCTCGAGCGGTGGGCTGGATCCCGGGGACTCGAGCGGCGCTCCTCACCCGTGAGTGAAAAGAGGAATGGTTGTGGGGATTTATTTTCCGTGACGCCACCCACGGTTGTGGTGAGGTTGTGACACCACCGCTGCTCTGGACGGGGATCCCGGGAGCGATGACAGGGAGCAGCTTGGATGTTGTTTTGCCCCTCCGTGGGTAGGGTGGTTGGTTGTCCCGGGGCCTGGTGAGGGGAGGATGGCAGGTGGGTTACGGGACCTGGTGAGGTGCAGGGTCGTGGGGGCAGCGCGGTGCCGCACGGCACAGTGGTACTCACTCAGCCAATGATGAATACAAAGTCTCCGGTAAAACAAACGGCTGGATGGACGGGTTCCACAGGCGGCTGCGGTGGTTCTTCTCCCGGTAGGTTGGCGGTGACTGCCTTTCTCTGCACCTGTGTTGTGTTCTCGGTTCTGGTGGCTTCCCACCAGTAACTCGCTCACCAGCTTGGATGGAGGCTGAGGGAGCCCCTTTTGCCCGCAGGCTCTAGCCCTGGGAACTGTAGCCTTGGCGGTGACTGTATTTCCCTTCACGGTTTGAGCTGTTGCCTTCAATCGGGTCTTGACTGCTGGGAAACCCCGGAGGTTCCCTTCGCTAACGGATTTGACCGGTTTTACGGCGACTCCAAGCCTGGTCGGGGTCCGTAGGCCCTGCCGAATGGTGCTGGCTTCTCTTCGCTCCCCGATCCGGTACCGGCGGGCCACCGCCCGTCCCCGGTCCTTACGGTTCACGTCAATCAGCCTCGCCTGCAGACGGTCACCACCGTCTACCAACCTTGCTGTATGTGCCTGGGCCACGCACCCGGACACGGTGTCTCCTCTACTACCACTTCACTCTTCAACTCTAAAACTGATCTGCCTGCCTTCCTTTTCCCGCCTCCAGGACTGTGAACTCCTCAGAGGGTGGGGCCAACCACCTGGCTCCACCCCCTGGTGTGGACATCAGCCCCTGGAGGGAGGCAACAAGGATTTTTGTCTGGCTTCAGTGTGCCTAGCCGGGGTGTGGGGTGTGTTGTTGCAGTACCTGTGACGACCTGGCTTGTCCAGGGCGCCACACTAGCAGTGCTTCAGCTCCATTTTCATCTGTGGAGCTGGAGTGCAGCACACCATGAGCTAGCTCCACCCACAGATTAACTTTAATGTCCCTGCATGCAGCGTTCAGCAGTGAATGACGCATGAAAATGGGGATTTAAAAGGCCAGCAGCCAGGAAACTATGGGTGCCGACCCGAGCACTGTGGTCCCCAGAAATCGGCCTGGGGACTGTAGAATACATCACTGCCTATGCCGGCGGTCCAGGGCCCCAGCACTTGCCTGAGTTGGTTGCTGATGCCGGTCGTGGAGCCTGGGATAATAGAGGGTTAGAAAATTCATGCAAGTATTTTTCAAAGTAAGAGAGCACTGACCCAGATTGCGGAAATTAGCGCCATTCCCTGTTTGACTTACTCTAACAGACACATGATTTTTACATACACAGGTAATTGTATAATGTCATATACAAAAATTAATTGCATTATAATTAAACATACATTTTAATTAAAAGTCCCCTACATAGATCAACCTTTTTAAAATAAATGTATTAAAATACATTTTAGATTTTATTAAAGTATTCAATAAAAAACTAATCACACATTATTTTAAACATTATTTAAAAGGGAATATATCAGTAGGTTATTTCTATGCAATTAGAGAGCAGCATAGTGTAGGGATAGAGAGCATGATTCCAGGATTCCAATGATGTGTCACTTATTAGACTGTGTGCTGTAGTTTCAATACAGCCAGTGTTTCATTAGCAGGAAATTACCATTGCAGGACTACATGTCTCATGCAGTCTAGTCACGCTGATCTGTGTAGCTCTGCCCCACCACTGATTGGCAGCTTGTTGACAATGTACAGTGAGAACAGGAAGCCGCTGAATTGGGGTGTGGACAGAGTTAACTCTTCTACATCTACATCAGACAAAACAGAGATTCTATCAAACGACACCAAACAGCCCAGTAAGTGACACATCGCTGGAATCAGGATCTCTGCCCCTACATTATCCTTCTATGAAATTCTCTTTAATAAACCTTAAAAAGCAGTTCCTAATTCGTATAACTAAAACAATTAAAATTAAGCTATGGCGTCTAAAAAAAAATAACCAAGGTGTTAAAAAAAGACTCGCTTTTGGTTTAATAAAACTAAAATAATTTTAATTAACGATAGAGATAACTGTACGGAAAGATGATGTCTAAATGTACAACTGACTCTAAACTAAATAAGGCTTAGTAACATAGTGTGAAACAAAATGACATAGGTGAGGGAAGATAAAGAGTAACAAATTAATTTAGTCCTTAAAGCTAATCTGTCAGCAGATTTTTGCTACCTCATCTGAAAGCAGCATGATTTAGGCAAAAAGGCCCTGAGTTTAATGATGTATCACTTAGAATACTGGCTGCATTTGTTCTGACTTAGTAAAAGGTTTTATATTTTACATGTAGCAGAGCTCTAGGAGCTTTGCCCACCTACAACAGGCTTATAGTTTACATTTACATAGACAGAAGCTGATAATCACAGAAGGGGTTGGAATCGGATTACAACTTATGCTCTGCTGAGACCCACTAATGATAAAGATAGAAGGCTTAAGCTAACATTGCAGGTAAACAAAAAAATACTGTGAGATAACAGATGCAGGGCTGAAGTGTCTGCTTTACCACTGGCAGCATGTTGTCTTCCGGTTATATCGCAGAAATCTGCTGACATAGTCCGTTTAGTACCAAAACTGACTTTTTCCCTTTCATGTGTCTAAATTTGTGTGTTGTTTTATCTGGTAACATACAGATGACAGATGACATGACCAGTGATACCATAAATTCACCCTTGAATATTACCTGCTTAACCCAGCAGGAAGTACGCCGCCGCCTCGAAATCACTAAGGTTGACAAATCTCCGGGCCCGGATGGCATACACCCCAGAGTACTACAGGAATTGAGTTCTGTGATAGATAGACCATTATTTTTAATCTTCTCAGATTCCTTAATAACAGGGTCGGTACCGCAGGACTGGCGCATAGCAAATGTGGTGCCAATATTCAAAAAGGGGACAAAAACTGAGCCGGGAAATTATAGGCCGGTAAGTTTAACCTCTATGGTTGGTAAAATCCTTGAGGGTTTCTTGAGAGATGCTATACTGGAGTATCTCAAGGAAAATAACCTTATGACAGAGTATCAACATGGGTTTATGAGGGATCGATCCTGTCAAACTAATTTGATCAACTTCTATGAAGAGGTAAGTTCAAGCCTGGACCAGGGAAATGCAGTGGATGTTGTGTATATGGACTTTTCAAAAGCTTTTGATACAGTGCCACACAAAAGGTTGGCACATAAAATGAGAATAATGGGGATAGGGGAAAATATGTGTAACTGGGTTAAAAACTGGCTCAGTGATAGAAAACAAAGGGTGGTTATTAATGGTACGTACTCGGACTGGGTCTCAGTTCATAGTGGGGAACCACAGGGGTCAGTATTGGGCCCGCTTCTTTTCAACATATTTATAAATGACCTTGTTGGGGGCATGCGGAGTAGAATTTCAATATTTGCAGATGATACTAAACTCTGCAGGGTTTATCAATACAGAGGAGGATAATTTTATATTACAGGGAGATTTATGTAAATTGGAGGATTGGGCTGAGAAGTGGCAATTGAAGTTTAATGTAGATAAATGTAAGGTCATGCACTTGGGTAGAGGAAATAACATTTATGATTATGTACTTAATTGTAGAACACTGGGTAAAACAGACACAGAAAAAGACTTGGGTGTATGGGTGGATGGTAAACTTCACTTTAGTGGACAGTGTCAGGCAGCTGCTGCCAGGGCTAATAAAATAATGGGATGTATTAAAAGAGATATAAGTGTTCATGAAAAAATATAGTTCTACCTCTGTACAAGTCACTTGTGCGACCGCACTTAGAATACTGTGTACAATTCTGGTCACCGATATATAAGAAGGACATAGCTGAACTGGAGAGGGTGCAGAGAAGAGCGACCAAGATTATTAGAGGAATGGGTGGGCTGCAATACCAAGACAGGTTATTAAACTTGGGGTTATTTAGTTTGGAAAAACGAAGGCTTAGGGGGGATCTAATCACAATGTATAAATATATGAGGGGACAGTACAGAGACCTTTCCAAAGATCTTTTTACACCTAGGCCTGCGACTGGAACACGGGGGCATGCGCTACGTCTTGAGGAAAGAAGGTTTAATCATAATCACAGACGAGGATTCTTTACTGTACGAGCAGTGAGACTATGGAACTCTCTGCCACATGATGTTGTAATGAGTGATTCATTACTAACATTTAAGCAGAGCCTGGATGCCTTTCTTGAAAAATTTAATATTACCAGTTATGTATATTAGATTTTATGACAGGGTATTGATCCAGGGAACTAGTCTGATTGCCGATGTGGAGTCAGGAAGGAAATTTTTTCCCCATTGGAACTTGTTTGCCACATTGGGGTTTTTTTGCCTTCCTCTGGATCAACATGTTAGGCTACGGGTTGAACTAGATGGACTTAGAGTCTCCCTTCAACCTTAAAAAAAACTATGATACTATGATACTATGATACAGAATAAAATATATTGCAAATTACACTTATGGCAAGGACAAAGCTAATGCAAAAATTAAGAATTTACAATATAAAAATTGCCTTCTTTAAATTGTCCACATCACCAGTAATAGGCAATGTGTGATTAGACCGTAGGACAGAGCAATCTTTCTCTTCTCAAATGGCTTCTCAAAATCAAAATCATTAAAAAAAAAAGTGAAATTGGGCAGAGTACGCGCCATTCTCAGTTCACACATAACTGATTTGCCAACGGCTGCCTCTCAGAAAATGAAATATTGACTGAATTATTGTGTCATTTCATTTGTAATGATTTCAAAAATACTTGTGAAGTGCTAGATGGGAAATGTGATATAAGCCTATTTATTGTAGTGACGGAAAACAAGACGGATTGTGACACGGCTAAAATGGAAAGGTTAATGTGCTTTTTTGGAAATGTCAGAATTTCTCAGACTCCTTTTTGAATTTATATTTTTTGGTATATTTACATGAATGAAGTCCTGATGATTTATGGTATAAGAATTGTGCTGTTTCAGGTTTCTTAGAACATGGTTGTTACAAGACACAATTACTTTTCACACTTGTAACTGGAAAAATACATTAACGGGAACCTGTCAAGTAGCACCTGTAGTCCGATCTGTGGACATCATGGCATACAGAAGAAGACATTTTAATGGTAGAGAGAACAACTTTCTCTTTTTGATTGTCACCATGTTTCAGATAAAGTTTATTATGTTTGCAAAAATAATCGTGTGTCCCAGTGGTGTAACGTGTACCCCAATGCATCTGGTATAGATCACCCAACTAGCATGTGAAATTCAGAATAACGGTTGCCTCGTACACTTTCAGAATATCATGTCGGGTGTGCCTGTAAGGGTTAACGTGCACATAAAGTGCACATAAATCACAACCCAACACAGCCTATGAACCCCGAATACAGACTGCTGTCATTCATCAAACACTCAGGGTCATGAGTAGAAATGAGCGGACTCTTGGAAGTTCAGTTTTTGAAAAAGTTCGGTTTGGACCTTGACTTGAACTGAACCCCAATGGAAGAATAGCACCACATGGGGCCTCAGGGGTTACACGTCACCGGGCCAGTGGTTTTGTGGGGTTGCTGTAACTGGCCTGACCTAGCTCCGTGGCCCCGTTGGCTACATGTAAATGACAAACAAACAGGTGCAAGGTGTAGACGGGGATAAAAGGAGGGCGAAGGGTTCCTGATAAGCATGTCACCGGTTGCAGCGGTGACTGGGGTCTTGGCCTCCTTCGCCACCGACCCTTCCTGCGACTTTTCTTCTCCCAGGAGCGGTGTTGGATTGAAATGGGGGATGCTTAATACCCAGGGATTAGCCGCCGCTGAGAGATGTTCTCCTCTGGGGCTGATGTTAATGCAACCCAGATAGTCCAGGCAATCACCGGTGTCTATGGAAATGTTTCAGATCTTCCTTGCGCTGACACACAGTTCCCCATAGCCTGAAGCAATTTGGGGACCCCGCTGTTGGTGTTAAGTGCCCCGTCCCATATGCAGGTGATGCGTGTCCTTGCTATGGGGTCCAACCGTAGCGCTGACCCTGGATCCTATATGTCATTGTACTCCGAGAAAGTGGGTAGTCGACAATAGGACATGAAATCCCCATCTCCTGCAGATTTGTTGGAGTCCGTGAAGGTGTCCCCAACCGAGGGTCCTGCACCCTGACTTGCGCTGGCACTGTAGGAACAGTTAGGCTCGAGCTCAGCTACCATCTCCTCTTGTCCCAACATCTCCACCAGCTGCCTCTGTCTCTCGCCCTCTTTCATTCTCATTCCTGCAGACTCAGTGCAGTGTTGTGGCCCCTGGCCTTGGGACTATCTACATCTATCTCCCGTCCCATTGCCAGACTGTTAAACACTGCTCTCTCAAGGCTGTCTGCTCTGTTCTATTTCCTAGGCTGTACTCACTCTGAAAATGAAACTGTTTGTCTTTCTACTCACTGAGAGTAACCCCCACCTGAGGAATGACTCAGCAGTGCTGGGGGATTTCCTAGACTGGTTTCCTGTGTGTGGTGACTCAGGCTAGATGTTCTGTGTAAGATCTCTGTGTGAATGCTTTTGTAAGTGAGAACCAGTGGTTACCTCCTTTCACCCGGGATAAGCATTGCACCTTCAGAGAGATGCAATACTCTGTGGCGACTGAAGTCTCAGGGGTGCCACATAAGTCACTAATTGGGCAGTTCGGGTCTCCACCCACTTTCAGCCAGCCATAAACAGATCACTTCCAGTGGTGCACAGGTTGGATTTTTCCATTTTTGTTTGGTGCACACTACATCTGATCACGCTGTTGTTAACTCCAGTGCAAGCCGAACAAACACTGCAAGCGGCTCACACTAGGCTGAGAACCGAGGATACTCAAGCACAGCGATGTTTGTATACGCACCTGATCTCCGAACTTGAACACTCTCTTTTTAAAAAAGTCAGTGTTCAGTACGAACACCGAACACCAAACCTTGGGTTTACTCATCTCTAGTTATGAGTCACCCGAAACATACGCTACTGTTTCACAGTCAAAAGGAAACACACTCTCTGTAAGGCTATGGATTAATTAGAGTATACAAGGTCCAAACTTCTTAAAGTTTTAAGCTTTAATATATAAATACAGTACTTATAATAAAAGGCATAAAAAGAGAGAAATAAAGAGACACAAATAGGCAAAACAGTTATAAAGTAAATATGGAGAAATCACAGAAAGACTTAAACATTTCCATCTAAAGTTATTCTTCTTTTCCTTGAGGGAAGAAGATATAGTTTGTGACTAAGGGTACCGTCACACTTTAGCGATGCTCCAGTGATCCCACCAGTGATCTGACCTGGTCAGGATCGCTGGTGCGTCGCTAGATGGTCGCTGGTGAGCTGTCAATCAGGCAGATCTCACCAGCGACTAGTGACCAGCCCCCAGCCAGCAGCGATGCGTGGAAGAGATGCTGCGCTTGGTAACTAAGGTAAATATCGGGTAACCAAGCAAAGCACTTCGCTTGGTTACATGATATTTACCTTGGTTACCAGCGCACACCGCTTAGCGCTGGCTCCCTGCACTCCTAGCCAAAGTACACATCGGGTTAATAAGCAAACCGCTTTGCTTATTTACCCGATGTGTACTCTGGCTACATGTGCAGGGAGCAGGGAGCCGGCACTGGCAGCCTGAGAGCAGCGGACGCTAGTAACCAAGGTAAATATCGGGTAACCAAGCAAAGGGCTTTGCTTGGTTACCCGATATTTACCTTGGTTACAGCTTACCGCAGGCTGACAGAAGCCGGCTTCCTGCACTTTCAGATTGTTTCTCTCTCGCTGTCAAACACAGCGATGTGTGCTTCACAGCGGGAGAGCAACGTCCAAAAAATGAACCAGCACTGTGTGTAACGAGCAGCGATTTCACAGCAGGGGCCAGATCGCTGCTCAGTGTCACACACAGCGAGATCGCTAATGAGGTCACTTGTGCGTCACAAAAACCGTGACTCAGCAGCGATCTTGCTAGCGATCTCGCTATGTGAGAAGTACCCCTTACATCCAAGGCAAACTGACCCACACATGCATTAACCCTCCTATTGTGTAACCCATCTTTTAAATGCCTGGTCTTGGGTTCAAGTTTCAAGCCTAGAATTTAACATTGAATTCGCTGGTCTGTTACTGGACGTTGGGCTAATTAAGGTCAAACACCTCGCATTTTAAATACTTTTTTTCTGCCAACAACCCCACCCTTCTTTAGAAAACCCAAATTGACCAACCTGGCCACACAGGACCATTTGCCTATGCTTTGAAACACAGGGTCACCAGGTCGAAGTGTCATGAATATCCTTTGTACTCTCAGGTAAATCCCCCCTTGGTTCTGAGTTTCTGTAATGAGTAGAGGTTTAACTCTTTGTGTTGTGTTAATCATGAATGACAGACTTAAAATAATGTTATTTGACTGATGTTATAATTTCTCTTACACCGGTGTTTTCTAAAGTGACCTGTATTACAGTATTCCTCTCCTTTGGAACCTTTTATAGTAATAGTAACATATAATATGTCCTTAAAAAAATATTTCTATCTTTTCAAGTGATGACATATGTTTAGAATGCAGCAACAGATTTTAATTGCTGAGGGTATGACCACACTAATCTTACAAATTAAAAAATAGTTTGCACTGCATAAAGGCAATTTATTAAGCAGAGACATTTTCAAAACAATAAATGGTGGCATTCTTATCTTTAAATTCTCATTGTATCCAGTGCAGATGGCTAGTGCGGTATACTCCAGCTCTGGAAGTGATATTTAAACAATTCATAAGTTATCAAGACCACTAAAGACTGTGATTTGCTGCAGCAATCAGGTGACTAGAAGAGCGCATCATCTTATGCTTTTCTAAAGACGAGTTCTTCTGGTTCCCCTAGGCTACTTTCACACATCCGGCTTGAGCTCTGCGGCTCAATCCGGCTGTGCAAGCTATGCAACGGATGCGGTGAAAACACCGCATCCTTTGCATAAGTTTTTCCTTTGCGGCCAGTCTGGTTTTTGCCGCTTGCGGCATGCTACTGAACATGCGCAGTGGCAAAAACCGCATGCGGCGGCCGGATGCGGTTATTGCCGCATCGCGCCGCATCCGGCTACCATAGGCATGCATTGAAAAATGCGCCGCATCGGGCGAATGCGGCGCGATGCGTTTTTTTTTTGCCGCACGAAAAAACGTGCCAGGCAACGTTCCATCCGGCCGCCGCATCGGCTAAATCTGCCGCATGCGGCAAAAAACGGACGGAACGCAAGGCCATGCGGCACAATGCGGCACTAATTAAAGTCTATGCAGGAAAATCGCAACCGGCAGCAAAAAAAACCGGTTGCGATTTTCCTGCAAAGTGCCGGATTGTGCCGCACAGCAAAACCCGGAGGTGTGAAAGCAGCCTAAGGCTACAGCCTATTACAGGCTATAGTGGTCTTCTTGACTTCCGAATAGAGCAGACATCACTTCCGTAGCCATAACAATCCTTTAGAACAATCTGTACTGAAGCCTTGGGGATGTTGAAGGTTGAATATACCTTCTTTTATTGGTCTAAAAACATCCATGCCTAGAAACATTTTTTTTTTCAGTGTCGGACAACTCTTTTAATACATACTCATCCTTAATCTATTACCCCGATCAGCTTAGGTTGAAATAAATTAAACACAATTTGCCCAAAAGGCAACTAGAGGTACCCTAACTTAAGGATCATTAAAAATTAACTTAGTATTATGCAAATTAAATGAAAAAATTTAAATAAGTTTTAAATAAGCAGTGTAGGGTGAAATTGATATATAATACATAATATAATAATATACTAGTCTACTTTATAGTGAGCTTCAGTCTGCGGCCAAATGTTTCACCTCTTTTGAGATGATTTAATTTTTCATCCTACATGCCAGTTTTAAATTTGGTAATTTAATTTGGATAATAATAAAAGTTCATTTTTAATGATCCTTAGTTAGGGTACCTCTAGTTTTATTTTGGGCAAATTGTGTTTAGGACAACTCTTTTGAGGGGCCAGAAAGCTTTCCATGAACAACTTATGGAGGGTTCTTCAACCACCTGCTCTGTGGCCTTCCCTCCAACACTCTTGCACTCCTCCAATCTATGCTAAACTCTGAGGCCCGATTAATCCACCTCTCCCCTTGCTATTGCCCATCCCTTAGTCTCTGTCAATTCCTTCACTGGCTTCTCATTGCCTAAAGACTCCAAACAAAACACTAACCATGACATACAAAGGCATGTACAACCTGTCTCCTCCATACCACTATGACTAAAGGCCGCTTTACACACTGAGATATCGGTACCGATATCATCAGCGTGCGTACCTGCCCCCATCGGTTGTGCGACACCGGCCAATCGCTGCCCGTGTCGCACAACTTCGCCTGGACCCGTCAAACGGACTTAACTTCCCTGCGACGCCGCTGTGACCGGCGAACTGCCTCCTTTCTAAGGGGGCGGTTCGTTCAGCGTCACAGCGACGTCACAGCAGCGTCACTGGACCGCCGCCCAATAGAAGCGGAGGGGCGGAGATGAGCGGGACATAACATCCCGCCCACCTCCTTCCTTCCGCATTGTGGCCGGGATGCAGGTAAGGTGAGGTTCCTCGTTCCTGCGGTGTCACACACAGCGATGTGTGCTGCCGCAGGAACGAAGAACAACTTTGTTACTGCTGCAGTATGTCCATGTCACCGATGAGCGATTTTGCTAAATCGCTCATAGGTGTCACACGCAACGGCATCGCTAAGGCGACCGGATGTGCGTCACAAAATCCGTGACCCCAACGAGATCACTTGAGCGATGTCGTAGCGTGGAAAGCCCGCTTTAGTCTCCTGGTACTTACCTGCATGTAAACTCAGATCCTCAAAAGATCTCCTTATCTATTCCTTTCTTATCTCCTCTTCCCACAATCACATACAAGATTTCTTCCACGCCTCCCTCATACTCTGCAACTCTCTACCACAGCATATCAGATTCTCGCCTACCGTGGAAAGCTTCAAAAGGAACCTGAAAACCCACCTCTTCTGACAAGCCTACAGCCTACAATAACCCTCAGACCAGTACACCACTGCACAACCAGCTCTACCCTCACCTACTGTATCCTCACCCATCCCTTGTAGACTGTGAGCCCTCGTGGGCAGGGTCCTCTCTCCTCCTGTACCAGTCTGATTTTGTAATGTTCAGGATTGTTGTACTTGTCTTTTATGTATACCCTTTTCGCTTGTAAAGCGCCATGGAATATATGGCACTATAATAATAAATAATAGTAATAAGTACTGCAGCAGGACCTGTTCACTGAATGTCCATGACACTGTGCTAAACTGTGGCTGTGACCTTTTCATTCTTATGATTGGTGGAAATCACAAAGATCAGACCCCCATGATCAGAATGTGATGGCATATCCTAGCTGACTATGCTGATACCTTTGTATTCTTTTGACTACCTTTCTTTTGTCCTGTGACTCCCAGCCATCCTTGTGTTATACCAACTTGTCTACTGCACCAGACCATGGTGACCCACCTCAGCCAAGGCATTTTCTGCCATGACTAATCCAGCAGGTACAAGGTACATGTTGGAATGGGAGCTGCATGGGCCAGTGATGATGAGTATCATGCATTATAATTTCTTTTTATGCAATTCAGAGTCCCTTTAAAGCTACATTTTATCACTGAACATGCCCTTTAGATACGAATTTCATCTCTGCTACATCATAACTGTTTGAAGCCAAGAGAATGCTGTCAAAATTGCTTTAAGAACGGATTACATTATGGGTTGATTTTACCAGTTCTCTCTAGACTTTATTGAATAAATAACAAGCTCTGAAGATCTGTGTCTACATTGTAAGTCTTAACCAGTGGAATAGAAAATCAATGGATATTCTGTTATTTTCAGCTTGTAAGAAGATCCCTTCATGGTGATTCCAATGCAAAACGCTCTTTGAAAATTTGTTTGAAACATTCAAACTCTTGTGTAATACATCCTTCGTTTTTTGAGCAAAGTATTTTCTTAGAACCGGCAACTCACTATTAACCTTTTGCTTGTGGATTAGGTAACGGTGCCAAATCCTCTTATTTCATTTTACTGGGGTTTAATACATAAGACTGATGCAAAATGACATTTACCTGCTACGGAGCTTTCGTGAAAATGCCTTAAAAGCTGAAAATCTTTATTAAAGTCCTATTAGCAAATGCAGGAACGGGATTTCTACTCTGAGAAATCATCTTATCAATATGTAAGAAATAAATGTTTGATTATTCAGTCTAAATAAGAAAAGTAATTTGCTCAAAGTCTTTAATTTTGCTGCATTAGGTAAATGTAAACCATCGAGGGAAACGCCACCAGAAAAAAACAACATTACAATCTCTTTGTAGAAATACGGTCCGCAAAAAACAACCCCAGATATGTGAATAGCACCAAAGACTATAATAGGCCCATGTATTATCTGTGATAACAAACACAGATAAGAGACATAATTGAAAAACGGACCTGTGAATGAGGCCTTATAAAGATTAGTTTGCTTTGAATCGATCGGCAGACTTGATTTGGTCTGACCAAACTTTGAGTCCGACCTAAAAAGATGTTTTTCAAAGGGGTAGTCCACTCCTGCTTAGATGCGTGAGTGTCCAAAACAAAAACAAGAAAAAGCATACTAACCTCCCAGAGCAGTGCCGTTCTAGCAATGTTAGAAACTGTGTCTCCCGCTGTCATGTCACATTGTGATGTCATTTGACTACTGCAATCAGTGGCCAATGATCAGCTGATGTTTTTACTCTTCCATCAGTGGCTGCTGATGGGCTGCAGCGGTCACGTAACATAACAATTAGGGATGATCGAATACCTACCTCAAATATTTGGCAACGCCCATATTCGCCGAATAGGTCACCGCTATTCGACTATTTGCGAATATTCGATGTGCAATGTAAGTCTATGGGAAACCCGAATAGTTGCCGAATAGCAACTATTCGGGCTTCCCATAGACTTACCTTGCATATCGAATATTCGCATAGTGGCGACCTATTCGTCGGATGTTCGCGAAGCCGAATATTGCCAAATATTTGTGATATTCGATCATCCCTAATAACAATGTCGTGTCCATGTGAAGATTAGAGATGAGCGAACTGGTCGCGGTTCGGCTCGAGTTCGGGTCGCCGAACGGAGGTCTTGTTCGAGTTCGGTTCGGCGAACCACTCAAACCGCATAGGAAACAATGGGAGGCAATCACAAACACATAAAAACGCATTATAAATTTACACATACAGTTAATAGACATTGCCATAACACTTACGTGTCCCCAGGATGCGCCCTGCACTCTGTCTCCTGCCGCTATTCCTCCCGATAATCGCTGTGTCCTCCTGTTAACCAGCAGTGATGTAGGACCTATGTGATGTCATCAAAATAGCATGTGACCAGTCACGTGTCTGTTATATCATTGGCTACAGACTGGTCACATGACTATGACGCCTCATGCTAGGACCTGTCATTGCATCTCTCTGTTACACGGTGCATGTTTGTGTATCGCCGTGTACCGGCGACATGCTCTAGCACACGGTCGACTCCCCGCTCTGCTTCCCCGTTCCCTTAAGGTACCATCACACTCAGCGACGCTCCAGCGATCTCACCAGCAACCTGACCTGGCAGGGATCGCTGGAGCGTCGCTACACAGGTTGCTGGTGAGCTGTCACACAGGCAGATCTCACCAGCAACCAGTGACCAGCCAGCAGCGCCGCGTGGAAGCGATGCTGCGCTTGGTAACTAAGGTAAATATCGGGTAACTAACCCGATATTTACCTTGGTTACCAGCGCACACTGCTTAGCGCTGGCTCCCTGCACTCCTAGCCACAGTACACATCGGGTTAATTTTTACCCGATGTGTAGTCTGGCTATGTGTGCAGGGAGCAGGGAGCCGGCACTGACAGCGTGAGAGCGGCGTAATGAAGGTAAACATCGGGTAACCAAGGTAAGGGCTTCTTGGTTACCCGATGTTTACCTTAGTTACCAGCGTCCGCAGAAGCCGGCTCCTGACCGGCTGACACAGCCGGTCAATAACAGAGATCGCCATTGCCATAGCAATGCGCTTGGTAGCGGTGATGGGGACGTCCCGCTACCAGCGGCACCTGAATCACGTAATCGGAGCAGCGTTGCTATGGCAATTCATGCCACCGCTTACAGCCGGGAGCCTGTGGTCACTCTCACAGAGTGATTTCTGCACGGAGCACAGCGTCTTCCCCCATGCAGCTGTGCTGTCTGATGTAGTAGAGCTGCATGTGTTGAAGGGGAAAGAAGACAGAAGAGCAGGATCGTGGAGGGATGACAGGGAGTAATAAAGATGGAGTCTCTAATGTGTCTGTATTTATTTCTATTAAAGTATTTTTTTTCTGTGTGGTGTTTTTTTTTAACCCTTTATTGGAGATTCTTAATGGCCGGGTCAAACGTGCCTGACATTAAGAATCTCTGACTTAATACTAGCTAGTAAAACAAAGCCAGTATTAACTCATGATTACCTAACAAGCCACCCGGCTTCAGGGCTGTTGGAAGAGTTGGATACAGCGCCAGATGATGGCGCTTCTATGAGAGCGCCATTTTCTGGGGCGGCTGCGGACTGCAATTTGCAGCAGAAGGGCCCAGAAACCTCGGGCTAACCTGTGCTGTGGATTCCAATCCCCAGCTGCCTAGTTGTACCTGGCTGGACACAAAAATGGGGCGAAGCCTACGTCGTTTTTTCTTTTTTAATTATTTCATAAAATTCATGAATTAAGTAAAAAAAGGGCTTTCCTATATTTGTAGTTCCCAGCCGGGTACAAATAGGGAGCTGGGGGTTGCGGGCAGCCCGTAGCTGCCTGCTGTACCTGGCTAGCATACAAAAATATGGCGAAGCGCACGTCATTTTTTTTGTAGTTTTTTTTTAAATTATTTATTTAAATAACTAAAAACAAAAAGGGCTTCCCTGTATTTTGATTGCCTGACATGACAGTGCTGTAAAAATAAATCTTTAAAAAAAAATGACCTAGCGCTCCGCGGTATTTTTGATTCTCAGTGCAGATAAAGCAGACAGCTATGGGTTGCCACCCCCATCTGCCTGGCGTTACCTTGGCTGGCAATCAAAATACAGGGAAGCCCATTAATTTTTTCTATTTAAAAAATAGTTAAAAGAAAATGACGTTGGGTCCCCCCATTTTTGATAGCCAGCTAGGGTAAAGCAGATGGCTGTAGCCTCAAAACCACAGCTGGCAGCTTTACCGTGGTTGGGGATCCTATGTGGAGGTCACCCAGGCTCTTTTTTTATAATTATTTTATAAATATTAATAATTACAAAAAAAAAGTAGGGTCCCCCCCAAATTGGATCACTAACCAAGGTAAAGCGGACAGCTGTGGTCTAGTATTCTCAGGGTGGGAAGGTCCATAGTTATTGAGCCTTCACAGCCTAAAAATAGCAGGCCACAGGCACCCCAGACGTGGCGCATCCACCATCCTGACGCTTCACCCCAGCTCATCCCGTGCCCTGGTGCGGTGGCAAACGGGGTAATATATGGGGTTAATACCAGATGTGTAATGTCACCTGGCATCAAGCCCTGGGGTTAGTGATGTCACGCGTCTATCAGATACCCGACATCACCAACCCAGTCAGTAATAAGAAAAATAGACAACAAACACATTTTTATTTGAAAAAACACTGCCCAACACATTCCATCTTTCACCAATTTATTAGAAAGAAAAACAAATCCAGGTCTGCTGTAATCCTAGGGGTTCCCATGACAATCCACACTGTCCCAGTCACTGAAGAGCAGGATGTTCCCCATTGGCTGGGAGAGCAATGCAGTGACCTGAGCTAACATCAATGGGTCAGCCCAGGTCACTGCAGGGGATGACAAGTGCTGCTGTCAGTGAGGTACATTACCTGCGCTGATCTCCTGCACTGCTGACAGCACCTGTCACTGAGTTCAATGACCTTCACAGCCAAGTATCGCGAGCGGCCCGTGACGTCACCGCTAGTCACAGTCTCGGGTTGGAAGCGAGAGAAGCTGATGTGACAAGCGGCGGCTATGGAGGACAGTGACAGCGCTGAGGTCGGGAGGGCGGGACTTCATCACCGCAGGTAAGCCGTGCAGGGCCATGTGTGCGGAGTGCGAGGTGGGCGGAGCCTAGCGGTGCAATGTGTGCAGAGTTCCAGGTGGGCGGAGCCTAGCGGGGCCATGTGTGCAGAGTGCCAGGTGGGCGGAGCCTAGTGGGGCCATGTGTGCTGACGACGGAGAGCGAAGTGGGTGGAGCCTAGCGGGGCCATGTGGCGCTGAGGACGCCAGTGCCGGGGACTACATGGCTGGGGACAGGTGAGTGTGAGTGTGTGTGTGTGAGTGTGTGTGTACATGCCATGTGCAGGAGGGGGCGGAGCGAGCTGAGCGGGTAAGTGTCGGCTTCCTGCACACGTAACTAGGATAAATATCGGGTTACTAACCAAAGCACTTTGTTTGGATACCCGATGTTTATCTTGGTTACCAGTTTATCGCAGGCTGCCAGCGATGGCTCCCTGCACACTGTGGCTGTAAAAAACCCTGCTTTTTGCTGCTAGAACCGTTCTCGAACGTAACTCGAACTGTTGAGCTTTTAGCAAAAAGCTCGAGTTCTAGTTCGATCTAGAACAGCCCCCAAAATCACTCGAGCCGCGAACTGGAGAACCTCGAACCGCGAACCGCGCTCAACTCTAGTGAAGATACAACACTTTTTTTTTAAAAAAAATTGGGGCACTGTAGAATTAAAGAGAAACAACCACCAGGATTTTGCAATATGAACTAAAGGCTGTGCCATATGCTGGCACTAAGATGCTGAATCCAGGCATACCTGTTGTAGAATGATGGGATGCTTGATTTATGGAATATCTTTAATCAATGTTGCAGAAGTTCTCCTCCAGCATCCTCTATGATGTGCACCCTTTTGCTGTTGTTGGTGGCACGTGCACATTTACACAATAATTCTGTCTTCATTAAAATGGTGTCGAACTTCGTGCATGCGTGGACCGCGATCTTCGGCGCCTGAAGACACTGCAGTGAAGACTATGAGTGGTAGGTGTGCATGCACAGATGCAACAAAATAAAATTGGCGCACGCGCTGATGCCTTTCTCAGTCTTCACCGCAGAGTCTTCAATCACATGGCGTGGACTCCTGTGTCATTTTAATGAAGACAGATTTACTTTGACAATGCATATGCCTCATCAACAACATCAATGGTGGCGCTGCACGATATTCAAAGAAAGAAAAGGGGGCATGTCATAGAGGACACTGGAGTAGGACTTTACAGTGAGGCCCCCGTTGCACCTGTCAATCAAAGTGCAGTGCATTTCTGCAGCTTTGATTAAAGATATTTCTGCAACCAAGCATTCAATGTTTCAACAAAAGGTATGGTTGGATTCAGCATCTTAGTGCCTGAATAGCACTGCCTTTAGTTCATATTGCAAAATCCTAGTTATTGGCCTCTTAAAAAAGGGTGGTTGTACATCACAATATTATGTGACTTTAGGAAGACACACTGTTTTTTTTAGTTTATTTGGGTCACTTTAGTATTTCAGAAGTGGTGGACAACTCAAGGTGTCGCCAGGTGGGCTAAAAAGGGGTTAAAATTAATAAAATATTATCATTTGTCCTAGGCCTGTAATAACTTTTTTCCTGAGTCCCTGATATGGGACATTAAAGGGAACCAACCAGAAGAATGTTCATATATAAAGTAAAGCCAGTGCTATACTAGTGCTAGGATGCTGAATGTAAGCATAGCTTTTGTTCTGAGATTGGATGTTTTTTTTCAGAAATATGTGCAAGTAAAGTTCCAGCAATGCACTACTTCTTGATTGACAAGTGCATCAGGGGTGGGAATCTCTGGGGTCTTGCTATCTATTCCCACCAGTCCGTCTACCTGCACCAGAATTAATGTCTAGGACGGCAACAGGGGGAAGAAGGTCAGACAGGCAGACAGGGGTGGGAATAGAGAGCAAGACCCAACCCACATATTCCCTTCCTGTTGCACCTGCCAATCAAATAGCAGTGCCTTGCTGGAACTTTACTTGCAGATATTTCTGAAATAAAACATCCAATCTCCGAAAAAAAGCTATGCTTACATTCAGCATCCTAGCTCCAGTATAGCACTGGCTTTACTTTATATATGAAAATGCTGCTGGTTGGTTCCCTTTAATATCCCATATTAGGGACTCAGTAAAAAAGTTAAAAAAAGGAAAAAAATATATAAAACTATCTAAAAGAATTCAGAAAATAAAGTACAAAAACATTATCTTGTTCTGCAATAAGAATTCAGCAATTTGTAATACTTTAAATTAGTTTTTATGGTCTAAAAATAGCAAAACTTAAAAAATTAAAAAGAAATATGGTATCGCTGTAATCGCACTGTCCAGAAGATTAAAGCTGTCTTATCACTTTTACAACACATGAACGGCGTAAAATAAAAAAAATAAACAGGTCCTGAATTGTAGTTTTTTCTTGATTCTGCCTCACAGAAATCCAAATAGAAAGCGATTGAGAAATATCTTGTGGCCCAAAATGGTACCAATAAAAACTCCAACTCATCAACAAAAAACAAGCCCTCACATGACTGTCAGTAGAAAAATAAAAATTACTATAGCCTCCTAAATTTGGTAATGCAAAACACTTTATTTTGTAGCCAAACCTATAAAAAAAAACTATAAGCAGTATATCTGGTATAACTGTAATCGTACTGACCTGAGAGATAAAGCCGCCCTATCACTTGTACCACAAGGTGAACGACGTAACAAATAGTAGTAAATAACACCAAAAACCACAATAGACATATGGGGGCTCTGTTGCATAAAATCTACATAAACACCAAGGAATGAATATGCAAGCCAAAATTGTATGATTCAATAAACAACATCTTTATTACAAAAAATGATGAAATACATAACAAAAAATGGATCAGCCCAGAAAGGACGGATGGTATAATGGGAAAGCACAAGGCACTTGTTATTTTGTTACTGAACTACCGTATATAAGCAGTATAATATATTATTCCATATTAGAAATCATACATAACTTGCAATCCTTGTCTACAGTAAATGTTGAAAAGTATACATATAATTATAGCAGGATGCAGCTATGATATCATCACATAATTACATAGTTACATAATATTACCAGCAGTCCAAGGAAATAATGGTTCCACGGCCTCCCACAGACACACTGACGCGCGTTTCGCACCTACACGTGCTTCGTCCAGGAGTGCTCTGGGAGGCCGTGGCACCACTATTTCCTTGGACTCCTGGTAATATTATGTAACTATGTAATTATGTGATGATATCATAGCTGCATCCTGCTATAATTATATGTATACTTTTCAACATTTACTGTAGACAAGGATTGCAAGTTATGTATGATTTCTAATATGGAATAATAAGTCAAATGGTGCTCCTTCTCTTCCGAGCCCTGTCGTGCTCCCAAAGAGCCGTTTTCCACAACATATGGGGTATTGGCAAACTCAGGAGAAATTGCACAGCAAATTGTATGTTGCATTTTTTCTTCTTACCCTTGTGAAAATGCAAAATTTGGAGCTAAAGTAACATTTTAGTGGAAAAAAGTAAAATTTTCATTTTTTTCCTACCATATTTCTTTAGTTCCTGTGAAGCACCTGATGGGTTAATAAACTTCTTGGATATGATTTTGAGAACTTTGAGGGGTGCAGTTTTTAGAATGGTGTCACAATTTTTGGTATTGTGTATTTTCTGTCATATAGACTGCTCCGGTCGGACGTAGGAAGTTTATGACCTGTCAGCAGCTGCAGTGTTTCATGGAGAGTGCTGGAGATCACAAATCAATACATCTCTTTGAGAGCCTCATTCTGGCTCTAATAGATTTGCATTGGGAGCTTGTGACATAACGTCTGTCACAAGATGGAGCCTTGGGACCTGAGTGACGTTGAAAAAACATGAAGCTGCCGCAAGATGAAGGGCAGATTAGTGTTAACCTGTCTCTTCTTGAGGCAATTCGCCAAAGTTATGCAGTGCTAGCCGAAACAGGTCATTTGTACAGACCCAGATGTCCTACATGATCTTAAGGAGAAACATTTGATGGAATCCAATAACTTGGTGATTCTCTGCCTTGAGCTGGCTTACAACCATACTGATGACACAATTAGGCTGATAGTCTTGTGATGGTTGATTCTTCTGAAAAGGAAGGATTGATAAATTTCCAATATTTACATTGTTACCTTGATATTGCTGACCTTCTCAAGGTACAGATGAAGAATCAGTATATATTGATTTTAGTGGCAGGGCCTCAGCCAACAGAGCTAATATGAGGAAGTAACATTTTCCTATTGGCTGAGGCCCTGCCTCTTCTGGTCACATGGGTATGACCTCACCACAGGTCCTGGAAGAGAAAAGTTTAATTGATTGTATAATACTTATGCTAATTCTAACAGGGGGAGGGGATAACTATGAATGCCCCCCAGATATTATCTGCTCCTCAGCTGCTGTCACTCAAGCAGCTGCCAATTTTCTAAACTTTACTTTCTTGGATTTCAAAACCTATACATCCGAGCTAACCACTAAAGATATGTATAGAATCAGCCTGATAGTGCCAGTATAGCACTGGCTATAGGTTATATACGAAAATCCTGGTGATTGCTTCCCTTTAAGTAACTGATTTTTACCAGGTCTGTTTTTTTTAAATCATGGGAGTCTATGGAGAACGAATCTGTTAACGGATTGCTTTATCTTCTATTTGAAACAGATCCTGTAATCAAAAACAGATCCCTTACAAATGCAAGAAACACAGATGGCTAAATAGCAAATTATTGACGGATCTATTCTCCATAGACTCCAATGTTAAAAAACCCTGTATGCAGCAGAAATCAGTTATTTAACAATAGACAAAAAGGTTGCATCTGCACCACTTTTTTTGGCAATGGATCTCTGCAGGATCCGTTCTAACGGATGATTACTAGACATGTGAATTCAGCCTAAAATTATTGAACAGAGCAGAGTTTTTTTAAGCAATTTTTATTGCTGCAGAAATCAGTATTGTCTGCCTTAACAGACATACTGTACTCTAGCTAGAATCTCCTCTAAGAAGTAAGTACACCCCTACTGTGCTGCTAGTACTCACAGATCTGAGCTGCCTTTTTAGCTGCATGGTCAAGCGCCTGTGGAGCTTGTAAACTCCATCTTGTCATGGATCTGGTCTCATTGGTCAGTAGAGTACAGATAAGTGGAGAAGAACCTGGGATGATGTCACCAACTCGTGACCTGAGGAGTCTGAGCTTGTGTGCAGAGACTGAGAAAGAAGGTGAAACAGACCATCTCCTCATGTGGATAGTGCTCTCTGAACCCGGGGAATGCTGGGAGAAAGTTCTGGCTTTAGTTAGTATTTACCTGTCACGGGTGACAGACAGTCATATTGTTTCTGGCTATAGAAGGCCACAGCGTTTGGCTGCGCAGAATGCTCCCTGACTTTCCATTGTTCCTGCTGTTAGTATTCATTGTAAAAGGTAACTTTCCTGCTGTATTCATCTCTTCCTCTTTAAGACCCAGCGGAGCTTGCCTTCCATCCAGCTGTTGATCATCAGCATTCTCTTGGTGCTTAAATACTCCTTCCTTTCCTGGACTGGTGCTGGTGATATTATTCAGATTATTCAGGAATCGAGCACTCATCTGTAGATAAGTAGTTCATGCGCTATTTCTCCCGTGTGTCCTGCTTGTGTTTTCTATAGCATTTAGTGGGGTTGACGAAGAGCTCATCCCATCCGTTCCTTATTTAGGGCCCAGCACTAGGGACAGGATCTGGCTCAGCGCATAGGTATGGAACCTATCTAGGGTTGTGAGGGACCCCAGAAAACAGCTGTAGGTTTGGACAGGGGTCACCATATCCCCTTTCCCTAGACGCAGGGGTGGCCTTCCCTTACCTTTCATGCTTGCTTGGTACTTCCCCGTACCAAGCGTGACAATACCCTCCTTGTAATGTCAGTGTCATATAGTCCGCACAAAATTTGTTTTATTGCTGCACATATTTGGTTTATTACTGCACACTAAAACATACTCTGGAACAGAGGAAGCCCCCTCTTTGTGTGAACAACTAAAGGGGGCTTTACACGCAACGATATCGCTAGCGATATGTCATTGGGGTCACGGAATTCGTGACGCACATCTGGCGTCATTAGCGACATTGTTGCGTGTGACACCTATGAGCTAGTGTTAACAATCAAAATTACTCACCTAATTGTTGATCGTTGACACGTCTTTCATTTCCCAAATATCGTTCCTTGTTCTGGATGCAGGTTGTTTGTCATTCCTGAGGCAGCACACATCGCTACGTGTGACACCCCGGGAACGACGAACAACGTAACTGTGTCCTGCTGGCAACGAGGTGGGTGTCGTTGATGCGGCTGGTCTCCGCCCTTCCGCTTCTATTGGCGGGCCACTGTGTGACGTCGATGAGACGGCGAACGAACCTCCCCTTTAAAAAAAGGTTGTTCGCCGCCCACGTCGTTAGGAAGGTAAGAATGTGTGACGGGTACTAGTGATTTTGTCCGCCACGGGCAGCGATTTGCCCGTGACACACAAACGACGGGGGCGGGTGCGATCGCTAGCAACATCTCTAGCGATGACACTACGTGTAAAGCAGCCTTAAGGTGTCGCAGTTGTAGTTAGCAGTGGCATCTAAGGGGTTAAAAAGCCAGGATCACCGACAGGGGGCAAATTCAGCACTGTAAGAAGGGAATTGCAATGAAGCAAAGCTCTTTTGAAGTAACGATGAAAAGGTATACCAGCAGTGACTAAAAGGTTAAATAGAAAACAAATGCAATTTTCTGTACAAACATAAAAGGCTTCTGCATTCCAAGGGGTGAGCAAAACACATCTAATTGACAACACACATTGTAACAGTTTTGTAGCTTTGTAATAACCCTGAAAATAAATTCACATTAGTCAAACACAGAACAATGCTTCGAGCAGCATCCAAGTCTCATTACTTCAATGCACAACTGAAAAACTATGATAAATGAAATGCCATTGGCACAATTCATTAAGTGTTGCTACTTGTGAATGTTTAAGCTTCACACTTCACACGTTCACGTTGGTCTGTGTAATGACAGGGAAGGCTCAGAGACACCTGTATACGCTGCAGTTTATTTTTTCCTTTGATGGTGTCAATGTGGCATCATTAATCTATGACACGCGTTTCATTTTTTTCAGTAGATCGTATGTATCAAAAAGGGAATCAGTAGATATGAGCGAATCTTTTAGGCTATGTTCTCACGATGAACAATTGATACATTTTTTATTTTTGCTGATTTTCGATAGCATTGTTGCATTAATTGGCTAAATTAGGTTACTTGTATGTTATTTGTTTCTTTTTTGCTGCTGCAGTTTTTGCCTCGTTTTGGTAGGTCATGTTTTAAAGGGAATCCGTCACCATTTTGACCTTTTTAAACTGTTAATATGGACATATAGGTTACAGAATGCTGAAAAAATCCATACCTTTATATCTCATATCAAATGTTTTGTTGTTGAAATATCATCTTTTATCACTTTATGTAAATGAGCTTTTCCAGGCTATAGATCGGATGCTGCCTAGAAGATAACTCCACCTCCAGATCTTATTTTAAATAAAAGGGGCATTACCAGTGTGACACAACTGACACAGAACAGGAGAAATGAAGTTTGTCTTCTTTCAAACACCTTCATTTTTGCAGCTCCTTGAGCTGTGCTTCATTTCAATAATGCTGCAACACTGTCTGTCTGCAAGCTAGAGGCTGAAACTGAGAGAAACCTGCAGAAGTGTCATTTATAATCACAGAGCAGAGAGCGGCCATCACATATCACACTGGTAACACCCCTTTTATTTAAAATAAGCTCTGGAGGCGGAGTTATCTTCCAGGCAGCATCTGCCCCATAGCCTGGAAGAACTCATTTACATATAGGGATAAAAGCTGATATTTCCACAATAAGCCATCTGATATGAGACATAAAGTTATGGATTTTTTCAGCATTCTATAACCTGCCTGCCCATATTAACAATTTAAAAAGGTCAAACAGATTCCCTTTAAATGAAACAGCTTCATTATGGATACTTGGATATTTAGCTTTAATAAAACTTTATTAAGTCAAGTATGGATTATTTGTGTTTTTTAATTGGGGATTTTCCTCACCTCACTCAAGTCTCTTGGGAAAATTTATAAATAAGACGATCATTACCTGGAAGAAAAATTGACATGCAGCGGATTGCAAAAACGCTGAATAAAAAAAAGCACAATGGGCATGAGATTTCTCTAAATCGCAGTTACTTTATTGGAACCGTTATATACTGCATTTTATGACAATATGCAGAGCCAAAAATGCATCAAATAATTACTGTGGGAATTTAGCATTAAGATTCTAATTTGCCCAATTTTGCAAATTTTCTCAAATTGAAAAAACATCAAAATTTCTATTTGGCGTGAGAAAAGCGTAGTGCCAAATATACTTTCTTTATCCTGTGTTCACAAGTCACATTCTTTTGGGATAGTTGCAGTAGAACTACAATATTTTTGCTGCAATTTTTGAAAATGTTGGCATTTTTTTTTTAATGTGGCCACAATGAATGTAGCTTTACAGTTTCTTCAGTCTTTATGTCTTTTTATCCCTATGTCTATTGCTCTGCTGTGAGCTACGACATTCTGAAACTATCAAGGCCTCTTTCACATATCAGTGAAAAACACACACATTTTTCATGGATGTATTGAAGGTGCATATGGCCCTCCGTGTGCCGTGATTTTGACACACGTGTGTTCTCTGTGTGCTATCTGTGATAGCACACGGAGAGCAGGAAATTTTTACTCACCTGTCCCCGGGTGCTACTCTCCATGGTGCTGATGTCTCCAGCCCTGTGGTCACACTTGCTTCGGAGTCCCGGTGCAGTGAATATGCTATGAGCATAATGAACGGGACCTGAAGCAACTGACAGCAGTGCCAAAGACAGGTGAGTATAGAAAATCATTTTATTTCAAAGACACATGTTTTTTCTGGTACGTGTCACATGCATCACACCACTGAATGGTATGTGTGACATCAGTGCTGCCAGAGAAAAATGGACTTGTCTCAGTGCGGAGCACAAAGACACGCATGTTCTCCATACAGACACACGGTCCGTGAGTTATTACTGATGTGTGCTCAGACCTATTGATTTTAATGGGTCTGTGTATGTCCCGTATGTATAAAAATGGTGTCATGCGTACCGGAATCACTGACGTGTGAATGGGCCTCAAATGGATGATGCATTTCGTGATTCTGCAGGGCAAGAGAAGTGTAAGTGCATGTTTTTTCTTTTTTTACATTTTTCATTTATTATGCTCTGGAGAGACCCCAGATCATAAGGGACGTCAAATTCTGTTAGAAATTATGTTCTACTAATTTCCTGGGACAATCTGCGCAAACAAGCAAATTCAAATTTTGCCTGATCTGCTCCTCTCTAATCACCAGTGTTAGACTTGCTAGGCCCAGCGTTTCAGAACCCTTTGTAGGGTTTTACCATGCAAAAGTAACAAAAGAATGATGAGAATGGTGTAATCAAGGGAAATATCCAGCAAAAGATGTGAATAACTTGACAATAAAAGTACCAGGTCACCTGCCTGCAGGCACACTGTCGCTCCTGCGGTGGTCAGTGCGCGGCGCAGCACTTTTAAGGCTTCAAATAGGTTAGGGACTTACTCAGAGGTTCACCGTGATGTGGCAGTGGGCTTCATACAGTCTGATCAGAATGTTAAACCAAGAAACTCATGTTCAGGTATATAAATTTTTGACTAGCGGCATTAGATCAAAGTATGATTTTTGAATGTGCGCTTGATGTCTTTTTTTCTCCAGCTGTGTTGCATTACATGGTCTGTCTCCCTGTTTTTTACTTAAACCAGCACACTTCCCATTTGGCACAGGCATTTTTAATTAGCAGGAGACTGCAAGGAATGGTTCTGCCTTTCTTGATCTCAGTTCACATACTGGGAGCTTGTGGAAGTTCATTTGTTCCATCTCCTTTCACAGAGTGCGGGCACTGGTGGTTTTGTGTTGGTGGAGCAGTGTGGTCTGGAGTCATGGAGACTCAGCCTTGCAACATGGGTGTTGTGAGGCACCAGGTCACCTGCCCTGCTGGTGCATTGTCGTTGCTGGGGTGGTTGATGCGTGGCGTCGCACCTTTAAGGCTTCAAATAGGTTAGGAACCCACTCAGAGGTTTGCCGTGATGTGACAGTGACCTTTTTACAGTCTGATCAGACTGTAAAACCAAAATGTTTAAAAGCATGATCCGGACTTGGAGAGCAAGTGTACAAAGTGTGCGCACTGTCAGAATTTGATGGTGCGGCTTATTACCGCATGTACTAGATTTGCATACATGTGGCCATGTGCCGACTAGACTTGCAATGCAAATGAACTGAGTGAGGCCAGACATGTCTAGTCAGAATGTGTCCGTAACATCATGGGCTGAGAACCCTGCCAGCCATAGCAAACTTGGAAGCTCAGTCTAGACACCAAGGCCCCAGGAATTTCTGTGCTATGGATGCCGGTCCGAAGATGCGACAAAAACTGGATTAGTGGCTGTGAATAGAGGAAGAGCCAGAGAGGTGAGTATAAGTTTTTTTTTTTACCTAACATTTTAATAGCCCTTTATGGTTCAGAAAAATGGCAGAAGTGAAATACAAAAAATCTGCATGTTCGCAAAGGAGTATTTTTTTTAAAAGTTTGAATAGAACTCAATTCCACTCTAATTGTTAATTTCTAAGAGTGAAGTATCTAAAATTCAGTAAAATAGTAAAATAGTTTACAGTAGTGTCACTTTTCTGCTGATATTGAGGTATTTTCTCTTGCGCCGTCCTTTTGCCCATAACCAGAACTAATTGCTCAATCTGCATCTAGAACTTCGCAACATCAAATCCATAATATAAAGTTACAAATTAGACTTATCATCCGAGCTTAACATGTAATGCCGCAAACAAATTTTCACATAATCATCCGTGCATCCCACATACGATTATGTTTTCAACCTATTGGCGATATCGCAATTAAAAAATATCACATCCATAAAATACAACAAAAGAGAAAAATGTAGGTAGTCAACCTCGTATAATTGGCACGGAAATAATTTCATGAAAATGTTCAAGGTACATGGAGAATTGGAAAGTAATAAGAGCCGAATGAGTTAGTGATGGCTGTCATAAAACCAGGCTAGATATTCTATTTACTATATGTAATAAAAGTGTCACACTCTGAATTTATCAAAGCATTTGCCCTGGGAAGCTCAATCTTTCTCGCCAAGGGCAAGTTAATAACCTCTAGAGTTCATTTGAATATATAGGCAGATTGATATTTAGGTTAATAGAGCATCGCAAGGTGAGTACCCAGCAATCTGCAATCCATTGGGGAGATGGCATCACACAAACAGAAGACGATATAAAGCAGGTGCTGAGAGATAATTAAAACATGTTTATTTGAAAGTAAGATGGATTTTGACGTGTGCTATAAATTTGATGGACAAGCAACACGATCCTCCTGGTGATCACGACACATGAGAGCTAATGTAAGGTCCCAAAGCTTCATCATACAGAAGGTTCTAATTCATTTCACACAATAATTACGCATAATAACAAAAACACAGGTAAAAATGTGGAAAAAATAAATAAAAGTTAAAAAAAAATCAATATTTAACGTTTTACAGACCAAGCCTATTTGAGGTTTAAAAAACAAATTATTTTTTTTATTTTTTTATTGTTGCCTTACAAGTAGTGATGGGTGAACCCAAACTGTAAAGTTCAGGGTCCCTACCGAATACTTAGTATCTGTGCACAGACCCCAAAAACAAACTTCTCAGGGAAGTCCACATTACTGTTCAGTTTCGGCCACCTAGATAATTAAAAATAAGGAAAAAGAAAGAAAACAAGGAATAAAGCAGGAGCGTTATACTTACCAAATCTCCCGTGCCGCTGTAACACACTCTATACAGGTCCGCTCATTAACCCTCAAACATATTCACTGCTTCCCTTGCCCACCACCAGTCCTAGTTTCTGTGATTGGTTGCAGTCAAACTGCGCCACCCACCCTGTGGGACAGCGTCTGTGATTGGTAGGAATCACACATGCTGTCTACGTCCCTATAGGGTTCCACATATATATTGTGATACCCAGCACAGATAAAGCATACGGCTATAGGCTGCAGCCCTGAGCTGTGTGGTTATCTTGGCTGTATATCAAAATAAGAGGAACCCTATTCGGCTTTTTTAATATTATTTAAATAAATCATTTTAAAAAAGCGTGCGGTCACCCACAATTTTGATACACAGCCATGATAAAGCCAACAGCTGAGGGCTATTGGGCCACCCAGCCTAAAAATAGCAGCCTGCAGCTGCCCAGAATTATCGCATTTATTAGATGTAACAATACCACAGGGGTGTGGTAACACGGAAAAATGCGACTAGTCAAAGGAACTAAAACCCCTGCAACTAGTCACAAGCCTAATTAGCATAGGGAAAGCGAGGTTTATAAGTATTTTTTTTAAACATTCATATTAGTGAATATCAATATACAGTGCTTGTTAGAGAGGGAATTTGAGCATACAGGTATCAATGCTGTTATGTTGGATTACTAAGGAGGCCCTATTGTGTCTTCAGGGGTTGGAATCTGAACACCTCTTTACATCTGTACAACACAAAATGAAAAATTCCAAGAATTATATTATGTAATACATCATAAAATATGACATAAAAAATTGTATTGGATACATTGACACACAAGAATAAAAAGATAATACAATGGGTAAATTGAATAATCCAAACAATTTGGGATCATAAATTTGATTAGGTCAAAGTAACAAAACATTGAAAAGCAAATAATAAAGTAAATAATAATGCCCAGCTTCCAAGCAAAATCATTTTCCTGGTTATAATAGGCACCCTCACTTTTGCTAATTGCAATCATAATAGGAGCATAAAGTTAAGACTTCAAAAATAGCCATAAACCCATACAAACTGAAATATGTTAAAGGGAACCTGCCATGTGAAAAAATGTTATTAACCTGCAGATATGGCTATAATCTACAGGTTAATAGTGTTATGAACCTGCCTGCACTTAGACCCCTGCTGCTTCCAGTCATGGAGATGTGGACGATGCAAGATCAGTCACTGTTCAGTGTATAGTGAGTGGCAGATGTAATCACACCCCCTGCATTGACTCTCAGCCGGGTCTAATGCTGAGACAGCTGTCAGTCAGTGCAGGGGGTGCAGTTACAGCCACCACTCACTATACAATGAGTGGTGACTGAACCTGCGCTGTTCTACCCCCATGACTGAAAGTTAAATGATGACAGAAGGAATAAAGTTAATTTCCTCCCAGCAGTATGCTATAAGTGTCAGTGACGGGCATGTTCAGAAGGCTATTAACTTGGTGTCATGGGGTATCTACCGAAGGAACAGGGGCTCCTAGGCTGACCCTAGAACTGGGGCCTCTGCGCTGTCCCTTATCTCGAAGGTAGGCTTGATGGTAGCCAGGGTCGAGTCCCCAGCGTGAACCTGTCTCCTGTCCGAGTCCTGATACTACTCCTTCCCACCCAGATACTGGGCCGGAAACCCAGAAACAAAAAACCCACAGATTAGCACAGACAAGGGTGAACAAAATCTTGTGCACACAGCACTCAAACACAAAGGCAGGATAGTATATGAACTGGGGAGTAACGCAAAAGGAGTAGGAAATAAATGCACAACTGGAGAACTCACACACCACACAGAACCTCAACTTCTAGATGACCATAGTACTGGATAACCATAGGAACTGAGATAGCAGAAACTATATCCGGCACTCCGCCCCAGAGTCCAGACCCTTATTAAGGGTGAAGGCGGCTGAGGATGGCAGTCAGCAGCCTGCGCTCCCAGAAGATGATCACAAGCCAGCAGAAAATAACTCCTGCAGTACTGGGGAAAAGTGAAGCCAGAACCAGCCAAAAACCATGACAGGCTGTGCAACTAAAGCTTGTTTCACATCAGAGTTTTTCTTCCGCGCTGCCAGATCCGGCACAAGTACAGTACAGTTCAATACAGTTCATAGACAGTGCGGCAAGCCCCGGTCACATGCTTTCACATGCTCTGGTCACTTAACCGCATGTGCCCGGAGCTTGCCAGTGAACTGTATTGAACTGTACTATACTTGTGCCGGATCTGGCAGTGCGGCAGGAAAACGCTGATGTGAAACCAGCGTAAGGAAATCCAAACTGTTTGTCAGACTCTACAGTGAGTATGACACCGCCATGATACCCAGTGAGTGCAACGCCAAACGCCGCATGACACTTGGAGATTAACCTCATATCTGCAGATCAATAGTGCTTTCTCACATGACAGGTTTCCTTTAATACTTCACACTAACATTTCAGTAAATTGGGTCTCAGATTTCTTTGTTCACACTGATCTGCAAAGTTCTTATAGGTAGGATGAAAGCTTTGAAAGAGGCATCTTTTAAAGAAAAGGTGTATTTTGGCAAACTCAAACCAATAACAAGCCATGCATAATTCTATAATAGGCCACACAAAGATAAGCCAAACTCTGTTAGAGCTAAAAAAAAAATTTCATTGTGTTTTACTAAATATTATTTGAAAAACTCAAAAGATTTTAGCTATTCTTAGCATCCTCAATATTATTGGAGCTATCAGTACAATAAATGTAGAACACAAGTGAAAATGTTAAATGGCATAACAAACATATAGAATTTCTAACATTTTTGCCAATATTAAAAATTTGTAAAAAAAAATAAATGCTGACACACTGTATGTATTTCCAAAAATGCTGACCTACCTGTACTAAAGATTTATCTTGTGCCATCAAAAAATTGTAGTCAAAATAAAAAGTTGTCATAGTTAGAATGTGTAAAGGCACAAAAATAAATAAAATTAAATTTTGGTCCAGAAAGAAAAAAAATGTGTCTGGACCTCATGAGGGTTAAACTGCTCCAGAAAAATTAAAGCTGCATTGTAATTGGTTGCTGTGGGCCATGAGACTGACAGTTTTGATAAATGAGTCCCATTGTGTGCACAGAAATACAGACTCTCCCAAGAAACATCGGGCTATTCTGTTTTTAGCAACTATAAATAACCAATAAAGGCATTAAAAAAAATCTAAAAAATAAGGTGTGTGGATCCAGCATAGGGGCTTAGCTATCGGACATGAAAGAGGCAGCATTCTCATCTGGGCTCTCTTGCCTGAAGGTGTCCAAAGACCCCTCTACCACATAATAAGACCAGTTTCAAAAATAGAACATCGAAGTTTGTGCCTTAGGAAAGATTTACAACATAAAAAAAACCCACGTAGAACACATACCGTTGGCATTCCTACAGTTGTCAATAGAGGGAGCTTACTAAAGTTTGCCATGTTCTAAAGCACAATGTATAACTTTTTGGGGCTTCAATGTATAACAGTTTGCTATAAACTCCTCTTGTGGAAAATTGTGAAATTTGAAATTTGTAGCATGGGGTTTTTTTTTCCAGAAGATTTGATGCAGTTTATAAAAAATTGAGACTTTAAGGGGTGGTTCACTACTCAGCATAGCGACCACACAGCGCTGTAGGGAAGGATTTTTTCAAATACCTTGTTTAATAAATTCTGCCTCCCCATTACGTGACCCCTGGGTTCCGTGACCTCTGCGATCTGGTAATGTCACATCAACTTCCAGTTGTCCCAACATCACCGAGGCGCAACCCAGTCTTCCTCAGTGACTGAGCTGTGGACAGAGTTTCACCACTTGTCACAGCCCATAATCTCGCGTTCTCTCTCCTTCGCTGCAGAGCGCCGCGGGCAGGAGAGATGCTGGGCTGAGATGAGCGATGAAATGCCGCCCACAGACCAGTCACTCAGGAAGACTGGGGCCGTCTCAGTGTTGTCGGATCAAGTGGAAGTTGACGTAAGATCACCAGATCTCAGAGGTCACGGAATCCAGGGGTCACGTGATGAGGTTGAGCAGAGTGCAATAATGCCACTCAGATGCAAAATTTACTAAACAAGGTATTTGAAAAAAGCCTTCCCTATGAGTTTTACAGCGATGTGTGGCCACTATGCTGAGTAGTGATCCACCCCTTTAATCATTTAAAGTTTATATGAAAAAAAAAAATCAAATCAACACAGAATTTTCAACCTGTTTGGATACATAAATAGATATTCACTTATTATTATTATTTATTATTATAGCGCCATTTATTCCATGGTGCATTACATGTGAAAAGGGTATACATAATAGGGACAAGTACAACACTCAAAAATAATACAAGACAGACTGGTATAGGATGAGAGATGACCCTGCCCACAAGTGCTCGCATTATACAAAGCAGTGCTTTTTTTGCGGTGGTACGCGCCGGTACTGCGTACTGGAAAATCTGAAGAGCGCTGAGGATAAGCACCTCTGGCTCAGTCCACATGGCTAATTTGTAAATTTGCTATATCATCAGCCATTGGCTGGAGCAGGGTGACCTCTGTGTCTCCCCCCCCCTCCGATCTGATTGGAGCTAGCATCCATGTGACACTATCCCTCCAATCAGATGTGGGGGGGCGGTGGGTGCCCGCCCTCTTCAAGATGTTTATGGACACTGAAGATCAAGGTCACGGCCGGTCACCCCGATCTGCTGCCATCCGGTAAGGTATTTGCTCCCCTCTCTCCACTCCCCCCTGACCTCCATTGCCCCCCGTCGTCCGATTCAACCCCCCCCACCGACCTCCGCTCCTTCCCACCTGCCCTGTAATCACTGTGCTGCTCCTGCTGCCGGCGATCGGGTCCCCCAGTGCTCACCCCCCCCGGCCCCCAGTGCTCTCCCCCCCGGCCCCCAGTGCTCGCCAACGACCCCCCCACCCTGCTACCCCTTGCTACCACCGGCGCCATGTCCGCTCCCAGCTGCTAAGCGGGAGCACTAGAAAAAAAAATCTCACAATTACCGGTCTGCAGCCTCCCGGGACACGTGTGATCGGCTTCAGGACCTGCCGGTAATCAGCTGACAGTCTAATGCGGACTTTGCACGTTGCGACATCGCAAGCCGATGCTGCGATGTCGCACGCGATAGTCCCTGCCCCCGTCGCAGCAGCGATATCTTGTGATAGCTGCCGCAGCGAACATTATCGCTACGCCAGCTTCACATACACTAACCTGTCCTGCGACGTCGCTCTGGCCGGCGTCCCACCTCCTTCCTAAGGGGGCGGGTCGTACAACGTCAGAGCGATGTCACATGGCAGACGGCCAATCAAAGCGGAGGGGCGGAGATGAGCAGGATGTAAACATCCCGCCCACCTTCTTCCTTCCGTATAGCCGCCGGCGGCAGGTAAGGTGATGTTCCTCGCTCCTGCGACTTCATACACAGCGATGTGTGCTGCCGCAGGAACGAGGAACAACATCGTACCTGTCGCGGCAGCATAATTTTGAAAAAGTCAGAGCCTACACCGATGATACGGTAACGACACTTTTGCGCTCGTTTATCGTATCATCTAGGATTTACACACTACGATGTCAAAAGTGACGCCGGATGTGCGTCACTTTCGATTCGACCCCACCAACATCACACGTGCGATGTTGCAACGTGCAAAGCCGCCCTAAGTCCAGCGGTGGGGCTGGCTTTTTACAGCCCAGCTGGTTTAAGCGATCAGGTGATGCTCTGAGGTGACTGCAGCAGCTGATTACCAGCGGCTCCTGGAGTGATCAGTCGTGTCCCGGGATTTTGCAGACAGGTGAGTATTTTTTTTTGCACTGATGGATCAGCTGATTGTATAAAAGCCGTTTATACAATCAGCTGCTGTGTCATGTGATCCATGTCCTTTAACCTGACATCATCTGATCGCTTTGCCTTCCAGCAAACCGATCAGATGATATTGGATCCGAATTGGATGGCGCGGGACCCTTGACCCAGGATTACTGCGGAGGGGGGTTCATTATTTCAATAAAGATGGAGTCACTAATTGTGTTGTGTTTTATTTCTAATAAAAATATTTTCTCTGTCTTGTGTTTTTTTTTTTATCTTTACAAGAAATTCATGGTGGCCATGTCTAATATTGGCGTGACACCATGAATTTCGGGCTTAGGGCCAGTTGATTATATACAACTGGCCCTAACCCCTTATTATCCAGCGAGCCACCCAGCTCCAGGGCCGCTGGAAGAGTTGGATACAGCGCCAGAAGATGGCGCTTCTATGAAAGCGCCATTTTCTGGGGAGGCTGCGGACTGCAATTTGCAGCAGGGGTGCCCAGAAAGCTTGGGCACTCTGCGCTGTGGATTCCAATCTCCAGCTGCCTAGTTGTACCTGGCTGGACACAATTTGTGCGAAGCCCACGTCATTTTTTTTTTCTTAAATTATTTCATGAAATTCATGAAATAATTAAACAAAGGGCTTCCCTATATTTTTGGTTCTCAGCTGGGTACAAATAGGCAGCTGGGGGTTGGGGGAAGCCCGTACCTGCCTGCTGTACCTGGCTAGCATACAAAAATATGGCAAAGCCCAGGCCATTTTTTTTTTTAGATTTTACGTTTTTGGGCAAAAAACTCCTGCTTACAGTCTTGGCTGAAGGATGCTGAGCCTTGTAAATCGGCAGCTGATGTCTGCTCTCCTGCATACAATAGTGGATGGAGTATGCTGAGCCTTGTAGTTCTGCTCCCCCTGCCTCTCCTGCATACACTAGTGGATGGAGTATACTGAGCCTTGTAGTTCTGCACCCCCTGCCTCTCTATCCAGCATACAGTACCGTATGTAGTATGTAGTAAACCGTGCACAGGATCTCCCGGCAGCACGACAGCAACGACAGCACTCCCTCCCAATCCACAAACTCGGCCGCTGGCTGACCTCCCCACCCACCTACCAGCAAATATTTTTTTTACAAAAAAGCACTGATATAAAGGATGGGTGAGGATGCAGTAGCTAAGGGTGGAGATGGTCTGTTACACAAAAGATTGTCTAAAAAAGCGCCAAACCCCTTAAAATAAACTTGTCATGTTGTTCATGGTATCATATATACAGGCAGCATGTTAAAGAAAGGGAGGATCTGAACAGATTGATAATTAGATTTGATGGGAACAATGGAGGATAAATTGCATTTAATTAAATGTGTCTTCTTTCTGTAGTTAGGAGTCCAATGCCTGGCCCTAATCAGTAGTTCAGTATGTGGTCCTAGTCAGTAGTCCAGTGGAAGGTCCTAATCAGTAGTCCAGTGTGTGGTCCTAATCACTAGCCCAGTGGGTGGCCCAAATCAGTAGTCCAGTGGATAGTCTTAATCAGTAGTACAGTGGGAGGTCCTAATCAGTAGACCAGTGGGAGGTCCTAATCAGTGATTAATATCATTCATACACACATCAATAAACCCACTAGACTCCAGTATGTCAGTCTCTTCCTACTCTATAAATTTTTTTCATCAGATGCAATGTGACAGGTTTCCTTTAATAAATCTAATGTTTTCCAAGTTAATAAACTTGTCATGTTGTTTATGCTATCTAATATGCAGGCAGCATGTTAAAGAATGGGAGGATCTGAACAGATTGATACTTAGATTTGATGGGCACAATGGAGGATAAATTGCATTTCATTTAATTAAATATCTGTACTTTCTATACTTAGGAGTCCAGTGGGTTGCCTTAATCAGTAGTCCAGCAGGAGGTCCTAATCAGAAGTGCAGTGGGTGGTTCTTATCAGTAGTTCCGTGGGTGGTCCTAATCCGTAGTACTGTGGGTGGCCCTAATCAGTAGTCCAGTGGGTGGCGCTAATCAGCCGTTCAGTGGGTGGTCTTAATCCGTAGTACTGTGGGTGGCCCTAATCAGTAGTCCAGTGGGTGGCCCTACTTAGTAGACCATTGGGCATCACTGATCAGTAGTACAATGGGTGGTCCTAATCAGTAGTCCAGTGGGTGGCTATAATCAGTAGTCCAGTGGGTGGCCCTAATCAGTAGTCCAGTTGGTAGTCCTAATTAGTAGTCCAGTGGGCGGCCATAATCAGTAGTCCAGTGGGTGGCCCTAATCAGTAGTCCGGTTGGTAGTCCTAATTAGTAGTCCAGTGGGCAGCCCTAATGAATAGTCCAAGGGGGCCCTAATCAGTAGTCCAGTGGGTAGTCCTAATCAGTAGGTCAGTGGCAGGTCCTAATAAGTAGTCCAGTGGGCGGCCTTAATCAGTAGTTTAGTGGATAATCCCAATGAGTAGTTCAGTGAGAGTTCCTAATCAATAGTCCAGTTGGTGGCTCTTATCAGTAGTCTAGGGGGTGGTCCTAATCACTAGTCTAGTGGGTGTTCCTAGTAAGTAGTCCAGTAAAGGTCCTAATCAGTAGTCCACTGGGAGGTCTTAATCAGTGATTAATATCATTCCTACACACAGTAAACTCCAGTATATCAGTCTCCTCCCACTATATGGCATTCTTTCATCAGATGCAATGTGACAGGTTTCCTTTAATGAATTTAATGTTTTCCAAGTTAAAATACGGCACAGTTAAAAATTTTGCAGAATGGAAATCACTGATGCAATTCTTAAAAAAAAAAGTTAAATCAATGGAAATTGCACAGCAGATGTATTTTTCATGTTGTTGAGCAATAGATTTGAAAATGCACATCAGACGGAGCAGATGGTGGGTTTTCAACTCTTCAAGTAAAGTGTTTCATAAGAACCTCTGCTTTGTGGGAATGTCAAGAGAACAGTGAGTGTCTTTCATCAGATGGATTTAGATATCATGAGTCTAACGCTTTATTATTGTGTCATATGGGTTTCTAGAAAAGACATAAAAACAAATATAAGGAAGTAATGACGGCCGTATTCACGTCTTGAACTTTTTTTTATTTTGCATCATGTAAACATGTACTGTGTGTACCCACCGAGTCAGAATCTTATGTTAGTTTTTATAATGAGGCACTAAATATAATTGGATACTTTATTATTTCATAGGATCATCTAAGAATACATGGAGAAAGAAATGTGGTACACGAGAGAGTCAAGGATCAGTCTCATGGCACAAGAGAAGGACAGTAAGGAAAAACAATTAACTAATAAACCTCCTGGTAAAAAATATAAACTCCATTTCTGCAAACTCACCAACATCTTTGTTGGTAAAATAGGAATTTAAAGGGGTTGTCCAGTAGAAACAAGTTTATGGTCGTATGCCCAAAGATAAGTTTCTGATCTTTGGGTATCCGACCACTGGGACCAGCACCAATTGGCAGAACAAGGAATTTTTACCCCCTCAGGGGTACTTTCATGTCAGTTACAAAATGGAGCGACAGGTCAGATATCAAACTGCAACTCCATTCATACTTAATGACGCTACTGGAAAAAGTTGAGTACAGTACTTGACAGTAGTGATGAGCCACCTCCCAAGTGATCGGGTTCGGTTTGTCGAACAGCAGGTGTGTGCGTCGAACGTTCGACGAACGTTCGTCGAACACTTTCGAATACCTTCGAACACCATTGCAAACAATGGCAGGCAAACAAACACATACAAACATGCACAAACATGAACGCACACACACATATTATGCTCACCTTACCTTCCATTCCATCTCTGGCCTCCTGGGACTTGCAGTTTGCCGGTACAAGATGTGTATCAGGTAACCATCGCGACCGATACCCCGGAGCTTCCGCTGCCAGCGCGCTGACGTCAAAGGCAAGAGCCGCCTGCCTCTGATTGGCCAGCGCGGTGCCTTTCAGTAGCGTCTGACAGAAGTTCCTCCCTCATTGCGATGGTTACCCGATACACGTAGTTCGCCGCTACAGGATGTGTATCGGGTAACCATCACGACCGATGCCGGAACGTCCGCTGCCAGAGCGCTAACGTCAAAGGCAGGAGCCGCTTGCCTCTGATTTGCCAGCGCTCTGCCTTTGAGTAGCGTCTGACAGAGGAAGTTCCTCCCTTGTCGCGATGGTTACGCAATACACATCCTTTGGTCCGAACTACGTGTATCGGGTAACCATCGCGACGAGGGAGTAACTTCCTCTGTCAGACGCTACTCAAAGGCAGCCCGCTGGCTAATCAGAGGCAAGCGGCTCCTGCCTTTGACATCAGTGCGCTGGCAGCGGAAGCTCCGGGGCATTGGTTGCATGGTTACCCGATACACATCCTGTACCGGCGAACTGCAAGTCCCAGGAGGCCGGCGATGGAATGGAAGGTAAGGTGAGCATAATATGTGTGTGTGCGTGTATGTTTGTGTATGTTTGTACATTTTTGTGTATGTTTGGGCATGTGTGGAATGGCACAATAGGGAACCAGGATGGAACATTTAACAAGTTGTGGAACAAATTGTCTGCATTGCAATAATTTCCTATGGGAAATCTTGCTCTGTTGAACAAGTAACTTGATTAATAAGCACATTCCTAGAACGGATTGTTCTCGTTAACCAAGGTTCCACTGTATTAACTTTGAATGACAGTATTACTGTGAAAAGCCAGTTACTCTTTTGGTGATCGAACCGTTATCGAACATAATCTCGAACTGTCGAACTTGAAGATAATTGTTCGCATTTGTCGAACGACTCGAACATCGCCTAAAACAGGTCGAATTTGAGATTGGCAAACAGTTTGATTCGAACACCACTCATCTCTACTCCACAGACCTTTTGGGAATAAATGGAAGGGCTGTCACGGTCGTCTCCCTCGGAGATTAGTGACAGGCTCAGGTTCGGAGTTTCTGCTACACCATCTGAGACTGTACACATTAAATGTGTTATTTTCTTTTGGCATACATGGGGTTAATGTGAGTTTTCTTGCTGCCAGCAAGCTCATTACCTTGGCTTTGGTGTATCCGCTTATAACCACTCCCAACCTGGATAAATGCCCTCTGCTCCCAGCTGAGGGTGCCGGTTATTCAGAATTAATTCTGGAGCTTTGTCTGGAGAATGAAGGAGGTGTTTGTTGCTGCTGCTGTCTTCTGTGGTTTGGTGTGGAAGTTACCCCATTGATTAGTTACCTTATACTGGTCTGGATGTACTGTTTTCCTCAGTTTCACCCTTTGTCCCACCATAGTCTTCAAGGCAAATACGGAAACAAACGGGGTTCGTGTTTACTCTCAGGAGAATCTTAGGCCGCAGTGTCCCCCCCCCTGGACAGGTGTTGTGAGGGTGGCGGCTGTGATTCCTGGGTGCAAGGCTATGCTTCCTTGTGGTTTTTACCCCGTTATTTAGTTACCTTTTCCTTACCTTATTTACCCCCTGTGCACCTTCTTGTAGTCCCTTTGGTGTTTGTTTTTGCTGTGCAGGAGTTTTGTTGTCCCCCAGTCTGTGTTGTGTGTCAGTAGGGTTTTGGGACTACTGTCCCGGCCCAACGCCTGGGTGGTGGATGTGAGGGGTGTTACATCAAGGCCTTGGACAGGAGATAGGGCTATGCTAGTGGCTCAGACCTCACCTTTTCATGATTGGACAAACACCCTGTCTGAATACACTTCTTTAGGCCTCCTTCCCAAGTCCGTGTCTCCGGTACATGTTTGGTCCGTTTCCTCACGTACCGGTGACACAGGCACACGTAGACCCATTATAATCAATGGGTCTGTGCTCACGTGCGTATTCTGCCATGGACTGTGTGTACGTGTGGAGCATATGTGTGCCCGTGTGCTCCACACGTAGACATGTCCGTTTTTCTCCAGCATCACGGGTGTCACACGCAACGCAAACGGGTCACACGGAATGCAAACGGACCACAAGGGTGTGTTCTGTGTGACACGCACCGGAGAAAACTCATGTGCCTGCGAGAAAAAAAAAACTTTACTCACCTTCTCCATCCCTGCAGTCTCTGCTGCTGCTGTCACTTGCTTCCGACCGCCGCTCATTATGCTCATTGCATATTCACTTCACTGCGGCCGGAAGAATCAGCAGCGGGGAGTCTGCAGGAACGGAGACCGAAGATCAGCACCACAGACAGAGAAGCCAGGGACAGGTGAGTAGAAAGTTCCCGTTCTCTGTGTGTTATCACGGATAACACATGGAGAACACACGTGTGCCATAAACACGGCTCACGGAGGGCAATACGCGCCGTTGACACGTCCGTGAAAAACGTGCGTGATTTTCACAGACGTGTGAAAGAGGCCTTAAAGGGAACCTGTCAGGCCCTTATGCATTCTAACCTACAAGCAGGGTGATGTGTGGCCTAGTAACCCCTTCCTGCCCATCCGTGTGTTGTAATATTGTGTAATATGAATGTTTAAAAATATGTTTTATTACTTATGTGTTCCACATGTAAAAGAGCAGGGGCTCTAGCTGTCTGGGCGTTTGCATGTTTTCCGTGGTATCACGCCCCTGTGGGCATGATACCATCGATTTACATGAGCGACGTCCCCATCGCTCCCTGAGATCCCGCTCGTGCGCACTTACCATTCCCCCAGCCTTCTTATCCGAGTGCTTTGTTCTCGGCTTCAGACACACACTGTGCATGCTCAGAAGACTTCTGCAGTTCTGGTCATGCGCTGTCTTGGCTATTTACTTGCCGGCTTCAGACATGCTCTGCGCATGACCGGAACCGCAGGAGACTTCTGAGCATGTGTAGTGTGCGTCTGAAGCCGAAAAACAAGCACCCGAATAAGAAGGCTGCGGGAATGGTAAGCGCACGCGCGGGATCTTAAGGAGCGACAGGGACGTCACTCATGTATATCCATGGTATCACACCCACAGAGGCGTGATACCACGGAAAACATGCAAATGCCCAAAGGGTGATGTGACGCTAATTTAAATACGGAAGACATAAGTATAAAATATATATTTTTATACAGTCATATTACACACTATTACAACACAGGGATGGGTAGGAAGGGGTTACTAGGCCACACATCACCCTGCATCTAGATTAGAACGCATAAGGGACCTGACAGGTTCCCTTTAAGACCATTCTAAGGAATCCAATGCACAATGTTTGTCTGGGGTGCTCCTGGGCGCAAATGCTGGATGGTAAGCAAGAGTTGTTTTTTCATAATTCTCCAAATATTACTTTACTCCTATTTCTTCAAACGGAATCCCTGGAACTAAACATGTATTGTTATGATAGGTAATTGGTTGCTACCTCCATAATACATAATATGCTATAGTCTCCTCTGACAGGGAGGGTTTGCATTCTCTATTTGTGAGATTATATATACACTTGTAATTATCTTGGGAAGGATCTTATGTATGACTTGTATGTACTTATTTTGTCAGTGGAATATTAGCAGCATGGCATTAGTCCTTGTTTTCCACATCATGTGTTTTTTTGAAAATTTATGGACATTAAGAATTAATAAAGAATTATTATTTTTGATGATAGATTGAAGCTTGCTCCCTCTATGATATGTGAGTTAGTAATATAGATGCTTATTACCTATTGGGCCAGTTTAGTTGACCAATATGTATGTAGCAAATGCTGACAACTTTAGAAATTTTTTTAGGCCTAAAAATGGATTGTGTGAAGTACAAGGTTCCATTGTATTAAGTTTTATTCTGCTGAATTGTACAACCTTCTTTCTTTCTATGTGTGATAACTAGTTTAAGATTAAAATGTCTGACAATTAAAACATGAAGAAAATGTTCTATCTGCCAGACTCAATTTGCTTAGATTAATTAGATTTATCAATTACCAGTCCTGCAGATTTCTGTAATTAATCAGTACAAAACTGGCACGGAGTCCATGACAGGATTATTTCTTCACCTTTCATTCATCTGGCAACAGCGGAACTTCATCTACGGATGTGTCCACAGAATAATCCAGAAATTTGTCATGAAAATCTGTAACCTTAAGGTAAAATATGTTTTGTATTATGTATACTAATTTTGTACATTTTGAGATGATATTGTATAAAAGTACAGTATCAACCTTTTACCATCAGATGGTCAGATGTATGGGCCTTTGTAGCATTCTAAATCCTAGAAAAACATACTTGTTGACCCCGACCTCATTATGTAATAACATCATCCTGTGCTAATGTCCACCATCCTGGGCCCCTTCCAGTTATATATGCCTCCCATCCTGTGCTAATGTCGCCCATCCTGGGCCTCTTCTAGGTATATACACCCCCCAAGTATATATTTCCTCCATTCCAAGCCCCTTCCAGGTATATATACAGTACCCCCATTCTGGGCCCCTTCTTGTTATATATGTTCCCCATCTTTGGCCACTTCCAGGTATATATGTTCTCCATACTGAGCCGCTTACTGGTATATATACAAAAACTTGTGAACGAGGGGGGGGTATTTACCATGTTTTTTTGGAGTAAGAATTACTGCACCAAAATTGTGAAAAAAGTATTCAGTTTTTATTATTACAAAAAATACAAAATACTGGAAATCACATGTGATTGCAGTTAGTGATTAGACATACATAGTTAAAATCCAATTAAATGAGACAGAGAAAAGAGGGTCACAGGGAGGGAGACAGGCTACCCCTTAATTTCTGTGCGGGGAACAGGATAGTTAGATTAATTCCTCATGGCCATATAAATAACCAGAGAAACATAGGTATATCCCCTAAGATAGTAGAGTAATGGAGTGCTTATACATGAAAAGTAACCAACAGGATAAGGTCCAAATCACCCAAGGAGGGGAGTCTGTCAGCCTCACATGTGGACCCCGTCCCGACACGTGTTTCGCAGGTGCTTCAACAGGTATATATGTCCCTCTTCTTGGTCCCCTTCATCGTATGTATATACGGTATGTCCTCCATCCTGGGCCCCTTCCTGGTATATACAAGGTGGCTAGAAAATAACCTAAGGTATTGTGGAAATGGAAAGCATTTTAAAAAAAAATGAGACAGAGAAAAGAGGGTCACAGGGAGGGAGACAGGCTACCCCTTAATTTCTGTGCGGGGAACAGGATAGTTAGATTAATTCCTCATGGCCATATAAATAACCAGAGAAACATAGGTATATCCCCTAAGATAGTAGAGTAATGGAGTGCTTATACATGAAAAGTAACCAACAGGATAAGGTCCAAATCAGGGCCTGAACACAATAGTATGTAACACCACTAGCGAGTACATAGCATAATCTCAAATAAAGAGAAAAAAAAATCATACAATGGTGGAGATTGGCACCTGAAGGACCTACCTGTGGTATGTATAGCACCCAAGGAGGGGAGTCTGTCAGCCTCACATGTGGACCCGGTCCCGACACGTGTTTCGCAGGTGCTTCAACAGGTATATATGTCCCTCTTCTTGGTCCCCTTCATCGTATGTATATACGGTATGTCCTCCATCCTGGGCCCCTTCCTGGTATATACAAGGTGGCTAGAAAAGAACCTAAGGTATTGTGGAAATGGAAAGCATTTTAAAAAAAAAAAATATATACCAAAACTCCCTTCCAGGTGAAAAAGTGGCACTGTACAGTGAGCGTGCCTTGCAACTCAGTCTGTAAGATGCCTGTCTCTTTTTGGCACTGTACAGTAAGCGTGCCTTGCAACTCAGTCTGTAAGATGCCTGTCTCTTTGCCAGATAGTGTGCGGAAACAGCAGTGCATGCAGTGTTTGCAGGCAATTGGGGCTCCCGTACACCACAGTGTGGAAAGTTCTCCTAAAGGTCTCACGGGCATACCTGTACAAAATTAGCCATCATCAACAACCTCTTCCTCGTGACAATGATACCCGCATGACATTTGCATTCATGTTTCTGGCGAGAGTGGAAGTGGATGGCAATTGGCCATGGAATGTTCTGTGGTGCGACAAAGTGCATTTTTTCCTGAATGGAATGGTAGACACATAAATCTGTCACGTATGGGCTTCCGAAAATCCGCATGTGATCAAGGGGGTCCAGCTGCATTCGCCAAAGGTAACCTTTTCATGTGGCTTCACCTCATCATTCATCCTCTGACCGTTCTTTTACGAAGAAATGAGGCCAACTGGGGTTGCTACCTGTTCCGTGACAGCAGCGAGATACCAGACAATGGTGGTCATTCTGCAACTCCAACAGCAGCAGTGTCTTCAGACGACCACATTCATGCATGATGGAGCACCTCCTCACATCGCAAATCGTGTGAAGAATGTTCTGCATGCCTATTTTCCTGATGAAAGGATTTTGAGCCACACCTTCCCTAATGCATGGCTACCGCGTTCACCCGCTTTCAATCCTTGCGATTTCTGGTTGTTGGGACACTTGAAAGAGCGTGTTTATCAGGGAAATGTCGACACTCTGGCTGACCTAAAAGACCATATCATTTTGGAAGTGGGCAGCATAACACCAGACATGTTACACGCAAGCTTCAGGCATGTTCTGCATAGGATGAACAGGATCACCATGCATGATGGCGATGATATTGAAGTTATGCTAGCCTGTGGAACATTTGTGACACCTCCAATTATCAGCACATGGTTTTTGGGCCGATCGCTCACTGTACAGCGCCACCTTTTCACCTGGTGGGGAGTTTTGAAAGATGCCTTCCGTTTCCTCATGCCTTGAA
The DNA here is from genome assembly GCF_048569485.1 of Anomaloglossus baeobatrachus. Classification (NCBI taxonomy): domain Eukaryota; kingdom Metazoa; phylum Chordata; class Amphibia; order Anura; family Aromobatidae; genus Anomaloglossus; species Anomaloglossus baeobatrachus. Next base: position 66,950,201 of record NC_134354.1, read on the forward strand.
TAGCATACATATCAATTTACAGCCAATTCTGTCCACTGGGTCAGTCTGCACACATGTCCATACACCTTAGGTTATTTTATGGCCACCTTGTATGTCCCCTATCCTGTTCCCCTTCCTGAGATACTGTATATGTGCCCCTTCTTTTGCCCTTTCCTGGTATGTATATATATCCTCCATCCTGTGCCCCTTCCAGGTATATTTGTCCTTCATCCTGGGCCCCTTGCAGGTATATATGTCACCCTTTTTGGACCCCTTCCTGTTATATTTGCCCCCTGTAATACAGCTGTTCTCTAAAGCATTAAAAAATACTATGGACCAGTGGCGTACCGTCCATAGAGGCAGGCCACACGGCTACTACGGGGCCCATGACCTGATAGGGCCTGCAGCGGCTGCCCGCTGTGTATGTAAACTTTCACTTTCCTCATCGCAGCACGGGTGGGCTTCCCCGGGACGCTCACCAAGCAGCTGGGAGCCCGCACTGTTTGATTATCTCCAGGCGGCCGCAGCACGAAGAGGCAGACACTGCGCACAGCGCAGCCTCTGCTGTAGAGGGGGAGTGGCCGGGCAGCGTCTTCTTCCAGTCAGAAAGCTGAGAGAGCTGTCAGGAGGAGAACAGCCAATCAGGAGAGGGGGCGGAACTTGTTCAGTATAGCGCGGGAGATTGAAGATATGGAAAGCTAAACAGTGCAGAAGCAGCAGAGCAAGAAGAGAGTTAAGCAAACAAGAAGAAGCAGAGCAGAAGCACCAGGCAGAAAAAGCAGATGAACGGAACACAGCCAGGAGGAGCCACAGGAAGTGGAGGCAGAAGCCACTAACATCTCTCACTGCACAGGAGCAGGTGAGTATAATGTGCAGATGTCTGCCTGTAACAATACAGAAACTGCCCTGTGCTGTGTCATCCCTCTGTGTAATATCTCTGTACTAAAAGGGAAACCATCAGTAAGCCATAAGTAAATGCAAGGTGCAGCGCTGTGTAACAGAGCATGAAGCAGAGCCAATATACCAGATGTGGCACTGCAGAGGGGTATCAGAGTAGGAGGGAAGCCCCATATATAGCTGCCATAGCTGTATGCGGCTTCCCTCCTACTCTGATACGCCTCTGCAGTGCCACGTCTGGTATATTGGCTCTGCTTCATGCTCTGTTGCACAGTGCTGGTATATTGGTTCTGCTGCATGCTCTGTTGCACAGTGCTGGTATATTGGCTCTGCTTCATGCTCTCCTTAACAGCGCTAGTATATTGGCTCTGCTTCATTCTCTGTTGCACAGTGCTGGTATATTGGCTCTGCTTCATGCTCTGCTGCACAGTGCTGGTATATTGGCTCTGCTTCATGCTCTGTTGCACAGTGCTGGTATATTGGCTCTGCTTCATTCTCTGTTGCACAGTGCTGGTATATTGGCTCTGCTTCATTCTCTGTTGCACAGTGCAGGTATCTTGGCTCTGCTTCATGCTCTGTTGCACAGTGCTGGTATATTGGCTCTGCTTCATGCTCTGCTGCACAGTGCTTGTATATAGGCTCTGCTTCATGCTCTGTTGCACAGTGCTGGTATATTGGCTCTGCTTCATTCTCTGTTGCACAGTGCAGGTATCTTGGCTCTGCTTCATGCTCTGTTGCACAGTGCTGGTATATTGGCTCTGCTTCATTCTCTGTTGCACAGTGCTGGTATATTGGCTCTGCTTCATTCTCTGTTGCACAGTGCAGGTATCTTGGCTCTGCTTCATGCTCTGCTGCACAGCGCTGGTATATTGGCTCTGCTTCATGCTCTGCTGCACAGTGCTTGTATATAGGCTCTGCTTCATGCTCTGTTGCACAGTGCTGGTATATTGGCTCTGCTTCATTCTCTGTTGCACAGTGCAGGTATCTTGGCTCTGCTTCATGCTCTGTTGCACAGTGCTGGTATATTGGCTCTGCTTCATGCTCTGTTGCACAGTGCTGGTATATTGGCTCTGCTTCATTCTCTGTTGCACAGTGCTGGTATATTGGCTCTGCTTCATTCTCTGTTGCACAGTGCAGGTATCTTGGCTCTGCTTCATGCTCTGTTGCACAGTGCTTGTATATTGGCTCTGCTTCATGCTCTGCTGCACAGTGCTGGTATATTGGCTCTGCTTCATGCTCTTTTGCAGAGCGCTGTACAGAGCGTTTAGTTTTGGCTTGCTGACGGTTTCCCTTTTACTCATACTCTTTTGCAGTACCTATATCAGGCTGATCAGACCTGCTTTATGCTTTGCCGCACAGATCATTTATCCCAGTCCTCCACCCCTTTTCTCTTAGCCCAGGACAGGTATATTTCTGTTTTTCTTGGCATATTTTTACACTCGTTATCCCATATCTATATCTGTACAGGGATTGATAGTTCCTTGGTCGGTGGATCATCACACTGGGTATAGGATCCTATGTATTACTTTTTTCCTTTTTTAATTAGATCACATGGATGCCCTGACATGTTAGCAGTGAGCTATAATAGCCTGTAATGAAGCTATACATATGACTCTGTACTGGCTGTGTAGCACTATGCATATTTAATCAATGTATTGTTATTGTGCATTATTGTTTATTGGCATATTATCAGAGTGGGTTATCATTAGTGTCTTATCTGATATATTGCACAGAGCATTATTCAGGGCTATCTGACTATCTTCTCTTCTATACTAATCCTTCTCCAGTGCCCATATCCAGTTTATTACAGAATAAGTTGAATTTAGTTATATGTACTGTATGTCTCTGTGTTAACTGTGTGGCACTGCACATACTTATTCCATGTATTGAATTGTTACGCGCACTAACTGTATATGGGTATTGCATTACAGTAGGTTATCACACTTTTGCAGAGGTTGTCATTTGGGATTTGTTCATTCTTTTAAAGGGAACCTGTCATCAGATTTGGTGACTATAAGCTTCAGCCACCACCAGAGGTCTCTTATATACAGCATTCTAACATCCTGTATACAAGAGCCCAGGCCGCTGTGTAGAATTATAAAAAACAGTTTAATACACACCTAAGGGGTGGAGCGGTGCAGACCGGTCGGATGGGTGTCTCTGTTTTCCGGTACCAGTGCCTCTTCTTTCGGCCATCTTTGTCCACCTTCTTCTGAAGCCCGGGGTGCATGATGTGTTCTACGTCATCCACTCTAGCCGGTATTGAGGTCCCACATAGGCACACTATAATACTTTGATCTGCCATGTGCGTATTATCTCTGTACTGTGACATCACTGTGTGCATTAGCCCTGAAATGTGACATCACTGTGTGTATTATCCTTGTACTGTGACATCACTGTGTGTATTACCCCTGTACTGTGACATCACTGTGTGTATTATCCCTGTAGTGGGACATCACTGTGTATTATCCCTGTACTGTGACATCACTGTGTGTATTATCCCTGTGCTGTGACATCACTGTGTGTATTATCCCTGTACTGTGACATCACTGTGTGTATTATCCCTGTAGTGGGACATCACTGTGTATTATCCCTGTACTGTGACATCGCTGTGTGCATTATCCCTGTACTGTGACATCACTGTGTGTATTATCCCTGTACTGTGACATCACTGTGTGCATGATCTCTCTCCTGTGACATCGCTGTGTGCATTATCCCTGTACTGTGACATCACTGTGTGTATTATCCCTGTACTGTGACATCACTGTGTGCGTTATCCCTGTAATGTGACATCACTGTGTGCGTTATCACTGTACTGTGACATCACTGTGTGCATTATCCCTGTACTGTGACATCACTGTGTGTATTATCCCTGTACTGTGACATCACTGTGTGCGTTATCCCTGTAATGTGACATCACTGTGTGCGTTATCCCTGTAATGTGACATCACTGTGTGCATTATCCTTGTACTGAGCAGTGATTTATTATGGTTCTTAAGGCTATAAAGAAGGTCATAATCGTTCCCATTATATGGGGGAGACAGATGTGAAAATTTATATTGTGTGTGGTGAGGGGCATGAAGGAGGACATCGCTACTTTAAGCCAAGTTCACACACACTGCAGATTTGGGGGGAGGGGGGTTTGCGGTGTGAACCCACTGATCTTTGTGCTGTGGACTTTGCTCAGTAACAGGATGGTGCTATATTCAGACTCCGTGTGGTGATAATATTTGGTCATGGTGTGGCGGCATTATTTTGCAATTTATAGTAGTATTATTGGTTTTGATATGGTGGGTGTTGTTCAGTAACGCAGCAGTGCTCTGCGAGCGTCAGGCGCTGCGGTGCTCTGCAGGCGTCAGGCCCTGCGGTTCTCAGCGAGCGTCAGGCCCTGCGGTTCTCAGCGAGCGTCAGGCGTCGCACCCAGTAACAAAACAGGAGCACAGGCGCACAGCACTGCCTAGACTGGTGCTCTGCAGACGGAGCCGTGCCCTGTAATAGTCTACTTACTGGACTGGCAGATGTATAGCCTGGCTAGGATAAAGATTGATTCACAAGTTGTGTATATGCGCCCCCCAATAACTTGTATGCCCCCCCCCACTGGCCCCCAGTAACTTGTATGCTCCCCCCAGTAACGTGTAAGCCGCCCCCAGTAACGTATTTGCTGTTATGATGTTTATTATGTTAATATTTTATTGTATTTTTTTTTATTGGGGGGGGCATTCAAACTTTTGCTATGGGGCCCCATGATTATAATATAATATTCAGAGATTTTTTTCTCCCTTAACTGCAGTGCGTTTCTTCCTTATGTATTACCAGTGTTGCCTTAATTCCATTTTTCCCATCCATTACAATGACCGAAAATTTTGCATGGTACACAAGGTGACCACCATCACTTAGGCTTCACTCTAATTTTTTTATCTGGTGCACATACACTACAGTTCAAAAGTTTAGGGTCACTTAGCTATTTCCTTATTTTTGAAAGAAATGCACATTGTTTTTCAATGAAGCTAACAATACATTAAACGGAAATACACTCTATACATTGTTAATGTGGTAAATGACTATTCTAGCTGCAAACGTCTGTTTTTTAATGCAATATCAACATAGGTGTATAAAAGCCTATTTACAACAACCACCACTCCAGTGATCTAATGGTACATTTTGTTTGCTAACTATGTTAGAAGGCTAATGGATGTTAAGATATCCCTTGGAAACCCTTATGTAAGTATGTAAGCACAGCTGAAAACAGTTTTGCTGACTAGAGAAGCTATAAAACGGACCTTCCTTTGAGCTGGTTGAGAATCTGCAGTATTACATTTCTTGGTTCCATTGAACTCTCAAAATGGCCAGAAAAAGGGAACTTTCATGTGAAACTCGACAGTCTATTAACCCTTTCACGACCGGCCGATTTTTCGCTTTCCGTTTTTTTTTTTCGCCATTCTTTTTCTGAGAGACGTAACTTTTTTATTTTTCAGTCAATATGGTCATGTGAGGGCTCATTTTTTGCGGAACGAGCTGTACTTTTAAATGAAACCATCAGTTTTACCATATTGTGTACTAGAAAATGGCAAAAAAATTCCAAATGCTGAAAAATTGCAAAAAAAGTGCGATAGCACTATGGTTTTTGAGATATTTTATTCACTGTGTTCACTATATGGTAAAACTGATGTGTGGGTGTGATGCCTCAGGTCAGTGCGAGTTCGTAGACACCAAACATGTATAGGTTTACTTTTATATAAGGGGTTAAAAAAAAATCGGAAGTTTGTCCGAAAAAAGTGGCGCACGTTTTACGCCATATTCCGTGACCCGTAGCGTTCTCATTTTTCGGGATCTTAGGCTCAATGACGGCTTATTTTTTGCGTCTCGAGCTGACGTTTTTAACGGTACCATTTTTGCGCAGATGCTACGTTTTGATCGCCTCTTATTGCATTTTGCGCAAAAGTTGTGGCGACAAAAAAACGTCGTTTTGGCGTTTGGAATTTTTTTGCCGCTACGCCGTTTACTGATCAGATTAATTGATTTTATATTTTGATAGATCGGGCGTTTCTGAACGCGGCGATACCAAATGTGTGTATATTTTTTATTTTTTTAACCCTTTAATTTTTAATGGGGCGAATGGGGGGTGATTTGAACTTTTAGGTTTTTTTGTTTTTTTTTAATTTTTTAAAACTTTTTTTTTTACTTTTTTTTTTTATTTTACTAGTCCCCCTAGGGGGCTATTGCGATCAGCATTCCGATCGCTCTGCAGTATCTGCTGATCACAGCTGGAAGGCTGTAAACAGCAGATACGCTGTCTTTCTCTTTTGCTGTGCCCCGGGCACAGCGAAAGTGAAACCAATTCATGTGTAGTACAGGAGTCATCACATGACCCTGTACTACCATGACAACTATCGGGAGTCACGTGATCGCGTCACGTGACTTCCGGTTTCGGCGGTAAGTAAAACTTTACCGCGATTGCGCTTATAATGGCGCTGTCATGTATTGACAGCGCCATTATAAGGGGTTAATCGGCACGAGCAGATAACGATTCTGCTCGTGCCTAGCAGGCACACATCTCAGCTGTGAAAATCAGCTGAGATGTGTGCCGATCGCGGCATGCTGCCGCCGGAGGACCGCGGGCAGTAACATTATGTCCTTTAGGACGTAATTTTACGGCCCGCGGTCGTTAAGGGGTTAATGTTCTTAGAAATGAAGGATATTCCATGCTAGAAATTGCCAAGAAACTGAAGATTTCCTACAACAGTGTGTACTACTCCCTTCAGAGGAGAGCACAAGCAGGCTCTAACCAGAGTAGAAAAAGAAGTGGGAGGCCGCGCTGCACATCTGAGCAACAAGACAAGTACATTAGAGTCTCTAGTTTGAGAAATCGACGTGGCAAAGAAAAGCCAATTAATATGGAAAAAGATCACACACAATGGACAGAGGAAGATCGGAAAAAAGTATTATGGACAGACAAATCGAAGTTTGAAGTGTTTGGATCACATAGAAGAACATTTGCGAGATGCAGAACAACTGAAAAGATGCTGGAAGAGTGCCTGACGAGATCTGTCAAGCATAGAGGAGGTAATGTGATGGTCTGGGCTTGCTTTGGTGCTGGTAAAGTGGGAGATTTGTACAAGGTAAAAGGGATCTTGAATAAGGAAGGCTATCACTCCATTTTGCAATGCCATGCCATACCCTGTGGACAGCGCTTGATTGGAGCCAATTTCATCAGGGCACATGACCCAAAGCACACCTCCAAATTATGCATAAACTATTTAGGGAAGAAGCAGGCAGCTGGTATTCTACAGTTATATAGAAAAGTTTGGGCACCCTTATTAATGTTAACCTTTTATCTTATAACAATTTGGGTTTTTGCAACAGCTATTTCAGTTTCATATATCTAATACCTGATGGACTGAGTAATATTTCTGGATTGAAATGAGGTTTATTGTACTAACAGATAATGTGCAATTCGCATTTAAACAAAATTTGACCGGTGCAAAAGTATGGGCACCCTTATCAATTTCTTGATTTGAACACTCCTAACTACTTTTTACTGACTTACTAAAGCACTAAATTGGTTTTGTAACCTGATTGAGCTTTGAACTTCATTCGCAGGTGTATCCAATCATGAGAAAAGGTATTTAAGGTGGCCACTTGTAAGTTGTTCTCCTATTTGAATCTCCTATGAAGAGTGGCATCATGGGCTCCTCAAAACAACTCTCAAATGATCTGAAAACAAATATTATTCAACATAGTTGTTCAGGGGAAGGATATAAAAAGTTGTCTCAGAGATTTAAACTGTCAGTTTCCACTGTGAGGAACATAGTAAGGAAATGGAAGAACACAGGTGCAGTTCTTGTTACGCCCAGAAGTGGCAGGCCAAAAAAATATCAGAAAGGCAGAGAAGAACAATGCTGAGAACAGTAAAAGACAATCCACAGACCCCCTCCAAAGACCTGCAGCATCATCTTGCTGCAGATGGTGTCAATGTGCATCGGTCAACAATACAGCGCACTTTGCACAAGGAGAAGCTGTATGGGAGAGTGATGCGAAAGAAGCCGTTTCTGCAAGCATGCCACAAACAGAGTCTCCTGAGGTATGAAAAAGCACATTTGGACAAGCCAGTTACATTTTGGAAGAAGGTCCTGTGGACTGATGAAACAAAGATTGAGTTGTTTGGTCATACATAAAGGCGTTATGCATGGAGGCAAAAAAACACGACATTCCAAGAAAAGCACTTGCTACCCATAGTAAAATTTAATGGAGGTTCCATCATGCTTTGGGGCTGTGTGGCCAATGCTGGCACCGGGAATCTTGTTAAAGTTGAGGGTCGCATAGATTCAACTCAGTATCATCAGATTCTTGACAATAATGTGCAAGAATCAGAGACAAAGTTGAAGTTACGCAGGGGATGGATATTTCAGCAAGACAATGATCCAAAACATGGCTCCAAATCTACTCAGGCATTCATGCAGAGGAACAATTACAATGTTCTGGAATGGCCATCCCAGTCCCCAGACCTGAATATCATTGAACATCTGTGGGATGATTTGAAGCGTGCTGTTCATGCTCGACGACCATCAAACTTAACTGAACTGGAATTGTTTTGTAAACAGGAATGGTCAAATATACCTTCATCCAGGATCCAGGAACTCATTAAAAGCTACAGGAAGCGACTAGAGGCTGTTATTTTTGCAAAAGGAGGATCTACAATATAATAATGTCACTTTTATGTTGAGGTGCCCATACTTTTGCACCGGTCAAATTTTGTTTAAATGCGGGTTGCAACTTTTTCTGTTATTACAATAAACCTCATTTCAATCCAGAAATATTACTCAGTCCATCAATTATTAGATATATGAAACTGAAATAGCTGTTGCAAAAACCCGAATTGTTATGAAGAAAAAAGTTTAACATTAATAGGGGTGCCCACATTTTTCATATGACTGTATCTGTAATGGAGTGGCCAGCGCAGTCACCAGATCTTAACCCTATTGAGCTGTTGTGGGAGCAACTTGACCGTATGGTGCGCAAAAAGTGCCCATCAAGCCAATCCAACTTGTTGTAGGGGGGAAGCATGGGGTGAAATATACAGAATACCTCAGTAAATTAACAGCTAGAATGCCAAAGGTCTGCAAAGCTGGAATTGCTGCAAAGGAGCATTCTGTGACGAAAGCAAAGTGTGAAGGAGAAAATTATTATTTCAATTAAAAATCATTATTTCTAACCTCGTCAATGTCTGGACTATATTTTGCATTCAATATGCAACTCATTTGACAAAAAAAGTATGAATTTTCATGGAAAAGACAAAATTTTCTGCGTGACCCCAAACTTTTGAACGGTAGTGTAAATTTATATTCAGACACAAACACATTTTAGACCTATTCAGTATCTGTGCCTGGAAAAACAAAGCTGCGGCGCACTGGCACAGGTCAGATTCGGGTAAACTCTGCATCGACCATCAAAGTTTTGTCCTTTAAACACTCACACGCATACACAAAAACATATGGGGAAATAAAAGTATACATTTTTTAAAATTTTCCTCACGTTCTCATTTTTATTCAAAAACTGTATCCAATGAGTTTGAATTAACTAAGATAAATGCACAAGGGCACATATCATGAATACCAAGTGTAACGTAGAGATAAGTCAAATACAATCAACGGGGAATGAACAACTGTTCGGCCAATAAAAATCAGCATTTTGCATACATATGTATTAATCTTGTTGGTCTGCCAGCAAGTAGGAATAATTGAAAGTGTGAGTACAGTGTGGAGATGGAGTGAATGCAAGTAGCGGAAGCAAACATATTTCATAAACACATGTTTTATTCACTATAGGGAAATGCTATCAGTGATAACACGGCTCCTGCATTATGTGTAAGGTCATGTATCATGTGACACAATAGCGCCGAGACAAAAAAATATGCAAATGCAGCATAAAAGAGCAGAAAATATTTACATCAGAAGTAATAAAAGATTTATCTGCGGCTGATATGTCACCTCTGTCTATGGTGTTTGCTTTTGTGTGATCAACGGCTGGCGGAGCAGTCGGAGAATATAACAATTATCTGAGAAGTCTGAGATTCATACGCTGGATAGTAACGTATAGTAACTCACGAGTGCTCAGTGATCTATCTTTTACCTCCCTATTCCTTTGATGTATTTCATCATCACCGTTTGTAATATCTCTTTTCGCTCTATCCCAACCGATTAATCCTCGAGAATCACCTTTCCCTATTGTTTTATTTCTCACCATTTCAACCTTCCTCAAACTGAGCAAAATAACCTGTATTTTATCATTTGTGTCCACAAAGGTGTATCATCTTTTTAGTTTTTTGTGTGTTAACATTTGATTTGTGCAATTTTTGGTTTTACATTTTAACTTTGAATATTGATTTGTTGGTTGTTCATCATATTTTTCAAGTGATAGTTACTTTTTATTTTATTTTTTAAAATTAATTATATGCTCTACTTTTATTCTGTATGTAATTCTATTCTATGTAGTTCTTACATCTCTTTTCTATATACATTTTGGTCAATGCCTTGTTATACACATCAGACTCCAAGTCACATTTCCATATCTCCGGCATATACTGTATGTGCATATGGGGTACCAGTTTTGACCTCATTCAGATGTCTGTGTGGCACGTACATGTTGTATCCACTTTGTTCATGAATATCACATGTACCTATGAGTGAAATATGCTCCTCTATGCCTCTGGAACTCCAAATTAATAAGATTTGTTTTACGAGCGCTTGGGAAGTCAATACAGCACACACTAAGTATGGTATACTCTAAGAATTCTCCTTTATTAGTTCATGTAACCAGTTTATATAAGCTCCCAGGCAACGGCCTTGTCCATCTGAACTATGCACCAAATAAGAACAGAAATGTGAAACTTCCCTGCCCATGAGCACTCAAGAAATCAATACAGCACACACTTAGTATGGTGTACTCAAATAATTTTCCTTTAATAATACTTGTGATCAGTTTATCTAAGCTCACAGGCAAAGGCCTTGTCCCTCTGAACTATGCACCAACAGAAAGAATAGGGGCGTGAACAGAAATGTGAAACTTCCCCGCCCATCAGTGTTAGCCGAACCCTATGACATCATTAGCTATAGGACAAGATGGAAACTATAAGAACAAAATGGAATCTATTCTCTCACATACCCATTTTAAACTTTGTGGCTGCTCACATGTCCGTGTGTTGTATCAACTGGTAACTCCAGAAACCTAAACGTCTACCACAACCAAAATAACACAAACAGCTGGGGGCTGCAGCCAGCAGGTGTCTGCTTTATCTGAACTGGGTATCAAAATACGGGGGACCCCATGCCATTTTTTTCAATTATTTATTTATTTTTACACTCCACTCCGGGGACCCAACAGCTAGTGTGAGGGCAACAAATCACAAATGTTGGCAGACTGACTGCTGAAAATCACATATGCATTCACAGAGGGTGGGTGTGGGAAGAAGTGTATATTCATGAGAGTTTATGAGGGGACCTGGAAGTAGTATGACAGCTGCTTGGAGTCTCGGTAAGTATAACTGTCCTGCTGTAATCCCCATTTTGCTTCATTTTTTTAAAATATATTTATTTTTATCCCTGTGGTTGAACCTGAACAGTAACACAGATTTTCCTGAGAAGTCCATGTTCGTGGCGATGCATGGACACTAGGTGTCCAGTACGGACTTCAAACTTTACACTTCAATTTCACCCATCATCATCACTAGTCATTAACTCAAAGAAATTAATTAAGATTCTGTCATCAGGTTTTTGCTATGTAATCTAGGAAGGGGAATGAAAGTGCACACACGCAGAGACAACTTTGAAAAAATGCATAGTTGAATTAGAAGCAGAGATTTCACATATTGCTCTCAAAAAGCAACAAATGTGGCTATCTCTATAATGGAGCAAAATCAAGAGAGTTCAGGGACTTTAATATGTTTTTTATCTCAAAATGTTTTGAGCAAATCACAGGACCTTTTAAAGTAAAACTGCCAGTTGGTGCTGGTGCAGCAGGATACGGGAGTCAGGTTGAAGTGGTGTTAAAGATGAAAAGAACTGAAGAGAGATGCCAAACTGGTATATCAGTGATCAAACAGTGATGAAAGATGTTACTGAGCTGGAACAGCGATGGTCAATTTGGTAGAGCTGACACAGCGATGACTTATGCAGCACAGTTGTTTGACCAATGACAAGAATGCTGTAACAAACATGAGCACAATTACAGAGTTGTACCAGTTGGTGTAGCAGAGCAAGAATAGTAATGTCTGAGGTGGAGGCAGTTTCTAGCATGTACTATGTTGTGGCAGGAGGCCAAGAACGTGAAAACTTGTTCACTGTCCTGTCACCTGAACAAGGTTACATAACCAGCTGGGATGACAGCACTGAAATATGTTGGTTTGCCCCAGCAAGAGGTACCCGGCTAAAAAGTGAAACGCACTAGTGGTAAATCCTTATAACTTTGGTTTCTATTGGAGATGAGCTACTACTGAGGGTTCCATATTTTCCTCTGTCCAGTGAAAAAAAATACATGCACATGTGGCGCCTCTGAGGCTGCAGTCACCACAGGGTACTGCATCTCTTTTAAGATGTAGTACTCATCCCTGGTTAGGAGAGGATAAACGCTGGCGTTTCTCACAGTCACACACAAAACACAGTTAGGTGCTTTCCCAATGGGGGATGGCCTGGGGTAGATAGGGGTTGGCCATCATGAAGCATGGGACTTTCCCGGTCACTGGGACAACCACCTGGGGGGCGGGCACCACTTGGGGAAAAGGGAAGGAGCATCTTCACACATAGTTAGTTAGCCCCGGGCACATCTTGGGGTGAGACACACATCTGGGACCTCGGTCCAATCTTCTTTTACCTCACACTTCTGGGAGTGCCATAGGACCCGTGGTTTGGAGCATCCAGCTCAGCCCGATTTCTCTACAGCTACATGGGATTCCAGGGTCTGCGGTGAGTGTAGGAAACAGCCGCGACTCGTTCCATATTCCACATACATCGGGATTGGAGGGACTCACAACGGGAACACCGGTGGTGACCTCAAATTGCTCAGGATCAGCTGGGGCCCATCACAGCGGTGATCGGCATCTTCCAGGTAAAACCAGGACTGTAAGTAAAGAGAACCTTGAACCCGCAGAGACTGTGTCCACCTGTCCTTACCGTTGCTTCGGCGCCCACCATTACTACTCCCCTCATCATCCTCCTCGGGGCCCGCTTCACCTGTGGGCAGCACAAACAACTCAGCTGCTACTACTATCCGCCCCGGAGGACAGCGACAGCAGCGATGGCTAATTCCCTGGCCACATACCGCATGTGGCGTCACGAAAACAACCACCACCATCATCTTTCACCACTTCCTCCTTTATTGTACACCTTGGGGGCCACAAAACCGAGCGATAGGGCCACCCATGACATCCCCATACCCGACATCACCAGGCCCGGTGACGAGTAATTTAACCCCTTGCCCTTGTGGGTACTACACACACAGCTATTTGTCTTAACCTTTGCAAAATGCAAACATACTGTACTTTAGTATATAAAAAGGGTCAGAAGATGTAAACTTAGTTGGGTGCAGAGATGAGCAGATCTGATGAGATTCAACTTCACTAAAATGTGCGGATTTTACTAGGAAATTCGATTAATGGCAAATTTATTCTCCACAAATTGAATGCCCCTTATTATTAGAGTTGAACGATGTTCGATTCGAGCCAATTTCAAATTCGAGTGATTTTGGGCGGTGTTCAAGTCGTTCGACGAACTCGAACGATTTGCTTCAAGTTCGGCCGTTCGAGTTACCGTTCGATAACGGTTTGATCACCAAAAGAATGGCTTTTCACAGTAAGGCTATGTGCGCACGTTGCGTATTTGCATGCGTCCTGTGTCCCTAGCACAATCCCTTTCTCTTTCTCTCTTTCCTACTCACCGATCACGGGCACGGCGCTGCATGGCTGTCACAAAGCTCCGGCGGCTTTTCCTCTTTTGAAAATGGCTGCCGCTCATTATTCAATCTGGTATTCCCTGATTTCCCCATCCACCGGCACCCATGATTGGTTGCAGTTAGACACGCCCCCACGATGAGTGACAGTTGTTTCACTGCAAGCAAACACAGCCGCCGGTGGGCGGGCCAATATCGTGCAGTAAAATAAATAAATATATATATATAAAAAAAAAAACCTGCGGTTCCCCCCAACTTTGATACCAGCCAGGATAAAGCCACACGGCTGGAGGCTGGTATTGTCAGGATGGGGAGAGCCACGTTATGGAGAGCCCACCACCCTAACAATATCACCCAGCAGCCGGCCCGGAATTGCCGCATCTATTAGATGCGACAGTGCCGGGACTCTACCCGGCTCATCCCGAATTGCCCTGGTGCGGTGGCAATCGGGGTAATAAGGAGTTAATCATGGCAGGCGTCTCCCCGAGATACCTTCCATGATTAACCTGTAAATAAAAGTAAATAAACACACACAACGAAAAGTCCTTTATTTGGACTAAAAGACAAAAAAACACCCTCTTTCACCATTTTATTTAAATCCCCAAATACCCCTCCAGGTCCGACGTAATCCACAGAGGTCCCGCGACGCATCCAGCTCTGCTACATGAAGCTGACAGGAGCGCCGTAAAACACGAGCACTGTGTCAGATCCACGAAGCAACTGACGTGAGCCGCGCTGTCAGTGGGGACGTCACTGAGGTGATGCCTGCATGTGCGGTGATGATGGGGGTTGTAGTGCCTGCGTGTGTGTGGTGATGAGTGTGGTAGTGCCTGCATGTGTGCGGTGATGAGTGCGGTAGTGCCGGTGTTTGCCCTCCCATACATCCATCCATGCATTCCTCCATCCCTCCCTGCCTCCATCCATTCCTCCCTCCATCCCTCCCTCCATCCCTCCCTCCATCTCTCCATCCCTCTCCCTCCCTCCATCTCTCCATCCCTTCATCCCTCCCACCATCCCTCCCTCTATCCCTCCATCCCTCCCTCTATCCCTCCATCCCTCCATCCATCCCTCCCTCCATTCATCCATCCCTCCCTCCCTCCATCTCTCCATCCCTCCCTCCATCCCTCCCTCCATCCCTCCCTCTATCCATCCATCCCTCCATCCATCCCTCTATCCATTCATCCATCCCTCAATCCATCCCTCCATCCATCCATCCCTCCATCCATCCATTCATCCCTCCCTCCCTCCATCTCTCCATCCATCCCCCTATCTCTCCATCCATCCCTCTATCCATTCATCCATCCATCCCTCCTTCCATCCCTTCATCCCTCCCTCCATCCCTCCATCTCTCCATCCATTCATCCCTCCCTCCATCCCTTCATCCATCCCCCTATCTCTCCATCCATCCCTCTATCCATTCATCCATCCATCCATCCCTCCATCCTTCCATCCATCCCTCGATCCATCCCTCCATCCTTCCATCCATCCCTCGATCCATCCCTCCATCCATTCATCCATCTCTTCATCCCTCCCTACATCCCTCCATCCATCCCTCTATCCATCCATCCATCCATCCATCCATTCATTCATCCATCCATCCATCCATCCATCCATCCATCCCTCTTTCCATCCATCCATCCATCCATCTATCCTTGTATCTGAATAATACACTTCTGAATTCTCAAGTGCAATACAGAGGTCAAGATTACCAAATCTTACTATGCTTTTCATTAGAGGCAGTGGCTCAGTTGATAGAGCTACTGCCTCAGGACAATTAGTTCACGAGTTCGAGTCCTGGCCGTCACGGTGAAGAATTTAATTTATTTTAAATTCTAAGTATTATTTATTTACAATTATAATTTAATTATGCACTGAGGTGAGGAGCCGGACATCAGTTGTGAGCCGTGGGACACACCTCTAAAATCGGAGCAGTTCACGGAATGAGGCTGCATTGCTCTCTTCTCTCTCTCATCTCTCTCTCTTTTTCTCTCTCTCTATTTCTCTATCTCCTCTCTCTTCTCTTTTTTTCTCTTTTTCTCTCTCTCTCGTTCTCTCTTTTTCTCTCTTTCTCTCTCTTTTTCTCTCTTTTTCTCTTTCTCTTTCTTTTCTCTATTTCTCTCTCTCTCTTTTTGACTCTCTTTTTCTCTCTTTCTCTCTCTTTTTCTCTTTCTGCCTCTCACTCTTTTTCTCTCTCTCTCTTTTTCTTTCTCTCTCTTTTTCTCTCTCTCTTTTTCTCTCTTTTTCCCTCTCTCTCTCCTCTTTGTAGCTGAATAATCCACTTCTGGATTCTCAAGTGCAATACAGAGGTCAAGATTACCAAAGCTTCCCATGCTTTTTATTAGAAGCAGTGGCTCACCGGATAGAGCTACTGCATAAGGAGAATTCTCTACTACTACAAGGCTCAGCATACTCCATCCAGGACTGTATGCAGGCATTTTTGCCCACCAAAAAAATGATGTGGGCTTCGCTATATTTTTGTATGCTAGCCAGGCACAGCAGGCAGGTATAGCTGCCCCCAACCCCCAGCTGCCTATTTGTACCCGGCTGGGAACTAAAAATATAGGGAAGCCCTTTTTTTAATTATTTCATGAATTTCATGAAATAATTAAAAAAAAAAACGACATGGGCTTCTCCCCATTTTTGTGTCCAGCCAGGTACAACTAGGCAGCTGGGGATTGGAATCCGCAGCACAGGTTGGCCCGAGGTTTCTGGGCCCCTCTGCTGTGAATTGCAGTCTGCAGCTGCCCCAGAAAATGGTGCTTTTATAGAAGCGCCATCATCTGGCGCTGTATCCAACTCTTCCAGCTACCCTGATGCCGGGTGGCTTGCTGGGTAATAATGGGTTAATACTAGCTTTGTTTCACTAGCTAGTATTAAGCCAGAGATTCTTAATGTCAGGCAAGTTTGACCCGGCCATTAAGAATCTCCAATAAAAGACACCACACAGAGATACTTTAATAGAAATAAATACATAGACACAATTAGAGACTCAATGTTTATTACTCCCTCTCACCCCTCCACGATCCTGGTCTTCTGTCTTCTTTCTCCTTCAACCTATGCAGCTCTGCTACATCAGACAGCACTGCATGGGAGGAAGACGCTGCTGCTCCCGTGCAGTCTTTTCACTCAGTGAGTGAGCAGAGGCTGCGGGTTGTAAGCGGTGACGTCATCGCTGCCACCGTTGAAATAGTAATGACAGGCGGGTTACTATAGCAACGGTGATCTCCGTTATTCACCGGCTGTGGCATCCAGTCCTTGCATGTGGGCTGACTCTGTATAGAGCGCCCACATGCAGGAATGGAGAGCCAAGCATGTGCCCAAGCATCTCGCCGGTACACGAAGATGCTCAAATGAGCACCGCGTACTGGAGAGATGCACTGGCAGAACCTAGCATGACATCTAGCCATGTGACCAGTCTGTAGCCAATGAGATAATAGACATGCTATGACAACGTCACGGAAGGTCCTATCATCAGTGCTGGTTACCGGGAGGGCGCAGCGATGATCGGAAGAAAAAGCGGCTGGAGAAAGAGTGCAGGACGCGTCGCGGGGACCTGTAAGTGTAATGGCAATGTTTATTAACTGTATATGTATATGTAACTGTATAACGTACATGTACAATGTGTTTGTATGTGTTTTTGTTTGCCTGCCATTGTTTTCAATGGGGTTCGAAAGGGGTTTGTCGAAAGTTCGTCGAACGTTCGCCGAACTAAGCCGCCGTTCGATGAACCAAACTCGAACACAAGGGAAGTGGCTCAACATTACTTATTATGCCCTGGGATAACGAACAGTGTATGAAAAATACAAGATGTAGAATAAAAAAAAATCAACTAATACTCACCTCACCGGTCACCATAACGGCCAACTCTGCTGCTTATTATTATTTAGCCATCGGTGCATCTTCCTGATGACGCACACTGAAACTTTGAGTGACTTTATGGTAGCCCATGGCTTCTAACATCACAATCAAATGATGTACTTACATAGAGACGTCCCAGGCCAGGTTACACGGTCGTCTCCCTGTTTTTAGAGACTAGTGACATCTTTTGGATTGGAACCTCTGATCTCCATCTGGGACTCTACATTTAAATGTGGTTTCGCTTCTCTTGGTATTTAAACAGTTAATGTCAGTTTTGCTGCTGGCAGCTTTCCTGCAGGCTTGTCAGCTGCAGTTGCTCTGTAGCCATGCTCCATTTGTGCTTAAGTAGCAAGGTTTCCCAGTAATCTTTGCTGATTATACAATTCCATTTGTATTCTGGCCCTCTTGGTGGAAGGAGCTGTGAAGGAGCGTTCCCAAAGCCAAAGTTTATCCTTTTGTTGCTGTCTCCCCTGTTTGCCTTACCTTTCCTTGTGTCATCTTAGTGCAGCGGTAGGACTAGCGTCTCCCACCTGCCAACGCACTTACCAGGGCTACTGCAAGGTTTTTTCAGGGTCTCAGGTTTCTGCTCGGTGACAGTTGAGGAGACTGTATAGGGCCTGGCTTGAAAAGTAGGGACAGCTGCAGGTAAGGATAGCAGGTGTCCCATCTACCCCTCTCACTAGTGTAAGGTCCCACCATTGTTATTGTGTCCCCAGTATTCCTCCTTACCTATCATATTGTTTTGTTGTATTTTTGTTTGTGCGTCAGACATCTATTGGCCGGAACGCACCCACCACGTGTTATAGTGTGACACCGGGCCACAGCAGCAGGTCCTAGAATAGAATGAAGAAGTGTAAGGGTACAGCATGTGGTGGCGGTAAGAGGCTAGAAATAGTGTTATTCTTCAACATACACAACAGCTTATTCTGGAAAGTTACTGGGAAGTACAGTTACCCTTTGAATGCTTTGTGCAGCTGTACGAATCCTCATCAATCCCACATATCTCCTGTTCAGACTATTACTCAGTTCCTGTTGTTCTCCTCGACCTGGTCCAACCTCAACACATAGGGAACAACAGGATATGCCTATTAAGCCAATCACTAATAAACGTGGGCCATCACTGTGGCCTTCAAAGTAGACATTATAAGTAGGGATGATCAAATATCCCAAATATTCAGCAAAATTTAGCTTCGCAAATATCTGACGAATAGGTCACCGCTATGTGAATATTTGATGTGCAATGTAAGTCTATGGGAAGCCCAAATAGTTGCTATTCGGCAACTATTCAGGTTTCCCATAGACTTACATTGCGCATCGAATATTCGCAAATAGTCGAATAGCGGCGACCTATTCGGTGAATATGGGTGTTGCCGAATATTGTGGTGTTCGATCATCCCTAATTATAGGCCATTTGTTATATTTGAGAAATGGCTAGTGGTGACCTTGTAAGCTTTCAAACTGGAGCCGAAAAGGATCAATGAGAAAGTATTGATTCTTTTCCTATCTTAGACAAGTCTAAACTTTTTTCTAAATGATTTTTAATTGGCTGAACAATCCTTGTAAATAATATTTTTTGGAAATATTTGTACTTGGACCATATTAGACAAAACAATCCTTATCTCATTCACTCTCTCTTCTTTTAGCATGGTTCCCTATAGAATAATCCTAGATATACACATTGGATTCTCGCTGTCCTTTTAAGTTCAGAGAGCGTTTGACATGTACATTGTCTTTATGGGACTTGATGCTTTATTGGATGCAATTTTTTTTTCTTGAACTAAGATCTGAAAAGGTCATTTTGTTGAGATTTAAAAATCCAGCTTCAGGGAATTCAGCGCTCTCATGGCTTTGTCACTCTTAAGGCATTGATTTTCATATAAATCTACACAGGTCTATGAACATGCTTTGTGCCTCGGTGACTTAGAGCTGGAGTTCATTCATCTTAGCTGGGAATTTAATTTTACCTGGACTCACAGATTGGGCAAGCGATTAGCACTTCATTTATCCCAGAGTCATCCCATGACAAATCATTTCTTAATATAATCTTTTTTTGAGTTGAGTTGAAAAAAAATAAATGGGATATTTATAAAATAAAAGAAATGACAAAAATATTCCTATAAGTTCCAATGCTGTGACCTGAACCTGAGGTGACCCTAAGATTCATCTGATATTTCTATCAGCATATATATATTCTAGATCTATGTATTAACTTGTTCCTGAGTGGATATGGCTTAAAACTGTGTGATTGATTTAATAACGCCTACAAAAACTTGCTGCAGCGCCTTTCGATCTTCAGAATGTCACCAATCTTCTTCTTTATGACTTTTATAAAGAAATTGCTGTGTGAAGTCTTGAATTTCATCTTTTGCGGAAGTTTTGTACTCTTTTTTTAACATTTTTAATTCAGTTTTATAATTTAGCGGAATGCAAGATTCAATTCTACCAATTTTGTACCTTTTTTCTCTGCTTTCTGAATGCCCCAAATTAGATTTTTTTTACTTTCTTATCTATTTTAAATACAAACCTTTTCAAGGCAAATTAAGTTTGGGCTCACACGGGTGTTGGGAGATTCCATATGTCTGTTCTGTTCAAGTTCTGCCTAACGTGGGGTTGTGCAACAATTTGCGGCTTTTGGCATTCTCATGCCAGTTTCACTCAGCTATGCCAAAATGGGATAAAAACAGAATAGGAGTGTGATGCCACGGTTCATCTAATTCTTGATGACCTCTGGCATACCTTACTTAAGGCTTAAAGGGAACTTGTCACCACTTTTTTGGCCTTTAAACTGTGGCCACCACCACCGGGCTCTTATATACAGCATTCTAACATGCCGTATATAAGAGCCCAGGCCGGGGGTATAACATAAAAAACACTTTATAATACTTACCTAACAGTCGCGCTGTGGGCCTTATGGACGTCTCCGTTGTCCGGTGCCGGCGCCGCCTCTTTCGGCCATCTTCGTCCTTTTTCTGAAGCCTGTGTGCATGACATGGCTACGTCATACATTCTCGCCGGTCCTGCGTAGGCGCACTACAATACTTTGATCTGCCCTGCTCAGGGCAGATCAAAGTGCGACTGCTCAGGACCTGAATGCGAGTGTGTATGACGTCGGACCCATCATGCACCGTGGCTAGAGAAGAAGGAGCATAAAGATGGCCAAAAGTGGCAGCACCGGAGATGCCCATAAGGCCCACGAGCGACCGTTAGGTAATTATTATAAAGTGTTTTTTATGTTATACCCCCGGCCTGGGCTCTTATATACAGCATGTTAGAATGCTGTATATAAGAGCCCGGTGGTGGTGGCCACAGCTTATAGGCCGAAAAAGTGGTGACAGGTTCCCTTTAACGATCTTATTCCAGTTTCTGACTGGAGTAAGATTTGTGGCAAGGTGCACAGACCAGTGTTGCTTATACCGATCTTTATGAAATTGGGCCAATAGGTGAGGAGGGAAAATCCAGACTGGACCAGGAAAATGCAGCTGATGTTGTCTATATAGAGTTTTCAAAGGCGTTTGATACAGTACCACACAATGGTTCGTAGATAAAATGAGAATAATGGGAATGGGGAAAAATATGTGTAACTGGGTTAAGAACTGGCTTAGTAATATAAAACAAAAGGTGGTTATTAATGCAACTCACTTGGACTGGGTCATAGTTAATAGTGGGATACCAAAGGGGTCAGTATTGGGCCATCTTCATTTCAACATATTTACTAATGACTTTGAGGGAGCATAGAGAGTAGAATTTCAAAATTTGCAGATGATACTAAACTCTGCAAGGTAATCAATTCAGAGGAGGATAATTTAATATTACAGAATGATATACTTATCAGAGGGGACAGTACAGAGACCTTTCTAATGATCTTGTTTGACCTAGGCCTGCAACGGTGACAAAGGGGCATCCACTACGTCTAGACGAAAGAAGGTTTAACCATAATCACAGACGCAGATTCTTTACTGCTAGAGCAATGAGACTATGGCACTTTGCCAGATAATGTTATAATGGTTGATTCATTAGTAAAGTTTAAGAGAGGCCTAGATGCCATTTTTGAAAAATGTAATATTACTGGTTATATGGGCACTAGATTCTGTGATTGGGCATTGATTCAGGGAACAAGTTTGATTGTCATAAGTGGAGTCAGGAAGGAATTTTTCCCCTAATATGTAGCTTACTGTCGGCCCCATGGGGTGCTTGCCTTCCTCTGGATCAACATGTTGTGCTATGTGTTGAACTTGATGAAGTAAAGTCTACCTTCATCCTTAAAAATTTATAATATACATATAGTATACTTGCCATTGGGCTTGTTGAGCAGTAGAGATAAGCAAACCTTTCAAGGTTTAGTTCGGGTTTGCTGACTTTCCCGGTGTTCTCAGAACAGTTCAACAAACATATCCGAACACCATTGAATTCAGTGGGAGGCAAAACATATGTGTTAGTAAGGGCTAGGGGCACTCGTGTAAGTAAGGACCAGGGTGCTGGAAAAGAAACAAAATAAGGAATAAAGCAGGACAGTTGTACTTGTCAACCTTCCCCACGGCTGTCACAATGCTTCTGGGTCCGCTCATTAACCTTCATACATATACACTGCTCCCCCTGCCCACTGACAGTCTCAGCATTTCTGATTGGTTGTAGTCAGACTGTGCCCCCACCCTGTGCGACAGCGTTTGTAATTGGTTGGAATCACACAAGCTTTCTGCGTCCCTATAGTAATGTAAAAATAAATACATTGAAAAAAATCGGCTTAGGGTCCTCTCATATTTTTGATACCCAGCGCAGATAAAGCAGATGGCTACAGGCTGCAGCCCCACTTATTACTTGTGTACTTATTTAGCCTATGTATCAAAATACAAGGCAGCCTATGTGGCTTTTTTAAAATTATTTAAATAAATAATTGCAAAAAAAACAAAAAAATAACGCATGCGGTCCCCCCAATTTTGATACCTAGCCAAGATAAAGATTACAGCTGGTGGCTGGTATTCTTAGGCTTGGAGGACCTTGGTTATTGGGCCCACCCAGCTTAAAAACAGTAGCCCACAGATGCTCAGAATTTTTTCATCCATTAGTTGTGAGATTTCCGAGCTTTACCCTGCTACTCCCGATTGCCCTGGTGCAATGGCAATCAGTGCAATTAGTGTAACAAGGGGCTAATGACAGTTGTCATTTGTCAGTTACCATGAAGCCCTAGATAAGTATGAGACCCCCCATTACTAATCCTGCAAGTGTAAATAAATAACACACAAACACCAAAAAAATCCTTTATTAATAAAATGCACGCACCCTCTTTCACCCCTTTATTAACCACCAAATCACTTTTGCAAAACTGACGTAATCCACAATACGTCTTACGATGATCCTGACTATACTACAAAATGAAGTTGAAGCATATGGGCACATTAGAAAATGTGACCACTCGCTGTGGCTTCAGTCAGACACTGACTGAGCAGCAGCTGCTCGCAGTGACGTCACTGAGTTTACCTGCAGTCACAGCTGGAGGTTCCCACGGTTCTCCACCTGTGACCACAGGTAAACTCACCTCAGATAAACTTATTGAATTCAGTGACCTCACCTTAGGTGAACCCATTGACATCAATGAGACCTGCATCTCCTGGCAGAAAAGCACATTTTCTTGCCAAGAGATGCATATTTGTTGCTTAAATTTATACACCAAATTCCTGCAATAAATCTGCATCTTCTAGGAAAAAATGTGATGCGGTTTTGATGTGATTTTTTTGTCTGGAGATGCAGATTTGGTGCAGGAGTTTGATGTATAAATTCCAGCAAGGAATCTGCATCTCTTGGCAAAAAACTGCACAGAAGCGGTTTTGACTTCATTTCAGTGTGGTTTTCTGCCAGGAAATGCAAATTTGCTGCTGATACGTATCTCTGCACCAGATTTCTTCACCAAATTTGCATCTCTACGTAAACGGCGTCAAAACCTTTTTTGTGGGGGTTTTTGCCGAGAGATGCAGATTTGATTCTAAAATTTCTACACTAAATTCCTACACCAAATCTGCATCTTCTGGAAGAATAACGCATCTAAATGTGATGCGCTTTTGATGCGATTTTTTGCCAGGAGATGCAAATTTGGTGAAGGAATGTCTGCAACCTAATACTCAATATAATATACATTGCCTAAACGGTAATTTGACATTGAGTTTACAGGTCACAGCTGGGGTAACATGGGGATCTCCAGCTGTGAGGTCAGGTGAACTCAGTGACATCACCACTCACAGCTGCGGTTCAGTCAGTGTGTCTCTGACGGCTGCAGTGAGTGGTCCGGTTTTCTAATGTGACCATGCACTGTTACCTCAGATGTAGCAAAGCATCATGGGACCTTGTGTGGATTGCGTCGGACCTGCAGGGGTATTTTTGGGGTTAACAAATTGCTAATTTTTTTATTATTTTTTTTTTAAATAAAAAATGTTTCTCTAGGTTTTCTGTTTATTTCTTTTGACTTACAGTATTAGTAATGGGGAGGGGTCTCATAGACCCCTCCCCATTACTAATTCAGTACTAACTGACAAGTCACAGCCCCTTATCATTAGCCCTTTATATTACCCCGATTGCCACCATGCCGGGGCAATCAGATGACATGGGTAAAGAGCTGCAATTGTCACATCTAGTGGATGCAACACTTCTGAGTGGCTGCGGGCCGCTATTTGTAGGCTGGAGAGCCTCAGTATCAAAATTTAAGGGGACTGCAAGCCATTTTTTAGAATTATTTATTTAAAATAATTTAAAAAAATCTGCATAGGGTCTTTTGTATTTTGATACACAGCCAAGATAATGCACACAGTTGGGGGCTGTAGCCTGTAGCCATTGGCTTTATCTGCACAGGGTATCAATATATAAGGAAACCACGATCCATATTATTATTTATTTATTTTTACACTTCACTTGGGCAGACAGGCAGCTTCTGCGAGGGCAACCAATCAGAAATGCAGGCATGATGGAAGTCTAAATGTAGCCAATCACAGACGCTATCACAGACAGTGGGCAAGGGAAGCAGTGAATATGCATCAGGCATAATGAAATAGTGTAGTGAAATAGTGTTATAGCCGCACAGAGACTGGTAAGTATGTCGTGCTTTAACCATTTTGCTTCCCTTTTTTACAGTGATTTCCCTGGCCAATCACAGTCATGCCAGTACTTGACATGGCTGTGATGGGGTCGGAAGTTGATGGTTTCTGTAATAGTGTAAACGCATACAGTTACCAAACAATGGCCGAATTTTACTGATTTTGAAAAAGTGTTTGGGAATCGGAACCTGATTCCGAATGGGCTAGGCTCGAGCCAAATTTGAGATTTGCAAACCTTTTTCGAACAAGTTCGCTCATCTCTCTTCAGCAGTACTGTATATGACTGATATATATTTGTATTCACATTATTGTACAGTTATCATGGTACACTACTCACTTTTTCATAGTTATTGATAAATTAAATACTTTTATTTTATGTATCTTATTATAGCAGACTGAATTGAGCACATGCTCACAAGATAGTGCCTTTTCACCTCTAGTAATGATGTCTAGACAATGTCTTGTCATGATTAATGCATTTATATCCTTTACACATCTGATGCTTATTGATAGAGCAGGAGAAAAAGGGGTATACCAAAACGGGATCACCACACCATGAAATAATTGTAAGAAGAATTGTATATTTTTATTGATTTGTAACCAGAAAAAACAAAAGACACACATCTCCACACTTGGAGTAAGACACACAGTGACACAAAATAAAAACACTTAAAAAACCAAAGGCATAGAAAACATGTCAGCCAGGAACTGATTAAATATATAAACAATGCAGATATAATAAGGACACTCTTATAGATATTGCACAAGGCCCGTTCCTAGATTTTATACATCTATTATAATAATCAATGATCATTATCTGCCTTGTATACCAGGAGATCCCACCGTGTAGTGCCCTTCCCTTTTGTTTGTTGGTCATCTGATGCTAATTGACACATGGTGCTGTAGAACTTTAGATTTGGATTACATTGAGTCAAGGGGATTCTTCTTCAAGCTTTATTATTTTTTGGCAGACTGGTCTATGATTGGTAGGCTGTGCAACTTCCTTGGTCTGCTGAGATGGAATGAAGTTGCACTGTACATTGGGCTAGTACTATGTCACGGGGTATGAAATGACAGAACAAGGGCTTCTAGGCTGACCCTAAGACTTGAGACTCTGCATTGTGCCTTATCTCAGAGGTACGCTTGATGGTAGCCAGGTCTGAACCCCCAACGTGACCCTGACTCCTATCCGAGCCCTGATCTTACTCCTCTTCTCCCCCATCCTTGGGGTGGGCCACAAACACAATAACAAAACCCCACTGAAACAACAAGGACAAGGACAAGGAAGAGAGAAAATTTGTACACACTGCACCCAAACACAAAGTAGAGACTATATCTGTACAGGGGAATAAGGAAAAATTAAGGAAGTAAACACACAGCAGGGGAGCTTAAACACCTCTTAAAATCGCACGTACAGATCACTATGAACTGGATAACCACAAAGACCAGAATAGCTGAAGCTAAGCTGAAGCTATAATCTGCTCTGTGTAGCAAGGTCCAGAATCTTATATAGGGAGGAGACTGCTGTGATAGGTAATTAGTAACCTGAGTGTAATACTATTGTATGTACTGAGGATTTCGATTGCGTTAGGGCAATGACAACCAGAGACGAGTTCTTGGTGCAAGATGTTTATAATATGCAACCAGCAATATGTACATAAACAGAACAAAAACACAGTAGAACATACACACAGGAAATACCTTCCAGGGTCGGAGCGAAAGGGAATTCCCGGGACCGCGCACCGGACTCCCCCAGGGAGACCACCAAGAGCGAACCCCTATACAGGGACTGTCTGGCAATCACCCCAGAAGGCCTAAATGCGCAGCAGCCGGGACACAAAAGGGCAATAGGTAAGTCCAAAAATGTCCATACGGTATGAGTCCAGAGCGGTTAAGAAACGGAAGGAACCGGGCAGACGTACCGACCAAAGACGGCAAACGGAGTCTGGGCACAGCTAGATGAGACCAGATGAAGTCCAGAGTCGGTGTTGGTTGTTTTTCAAGGGGATCCAAATAACAATCAGGCACCAAGAGCAGCAGGGCAGGAGCACACAGGAAACAGTATACTCTGGCACTGGACTAAGCTTTAGGGGCGGCTTTTAAGCAGATGGACAGGAAGTAGGGCAACAGAACAGAAAACTCCATGTTAACAAAGGGCAAGCTCTTTCAAAAGAAAACTGGAAAACCCGGAACTCTGACACTGAGCTTCTAGCAGAGTCCCCAGGTCAGCAGGAATTAACTAGTGCAGAACTGAAGAGCAGAGCACATGAAACAGCCCAGCTCTGGCTGAACAATCAGGAGACATCAGGCTGCCTGTCAGGCTCTGCAGTGTGAACAGAGCCTGACGTCACTGTGACACCTAAAAAGTCTGGACCTGAATACCGCATGACATGTTATCTCAATATTAGGGGCACTTTGCACACTACGACATCGCAAGCCGATGCTTGCGATGCCGAGCGCGATAGTCCCTGCCCCCGTCGCAGCTGCGATATCATAGTGATAGTTGGCGTAGCGAACATTATCGCTACGCCAGCTTCACATGCACTCACCTGCCCTGCGACGTCGCTCTGTCCGGCAACCCGCCTCCTTATTAAAAGGGCGGGTCGTGCAGCGTCATAGCGACGCCACACGGCAGGCGGCCAATAGAAGCGGAGGGGCGGAGATGAGCGGGACGTAAACATCCCGCCCACCTCCTTCCTTCCGCATAGCTGGCGTGAGCCGCAGGACGAAGATGTTCCTCGCTCCTGCGGCTTCACACACAGCGATGTGTGCTGCCGCAGGAACGAGGAACAACATCGTAACATCGGTCATTTCCAAATTATGGAAATGACAGACGCTACACCGATTATACGATTACGACGATTTTGCGCTCGTTAATCGTATCAAAAAGGCTTTACACACTACGATATCGCCTGCGACGCCGGATGTGCATCACTTTCAATTTGACCCCACCGACATCGCACCTGCGATGTCGTAGTGTGCAAAGTGCCCCTTAGAGGAAATTCTGTGCAGGTGATTTTCAGTTGTGGACTATTATATTTTCCATCTGCTGAGATATAATACCAATTCTCCCGTTACTCTTGTTTCTATTTTTTATCTAATTGTTTAATTTCAATAAAGATTATGTATTTATTGTTTGTTTTTTTGTAGATTGGTCTTTTTTCTACAACTGTGCATTGAAGTTCTGCCCACATTATTGCACAGCTACTCATATGCATTAATAGGGACATAATGGACTTTCTGTATGGTAACATTTTCATTCTTAATTTGGATGACTTTTGTGAATGGTGAATAAATTCGTAGGCAGATGTTTAACGGGAGTGGGTGTTACTGCTACAGCAATGACTACTACTAGTAATAGTAATAATAATTCTTTACAACTCGTTTGCTTGAAGAGTTATGGCCATTTAACCACACACTCATACTTCTCTGTAATTACTGGTATTGAGTAATATCACTACTGCTACTCAATTAATGAATTTTATTACAAATGTAATTCTGCGCAATGGTCGCGTAAATGTTATTCTTGTTCTTTGTTTGAATTTAAAAAGCGGATTAGGGATTCAATACGCGTGTTCTTTGTATCAGCGCTGAATGCATTTATAAATAGCGATTAGACATTTTCTCTTCTTGACAGGCCTTCTTACAGAATAATAGACTTTTAAAATAAAGTTTTGCACTAAAAATTTTGACCAATCTCCATCATAAGGACGATACTTTCCATTTCTGCCTCATAGCTAGAGATATTAGGTACCCAGTGCTCCCCCCACCTATCATGTGTCATTTATAATGCAGGTATCAATGAGTACTGGAGTCCATTGGTTTATCTTAGGAACTGGAGCATACAGATGATAAGCACGATTGAATACACTTTCATTGCAAAGACATCCCAAAAAAGAAAAGATATCAAAATGTTGTTGTCCACCAGGAATTTTTTTTTTACTATTTCCAAAATGGACAAAACTAGTACCCTGTTCTCCACAATCAATTTACTGTACATCTCCCAGTTTTCAGTAGCCAGGTTTTTAAGTTCCTAAAGGAAGTCTCAAGAGATTGGCCATTCATAACATTTAAAAGCTAAAAAGTAACCTAGAAGATTTAGGGAAAAAATATGAAAAGCGGTAATTTTTTTCCCCAAAGAAACAGCTCCACATTAGTCAACAGACTCAATTCAATGATAATTTATTTTCCCAAATTACCCACAATTGTGACATATTGAAATATTAATAATAATAATAATAATAATAATAATAATAAAAAAAAATGATATTTGGTAGGGAACTTTCTTTGTGCGCCACTCAATTCAGTTGGTGTCACACACGCACTTGGGGAAAGACACACAACACTGAGTGGTTCACCAACAACAAACAAGGGGTACACCGGGAACACATAAACAATTGTGGGCCCTGGTATTAGAGAGAGAGGGAGAGGGATGATGGGAGACCTCCTGCACTCTCCTGCAGCTACACCCTGCACTTTTAGCTAGTTCCTATAAGAGTTCCGCACTTGTTGCCGAGCAGGATACCTGAAGCCCTGATAGACCTTTTAATAACTCTGGCTAGTAAGCTGAAAGGTAAGGATCACTAGTCACACCAATGCACTAATACAACATGAATTGAAGATAAAACAGACGGGAGAAACAGCAAAGGATAAATCCCAGCATTACAGACACCAGGACTGCAGCCTACACAGCTTCACAGCATCAAGAGCTCCAGCAGCTCCTTCCACCTCAGTGCCAAGCTACACAATAGATTCAGAATAACCAGCATCCTCTACTGGGAGTACTGGGAGAAGAGGGTATATATATGGACTGGAAGTGGTCCCAAACAGGAAGCACCTGAGAAGAGGTAATGAGAATGCTGCTGGCAAGGAGAAACTGACATTAACCCTTTGCTTGACAAAGGCAAGGAAACTGCATTTAATATAAAGTGTCTTAAATTACAATGACAGACTCTAGCTTGAACCTGTCACTAGTCTCATACTGCAGAGAGACAGCCATGACAGTTGGTTTTATTACTGGGTAAAGGTAAAGATTAGAGATGAGTGGACCCGTGAAGTTCAGTTCAGTGCGTTCAGCCGGACTTCAGATAAAGTTCAGTTTTGGATCTGGAGTTTAGCCGAACTTCATTTGAAGTCCCTGATTGGCAGTTTGGCTCTCATGTAGCCAGGCTTAAACAGATCACTTCCAGAGGAGGGTGAGCGGGGTTTTTCGGTACATACTACATCCAATCATGCTACCCCCAGTGCGAGCCTCTGAAACACTGCAAGTGGCTCGCACTGGGCCGAGCACCGAGCGTACCCGGTACCCGATTACAGCGATGCTCACTCAAGTGGTTTGCATACATAAAGCTGTGTCAGTACGACCATTGAACATTAAACTTCGGGTTCGCTCATCTCTAGTACAGATACACCATAGATGGCTATTGAACAACCACCTAAAACAGAACTTTGAAATCCTATTGAAGTACATTGCATTGTGTCACTGCTACCCCAGCAAGCTTTTTCCAAAAATTACAATGTTTTTAAAATGTGTTATTTTTTTTTTTTTTACTAATGGTACTTCCGCAGTCATTGGAGAGCCTGCCTTATTTTCTCTTATTACACTGATAATGTGTGCAAGCGTTTTCCCATCTTTGCTACCTTAATGCATTACTATTCATTTATCTGTATTAAATCTGATGTGCCATTTACTTAATTGCATTCCTGATAAATCGAAGGCTTTCTTGTTTGTAAATTGCTTTCTATTATCATCTTGTAGTCGTCCAGCGATTCTTTTTTTTCAAGCTTTTTTTAGTGTAATTGTTTATTACATCAAACATTTTATATATGAAGTCAGGGAATGTGCTGTCATGGTTGCCTTAAGATTGAAGGAGGTAATCGCCATAAAGTTAGAAACTCCTTTCCTCAGTAGAATTGACATTAAAGTTTTTCTCAGACAAATATGATAAAATAAATAAAATACGTTCAAATACTAAACATTTTTTTAACTATTTCATTTAGCAAAAATGTATGCTTTATGTTGTGCATGCTGTCAGGATTTTAAAGATTGTACTTTCCATGTAGCAGCACCTCGTGCCCTCAGAAGAAGTTGTACGAAACGTTCATCGGGGTGGAGAGACACAGAGCCGAATATAATGTTGGCACTAGCGTAAGATATATTTTGGCCAATTATCCTGCACACTGCTGCATTTATTTGAACGTATATTTGACTGCTCACCAGTAAGATATGTTAGTTTGGTTTTGCCTGGACACTTATTATGGACATATGTTCCTCGTATCATACCCCTGTTTAGATAGCTAGTATCTATTTATTAACCTGTTTCATTCTGGCTACTTCTGTGCCTCTTATTAGGCATCTTTTAATATGCCTTTTTGTTTATTATGTTTAATTCTGAGTTATTGATTCTATTTGTCCATCTGTTCACTTCTTTCTAGTCCTGGGGGACATTTCCATTTCCAGGCAGTTGTGATGTTATATATTTATCAAAGTGCTATACTGATACTGCATTTCACATAAAGTACTTGTGTTGTCACATTACATCTAGCAGTATGCAGCTGTCCTAGGACGGACTGTGGGTAGAGCGAGACGTCCTCCCTGCAGTGCACTAATACTGTCAGGCTGACTGAGAGGGATGTTCATTCTCAGTCACTGAAGCATGGTGTTAATTGTCTCCTATAATCAACTCGATGCTCCTGTCAGGTTGACTGAACAGAGGAATGTGAGTTCACGAAACTTGATAGCTCTGACCTGACGTATGTCTGGAGTAGATGTTCCTTGCACAGAACATCATACTGTGTATCCCCTGAAATGTAGGATGGGTGTATCCTGAGTTATAACAGTTGCCATCTTTAAAATCTTGAGGAAGTGCACTAAATAAAGCATGTCTATTTGCTCAATAAAGATATTTTGAATATGTGTTAGGGCTTATTTTCAGGGTTGGGCTTATTCTCCAGGAAACACAGTTGGGGGAAAGTTTACCCCCCAAAATGCAGATCCCCTTCCCAGCTATCATACTTACCAGACCCCAGGCATCTGCATTGCTGCTAGGTCCTCCTGTGATCTTTGGTGGGTGTTCCTAGCAGGTATGCTACATGCAGTCCTCCCCTGCCTCTGGCCGACACTCACATCAAATTGGACATGCGCACAAACACACATCAGATCATACACACAATTGCAAACACGCACCTATATGTCCTCTACGCGTCACGCTCAGCTGCACTGCGTCCCAGTTTCCTCTGTCGGCCAGAAGCAATCGGTATCGCTGAATGTGGTGAGGGTGTGTGTGTGATCTGATGTGTGAATGTGTGTGCGATCTGATGTGCGTGATTGTACGATCTGATGTGTGATTGTGTGTAGAGATGAGCGAGCCTCTAAAGGCTCGAGTTCGGTTCGGTTCCTCGAACGGAGGCCCCATTCGAGTTCGGCTCGATGAACCGTTCGACGAGCCTCTCAAGCCCCATTGAAACCAATGGCAGGCAAATACAAACACATAAAAACACATTATAAATGTACACATACAGTTAATAAACATTGCCATTACACTTACAGGTCCCCGCGACGAGTCCTGCACTCTGTCTCCCGCCGCTTTTCCTTCTGATAATCGTTGCGTCCTCCCGGTACTCAGCACTGATGATAGGACCTTCCGTGACGTCAAAAAAAGCATGTGACCAGTCACGTGTCTATTATCTCATTGGCTACAGACTGGTCACATGGCTATGACGTTATGCTAGGTCCTGTCATTGCACTCTCTGGTACGCGGTGATCGTTCCAGCATCTGCGTATACCGGCAAAATGCTCTGGAACATGGTCGGCTTTTCCGTTCTGCTTCCCCATTCCGTTATTCACCGGCTGCCACAGCCAGTCAAGAACGGAGATCACCGTTGCTATAGCAACCCGCCTGTTAGCGGTGATGTCACCGCTTACAGCCTGCAGCTGTCAGGTTTCCAGGTTTTCCAGTTCTCTTTTGAATGAGCTTGCCCTCGGTTAACATGGAGTTTACTGTTCTGTTGCCCTACTTCCTGTCCAGCTGCTTAAAAGGCCGCCTCTAAGCCTAGTCCAGTGCCTGAGTATACTGCTTGCTGTGTGCTCCTGCTTTGCTGCTGCTAATCCTGTTTGCCTTTGGATCCTCCTAAAGACTACCGACCGACCGACTCTGGACCTTACCCGGTTTCTCAAGCTGTGCCCGGATTCCGTCTGCCATCTTCGGTCAGCACTCTGCCCGGTTCTCTCTGGTTCGTAACCACTCTGGACATTCATCCCGTACGGACACTCCTGGACTTTTACCGCTTGCCCCTTGTGTCCCGGCTGCTGCGCATTTAGGCCTTCCGGGGTGATTGCCGGACAGTCCCTGTATAGGGGTTCGCTCTGGTGGTCTCCCTGGGGGAGTCCGGTGCGTGGCCCCGGGAATTCCCTTCGCTCCGTTTCGGGAAGGTATTGTGTGTATTTGTACCGCTGTGTTTTCCGTTGTGTATCTACCGTGGTTACATATTATAAAATATCTTGTACCAAGAACTCGTCTCTGATTGTCATTGCCCTACGCTATCGAAATCCTCAGAACACATATAAGTATTACATTATACTCAGGCCCTAAGAGGATTTCGCTGGGGCAATGACTGAGACACGAGTAGATCAGCTCTTCTCCATGATTAACTCCCTGCAGCAGGAGATGGAGGCGGTGCAGAATAAACTTAGAGATGTGGAGGCACAGCTGGGCCATGATCACCAGGTACTGGGGCCGGCTATACAGGATTTGCAAGTCAGAGTGGAGGCTCAGGAAGCCGTCCCCACTACGTCCGTATCAACTGCCGGTATGCCTAGGTTACCCCCATTCCGTTTCAATGGTGATCGTAGCCAGTTCCGTGGATTTGTTAACCAATGTATACTGTTTTTCGATGTACATTCTGATTATTACCGTTCTGATCGGTCAAAGGTGTTATGTATCATCATGTTATTAACCTCACGAGCACTGGCTTGGGCTAATCCCATGATAGAGAATCGGGACATCCGTTTGAATCACCTGGATGACTTTCTGAATGCAATGGCGCAAATGTTTGATGATCCGAATCGCCGTGCTACCGCTGAAGCGGCTCTCCTTTCCTTACGTCAGGGAAAGCGTTCTGTCGTTGAATACGCCACTGAGTTCAAGAGGTTAGTGGTAGACACCGATTGGGGAAACAATGCCTTATTGTCTGTTTTCAGAAAAGGTTTGTCCGGTACCATCAAGGACGAGTTAGCCCGTTCCGAATCTCCAGGGGATTTTGAACTGTTTCTCCAGCACTGTGTGCGCATTGATACCCGTTTGACGGAACGTAGACAGGAAAAATGGGCAGCTGTAAACCGTGTAAACAATATTGCGTTTCCTTCCAGAGAACCCGCTCTCAGGACGCCACGGGAGGCCGAGGACGTACCTATGCAAGTGGACTCTCTGCAAAAACGAGAGACCAATGAACGTCGTGAACACCGGCTCCGTGAGCGTTTGTGTTTTTATTGCGGTCAATCGGACCATTTCTTGATCGACTGCCCGAAACGTCCAAATCGCCCAAATAAGGTATTGGCAGCCATGGCAGAGTGTGACAACACGGACGCAGAGTCCGATATCTCTGAGGCAAGTGGACACTTGGATGCGGTGTTTCCCTTGACGGTAATGTCTACCTCACCGAAGGACTCAGAGGGGAAATATACCCATTGCTCACTCCCCATTCAGATCCGTTGGGAGGGACAGCTAATTCCTACCTCTGCAATGATAGACTCTGGGGCAGGGGGAAATTTCATGGACTCTTCCTTTGCCAGGAAACACGGTATCCGGACTCAGCAAAGATCCTCACCGGTTACCATGGAGACGGTAGACGGATCTCCGTTAATCTCTGGACCTGTGGATCGGGAAACCGTACCGCTCGAATGCGTGATGAAGCCAGGTCAGCAGGGGACCCTTGTTTTCATGATAATTTCTTCTCCTCATTTTCCGATTATTTTAGGTATTCCGTGGCTACGGTCTACAAATCCCGTCATCGATTGGGAGACTAAAGAAATATCCTTCCCACCGCAGAGTGGTCCGACCATTTGTCCAACTGTTCCGGTTCCAGTAACATCAAATACGGAGGGCACTGTACAGGTACTTGTTTTACCCCCGGTTTACCGTGACTTCGCTGATATATGCGACAAAAGAAAAGCTGATCGGCTTCCCCCGCATAGACCGTATGATTGCCCCATAGACTTACTCCCAGGGGCGGAGATTCCGTTTGGTCATGTCTACCCGTTGGCGGCACCTGAGCTAGAAGCACTAAAAGAGTATATTGATGAAAGCCTAGCCAAGGGATTTATTCGTCCGTCTACCTCACCCGCAGGGGCACCCATCTTTTTCGTGAAAAAGAAGGAGGGGACTCTGAGACCCTGTATTGACTACCGGGAACTGAATAAGATAACCATCCGGAACCGGTATCCGTTACCGTTGATTCCTGAGCTATTGGAGAGGGTCCAACAGGCAAAAATATTCACCAAATTAGACCTCCGTGGGGCATATAATCTGCTTCGTATACGTCCCGGAGACGAGTGGAAGACCGCGTTCCGATGTCGGTACGGACATTTTGAGTACCTAGTGATGCCTTTTGGACTTTGTAACGCTCCCGCGGCATTTCAACATCTAGTTAACGATATTTTTAGGGATATCATGGACCAATTCATGGTGATCTATCTGGACGATATCCTAATCTTTTCTGATTCTTTACAGGAACACCAGGAGCACGTTAAGACCGTACTTACCCGGCTGAGGGAAAACCACCTGTACATTAAACTGGAGAAATGCGAGTTCCACTGCTCACAAATACAATTCTTAGGTTATGTCATCTCTCCTCAGGGACTGAACATGGAATCTAGCAAGATACAAGCCATTCTCGACTGGCCGGAACCGGGAAACATCAAAGAGGTACAACGCTTTGTCGGTTTTGCCAACTTTTACCGACGCTTTATCCGTAACTTTTCAGAGATTGTTCGTCCCATCACTCTGTTAACCAAAAAAGGACAGAAGTTTGTGTGGTCCGCCCAGGCCCAGGAAGCATTCCATCGTCTCAAGGTATGTTTTACCTCAGCGCCAATATTAGTACATCCGAATCCCGCACTTCCCTTTATCGTGGAGGTTGACGCTTCCGACTATGCATTAGGGGCCATTCTTTCTCAAAGGACCGGGGACAAAAGTCTCTTGCATCCGTGTGCCTTCTTTTCCCGCCGGTTGTCCCCTGCAGAAAGGAACTATGACATTGCGGACAAGGAATTATTGGCGATTATTTCCGCTTTCAAGGAATGGAGACACCACTTACAGGGAGCCGCGCAGCAAGTGATAGTACTCACAGATCATCGTAATCTGGAATTTCTTAAGTCTGCCAGGTGCCTGTCTCCACGGCAAGCCCGTTGGAGCCTATTTCTTAACCAATTCAATTTTATCGTTACATACCGTCCAGGTTCACGTAATGGAAAAGCCGATGCCTTGTCCCGAATCCACGCCGTGGACTCCGTGCCTGGAACCCCGTCTCAGACCGTGTTGTCGGATGCCAATTTCGTTGGAGTAATCCAGGACCAGGACTTGTGGAAGGACATCAAGCTGGCCTATGATGGTGACGTATTTCTTGCTGCCCCCCCGAATGATGTAACTCTTGTTCTTCGGAATGGTGTGTGGTTGAGAGAGCGACGCATTTATGTCCCGGAGGCCGTAAGACTTCGGGTTCTCAAACTGGTCCATGACTCTGTGTTGGCTGGTCATAGGGGGGTACTGAAGACGCAGGAATTTCTGAGCCGTTTCTTCTGGTGGCCTACCTGTTTAAAGGATGTGAAGGACTATGTCCGCTCATGTGTGGTTTGTGCCCGGTGCAAGGTCCCTCGTGTGGCTCCTACGGGACTCCTCCAGCCGTTACCCGTGCCATCTCGCCCTTGGGGGTCTATCTCCATGGATTTTATTGTGGAGTTACCAGTCTCCGGCGGGCACAATACCATTTTAGTGGTGGTGGATCGATTGACTAAAGCTGCTCACTTCATTCCGTGTACCGGTCTTCCCTCAGCCGCAGAGACAGTGGATTTGGTTATCCAGAACGTATTCCGATTGCATGGGGTACCAGACGAGATCATCTCTGACCGGGGCGTGCAGTTCACGTCTAGATTCTGGAAGGGGTTTTGTACGGCACTCCAGATTGATGTCTGTTTGTCTTCTGCATACCATCCTCAGACAAATGGGCAAACCGAACGGACAAATCAAACCCTGGAACAATACCTTCGATGTTATGTCAGCCATCTCCAAGACGATTGGTTGAAGATGCTTCCGTTGGCGGAGTTCTCATACAACAACACTCAGAGCAGCTCCACTAAGGTAACGCCCTTTTTCGCTAACCTGGGTTACCATCCGACTGTTTTGCCTAGGTCACCGGTTGCGGTTTCGGTGCCAGCGGTGGAGGACAGATTGACAGAACTACGACAAAATCTGGAGGTTCTAAAGGACACTGTGGCTACGGCCCAGGAGCGTTACAAGAGGTCGGCAGACACTCACCGGAAACCGTCACCCATGTACAAGGTAGGAGACTCTGTATGGTTATCCACCAAAAACCTGAGATTGGGTGTTCCTTCGCAGAAGCTGGGACAAAAATTCATCGGTCCGTTTAAGATCACCGGGATCGTGAGCCCTGTGGCCTGTCGGCTACGGTTACCGCACCATCTAAAGGTACACCCGGTTTTTCATGTGTCTCTC
Organism: Anomaloglossus baeobatrachus; assembly: GCF_048569485.1. Lineage (NCBI taxonomy): Eukaryota > Metazoa > Chordata > Amphibia > Anura > Aromobatidae > Anomaloglossus > Anomaloglossus baeobatrachus. Next base: position 66,987,681 of record NC_134354.1, read on the forward strand.
CTCAAACCCGTTTCCCCTAATTCGTTTCATGGTCGTGTTGTGCCTCCTCCTCCGCCTGTGATGGTCGACGGCGAGGAGCAGTTCGTGGTTGAGGACATTATTGACTCCCGGCTCCATCGTCGTCGGCTTCAGTATCTGGTACGTTGGCAGGGGTACGCCCCCGAGGACGATTCCTGGGAACCGGTGGGTAACATTCGGGCACCCCGGAAGATTGCTCAGTTTCATCAACATTTCCCGGACAAGCCAGGCCCTGATCCGTCCTGAGGCCGTCTCTGGGGGGGGGAGTAATGTCAGGTTTCCAGGTTTTCCAGTTCTCTTTTGAATGAGCTTGCCCTCGGTTAACATGGAGTTTACTGTTCTGTTGCCCTACTTCCTGTCCAGCTGCTTAAAAGGCCACCTCTAAGCCTAGTCCAGTGCCTGAGTATACTGCTTGCTGTGTGCTCCTGCTTTGCTGCTGCTAATCCTGTTTGCCTTTGGATCCTCCTAAAGACTACCGACCGACCGACTCTGGACCTTACCCGGTTTCTCAAGCTGTGCCCGGATTCCGTCTGCCATCTTCGGTCAGCACTCTGCCCGGTTTTCTCTGGTTCGTAACCACTCTGGACATTCATCCCGTACGGACACTCCTGGACTTTTACCGCTTGCCCCTTGTGTCCCGGCTGCTGCGCATTTAGGCCTTCCGGGGTGATTGCCGGACAGTCCCTGTATAGGGGTTCGCTCTGGTGGTCTCCCTGGGGGAGTCCGGTGCGTGGCCCCGGGAATTCCCTTCGCTCCGTTTCGGGAAGGTATTGTGTGTATTTGTACCGCTGTGTTTTCCGTTGTGTATCTACCGTGGTTACATATTATAAAATATCTTGTACCAAGAACTCGTCTCTGATTGTCATTGCCCTACGCTATCGAAATCCTCAGAACATATATAAGTATTACAGCAGCCTCAGCTCACTCTCACTGAGTGAATAGACTGCAGTGCACGGGGAGCAGCAGCATCTTCCTCCCATGCAGCGCTGTCTAATGTAGCAGAGCTGCATGGGTTGAAGGAGAAAGAAGACAGAAGACCATGGATCATGGAGGGCTGACAGGGAGTAATAAACATGCAGTCTCTAAGTGTGTCTGTATATTTATTTCTATTAAAGTATTTGTTCTCTCTGTGGTGTCTTTTTTTTAACCCTTTATTGGAGATTCTTAATGGTCAGGTCAAACTTGCCTGACATTAAGAATCTCTGACTTAATACTAGCTAGTAAAACAAAGCTAGTATTAACTCATTATTATCCAGCAAGCTACCCGGCTTCAAGGCTGCTGGAAGAGTTGGATACAGCGCCAGATGATGGCACTTCTATGAAAGCGCCATTTTCTGGGGCGGCTGCGGACTGCAATTCGCAGCAGAGGGGCACAGAAAGCACAGAAAGCTCAGGCCAACCTGTGCTGCGGATTCCAATCCCCAGCTGCCTAGTTGTACCCAGCATCAGCTGATCATCGCCAGGTCTGAGAGAGAGAGAGGAGACAAAAGCGAGAGAAAAGAGAGAGAGAAAAGAGAGAGAAAAGAGAATAGGGAGGGAGTGAGAGAGAAAAGAGGAGAGAAGAGAGAAGATGAGAGAGAGAGAAGAGAGAAGAGGAGAGAAGAGAGAGAGGAGATAAAAAGAAGAGAGAGAGAGGAGAGAAGAGAGAGGAGAGAGAGAAGAGGAGAAAAGAGAGAGAAGAGAGAGAAGAGAGAGAGGAGAGAGAGAGAGAAAGAGAGACTGACTGACTGAGACTGAAACTGACTGACTGAGACTGACTGACTAACTGACACTGACTGACTGACTGACTGAGACTGACTGACTCACTGACTGACTGAGACTGACTTACTGACTGACTGAGACTGACTGACTGACTCACAGCCTGACTCACTGACTGACTGAGACTGACTGACTGAGACTGACTGACTGACTCACTGACTAACTCACTGACTGACTGAGACTGACTGAGACTGACTGACAAACTGACTGACTGACTGACTGAGACAGACTGACTGACTGAGACAGACTAACTGACTGAGACTAACAATAACAAATAACGTTTGGAACACCATTCTAAGTCTGAACTGGGTGCAAAAACCTAAAAAAACATCACTATGGGGAGATAAGGTATGCAACACCAGTGACTATGTAAGGGGAATACATGAAATAGCAGAAACTGCTGTGTGAATACTGACTTGAAAAATCCAATAGCTACATGTAAGAGTGAAAATGTGAAAAATGGAATCTGCATTACTGCCATGAACATATGAATAAAGAGAAATTTAGCTACTGAATTGATCAATGCAATAGAGCCCCAACACTACGCCAAAGTATTTCTCTACGTTGGGGTCCCTAGCTTGTGTGTGTCCTCTCATGCAGTTAAAAAACTTACCGTGTATGGGAAGCTGAGACCCAGGCTATATATGCGTATGATATGGATTGGCAATAGGTGTGTGGGGAGGGTTCACAAACGAAAAAAACTACTAACAATAACAAATAACGTTTGGAACACCATTCTAAGTCTGAAATGGGTGCAAAAACCTAAAAAAACATCACTATGGGGAGATAAGGTATGCAACACCAGTGACTATGTAAGGGGAATACATGAAATAGCAGAAACTGCTGTGTGAATACTGACTTGAAAAATCCAATAGCTACATGTAAGAGTGAAAATGTGAAAAATGGAATCTGCATTACTGCCATGAACATATGAATAAAGAGAAATTTAGCTACTGAATTCATCAATGCAATAGAGCCCCAACACTACGCCAAAGTATTTCTCTACGTTGGGGTCCCTAGCTTGTGTGTGTCCTCTCATGCAGTTAAAAAACTTACCGTGTATGGGAAGCTGAGACCCAGGCTATATATGCGTATGATATGGATTGGCAATAGGTGTGTGGGGAGGGTTCACAAACGAAAAAAACTACTAACAATAACAAATAACGTTTGGAACACCATTCTAAGTCTGAACTGGGTGCAAAAACCTAAAAAAACATCACTATGGGGAGATAAGGTATGCAACACCAGTGACTATGTAAGGGGAATACATGAAATAGCAGAAACTGCTGTGTGAATACTGACTTGAAAAATCCAATAGCTACATGTAAGAGTGAAAATGTGAAAAATGGAATCTGCATTACTGCCATGAACATATGAATAAAGAGAAATTTAGCTACTGAATTGATCAATGCAATAGAGCCCCAACACTACGCCAAAGTATTTCTCTACGTTGGGGTCCCTAGCTTGTGTGTGTCCTCTCATGCAGTTAAAAAACTTACCGTGTATGGGAAGCTGAGACCCAGGCTATATATGCGTATGATATGGATTGGCAATAGGTGTGTGGGGAGGGTTCACAAACGAAAAAAACTACTAACAATAACAAATAACGTTTGGAACACCATTCTAAGTCTGAACTGGGTGCAAAAACCTAAAAAAACATCACTATGGGGAGATAAGGTATGCAACACCAGTGACTATGTAAGGGGAATACATGAAATAGCAGAAACTGCTGTGTGAATACTGACTTGAAAAATCCAATAGCTACATGTAAGAGTGAAAATGTGAAAAATGGAATCTGCATTACTGCCATGAACATATGAATAAAGAGAAATTTAGCTACTGAATTGATCAATGCAATAGAGCCCCAACACTATGCCAAAGTATTTCTCTACGTTGGGGTCCCTAGCTTGTGTGTGTCCTCTCATGCAGTTAAAAAACTGACCGTGTATGGGAAGCTGAGACCCAGGCTATATATGCGTATGATATGGATTGGCAATAGGTGTGTGGGGAGGGTTCACAAACGAAAAAAACTACTAACAATAACAAATAACGTTTGGAACACCATTCTAAGTCTGAACTGGGTGCAAAAACCTAAAAAAACATCACTATGGGGAGATAAGGTATGCAACACCAGTGACTATGTAAGGGGAATACATGAAATAGCAGAAACTGCTGTGTGAATACTGACTTGAAAAATCCAATAGCTACATGTAAGAGTGAAAATGTGAAAAATGGAATCTGCATTACTGCCATGAACATATGAATAAAGAGAAATTTAGCTACTGAATTGATCAATGCAATAGAGCCCCAACACTACGCCAAAGTATTTCTCTACGTTGGGGTCCCTAGCTTGTGTGTGTCCTCTCATGCAGTTAAAAAACTGACTGAGACTGACTGATTGAGACTGACTGACTGACACTGACTGAGACTGACTGACTGAGAGAGACTGACTGAGACTGAATGATTGACTGAGACTGAGACTGACTGAGAGAGACTGACTGACTGACTGAGACTGAATGATTGACTGAGACTGACTGACTGAGAGAGACTGACTGACTGACTGAGACTGACTGACTGAGACTGACTGACTGAGACTGACTGACTGAGACTGACTGACTGAGACTGACTGACTGAGACTGACTGACTGACTGAGAGAAAGAGAAAGAGCAATGCAGCCTCATTCCGTGAACTGCTCCGATTTTAGAAATGTGGCTCACAGCTGATGTCCGGCTCCTCCCCTCAGTGCATAATTAAATTAAATAAGAATTATAAATAAATAATTCTAATTTAAAATTAAAAACAAATTAAATATTTTACCAGGATGCCCGGGGCTAGAACTCGTGATGCACTGCGTCTTAGGTGAGCACTCTAACCATTCAGCCAATGCCTCTAATGAAAAACATAGGCAGATTTGGTAATCTTGACTTCTGCATTGCAGACCGAAGTCTCAGATTACAGCGTGATTCACTTCAGCTGCTACATGGAGAGGAAACAGATCTCTCCCTGTCATCTTCATGTAGCAGAGCTAGCAGAGCTGACAGTGTCATGTGGATTACTTCGGACCTGGAGGGGTATTTGGTGATTTTAATAAAATGGTGAAAGAGGATTTTTTTTGTCTTTTATTCCAAATAAAGGATTTTTCGCTGTGTGTGTTTCTTTACTTTCACTTTCAGTTTAATCATGGAAGGTGTCTCGGGGAGACGCCTGGCATGATTAAACTCATTATTACCCCGATTGCCACCGCACCAGGGCAATTCGGGATGAGCTGGGTGGAGTCCCAGGACTGTCGCATTTAATGGATGCGGCAATTCCGGGCCGGCTGCTGGGTGATATTGTTAGGCTGGAGGGAGCCCCATACCGTGGCGCTCCCCATCCTGACAATACCAGCCTCCAGCCGTGCGGCTTTATCCTGGCTGGTATCAAATATGGGGGAACCGCATTTTTTTTTTTTATTATTTATTTATTTATTTTACTGCACGATATAGACCCGCTCGTCGGCGGCTGTGATTGGTTGCAGTGAGACAGCTGTCACTCATTGTGGGGATGTGTCTGACTGCAACCAATCATGGGCGCTGGTGGGCGGGGATAGCACGGAATACCTGATTGAATAATGAAGCGGCAGCCATTTTCAAAAGAGGAAAAGATGCCGCAGCTTTGTGACAGCCGTGCAGCGAGGCGCCCGTGATCGGTAAGGCTAAGTTCACACATCCTGTGTTTTGCATCAGTCACAATCCGTCGCCTTGGGGAATTACGGTACCCTGCAAAATATTTTGCAGGAATCCTGTATTTCCCCATAGACTTATATTAGCGACGGATTGCGACTGATGACCCTGCGTTGCATCCGCTGCGTCGCGGTCCGTCGTTTTTGACTGACCGCCGAGCGGGGAGCAACGCAGAATGTAACGTTTTTCGGGCCGTTGAAAACAACGCACCGCGCAGGAATCCGTCGCGATCCGCCAAGCTTGTAATGCATGTCTATGGTGCAGGATTCCGTTGTAATCCGTCTTACAACGGAATCCAGCGCAGGATTCCGTCATGCTCTACTGAGCATGCCCAGCATGTTTGGCACGCCCACTGGGCTGTCCCAAACACAGACGGATCATGACTGATCCGTCAAAAAACGGACGCACAGCGGATGTAACGGACGCAACTGATCCGTTTTTTCACAGGATTCCTGTGAAAGGAATCCTGTGAAAAACACATCAGTTGCATCAGTTGACATCTTGAAAATGACTGATCCGTTGCTGACGGACCTGACGGATTGAAAACACAGGATGTGTGAACTTAGCCTAAGTAGGAAAGAGAGAGGGATTGTGCTGGGGACGCAGGACGCATGCAGATAGCAAAGTGTGCACATAGCCTTACTGTGAAAAGCCACGCTTTTGTTGATCGAACCGTTCTCGAACGTTACTCGAACTGTTGATCTTTTAGCAAAAGGCTCGAGTTCATTGAGTCTCTCAAACACCCCCCAAAATCACTCGAACATGAAATTGGCGAACCTCGAGCCTTGAACATCGCTCATCTCTAATTGTGTGTACAATCTGATGTGTGTGTGATCTGATGTGTGACTGTGTGTAATCTGATGTGTGAGAGATCTGATGTGTGTGGGATCTGATGTGTAGGTGTCCGTTCCACTGTAGGTCTTCCCGGTTGGCGTCTGGTGAGTATGATTGCAGGGTATTCTGTCTTTTTTCTTCTCTCTTTTGGAGGTGTCTGCTTTCTATAATACAACCAATTACAGACATTGTGACTGCCAGTGGGCAGGGGAAACATTGCATATGCATGAGTGTAATGAGCAGCCCCGTAAGTAGAGTTACAGCTGGGTGGGAGACTGATAAGTATAACGCACCTGCTTTCTTCCTATTTTCTTTCTTTTTCCTTTATTTTTTTAATTATCCAGATGGCCAGAGCTAGATAGTTACCAAGGTCAGTGCATGGATACTTGGCATCTGGCGTGTATCCGGATTTTTACAGTCCAGGTTCACCCATCACTATTTAGGAATATGATGCACCAAATTATTTGAGATAAGCATGCCACTAAATGAATTTAACACATCTTATCAGTGTGGTGCACCTACATGAGCCTTGCCAGAAATGTTACTCTGTTAGCAATGCTGTCATTAAGTCACAATGTTAATATGGGATAGCAAGGGACAGGGGGCTCTAGGCCTTCCCTTACGATAGGGAACCCTAGGCTATCCCTCACCTCCGGATTACTCCTAATGGTGGAAACGCCGGAGTCCCATGTCTTTCTATACTAACGAGAAATTGTACTCCAACCCCCCCTCCCTCCGAGGGAGGGATGGGGCAGGAGTGACATGGTAAACAGATAAGGACAGACAAGGGAAAACCAAAACTCTGACACACTACACACACACAGGAGTAAGTAAAGAGAGACTCAGTAGAAAAACAACCGCACACAGAAAAAGGTATCATAGCAGATAGTCTGGATAACCACACCTCCCCAGACCAATTAAGATAAACTATAGCTGGCATAAGTGGAAGGATCCAGTCAGCCTATAGAGGAGGGGAGCAAATGTAATTGGCTCCTCCCACAGCAGGTGATCCAGGGAGACTGACAAGTAGACTAGCAGATATTAACTCCTGCCAGCCTGCCTTGAAATTAGCACTCAAATGGAAGCTGATGGAAAAAGAGCGTCAATAGGGTCTTACCAGATATTATAGGGAGATGTAAGTAAAGAGACACTCACCTAAAGAGGTTGTGTAAGTCACAACCCCTAATCAAGCCTGAGATAATGGCAGCTGCCGCAGCCCCAGATAGGATGAACTTCAATGCTGGAGAGGAGAAACGGAGGCTAATGCAGAACTGCTGCCGAAGTAAGGGACTGTTGATTTAATCAATTCTTCTTTATTTTACAGGTCTATGCGTTTCGGAGGGCAGAGCCTCCTTCATCAGGACAAAGGAAAAATCAACAATGTAATCAACAATGTAATCAACATTGTTGATTTTTCCTTTGTCCTCATGAAGGAGGCTCTGACCTCTGAAATGCGTAGACCTGTAAAATAAAGAAGAATTGATGAAATCAACAGTCCATTACTCCAGCAGCGCGGCATTAAGGCCGGTGTCACACTTGCGATTGCCTCGCGTGTATCTCGCGCGAGTCTCGCGGTGCATCACCTGTCACGGACTCACACTCTCCTCACAGGAACGGGTTGATTGTATAGAGATGCATGCAACCGACTCGCTCCTGTGAGGAGAGTGTGAGTTCATGCCGGGTGATGCACTGTGAGACTCATGCAAGATACACGGGAGGCAATCGCAAGTTTGACAGCGGCCTAAGCCTGATTCTCGTCTCCAGCACTGAAGTCTAAGTTAGCACTCAGCAGGTCGATGCCCGATTCTGCCTGTCTCTATTATCTGTAGTCTGAACAGAGCTCAATGCTGCCATGACAGTTGGTGAAGTTTATGAAAATCTCCTTGTGACACAATATTGGTGAATATGATAGGTGGGCATAGTCATGCCCTATCACACCCAGGCTCCTCCCTAGCTCCGCTCATCTTGGCAGAGTTACTTGAAACTGAAGTGAAAATGGTAAACTTTACATTTTTGCATTTATTTAAAATATCTAATGGGTATTTTACACGCGGCGACATTGCTAACGATATATTATCGGGGTCACGTCGTTAGTGACGCACATACGGGGCCGTTAGCTACATCGCAGCGTGTGACACCAATGAGCAACGATCAACGAGCGCAAAAATGTGAAAAATCGTTGCTCGTTGACATGTCGTTCATTTCCTTAATATCGTTGCTGCTGCAGGTACGATGTTGTTCGTCATTCCTGCGGCAGCACACATCGCTATGTGTGACACCACAGGAACGACTAAAATCTCCTTACCTGCATCCACCGGCAATGAGGAAGGAAGGAGGTGGGCGGCATGTTCCGGCCGCTCATCTCCGCCCCTCCTCTGCTATTGGACAGCTGCCGTGTGACGTCGCTGTGACACCGCATGAACCACCCCCTTAGAATGGAGGCGGATCGCCGGCCAGAGAGACGTCGCAGGGAAGGTAAGTCCATGTGATGAGTGTTAGCGATGTTGTGCACCATGGGCAGTGATTTGCCCATGACGCACAACCGACGGGGGCGGGTACGCTCGCTAGCGATATCAATAGCGATATTGTAGCGTGAAAAGTGCCCTTTACTCCAGATTTCTGGCTTAAACCCTTGGATGAATTAGCTCCAAAAAGTGTAAATATTTAGTGCACACTCATTAAAGTAAACTGCACATCACCCCCACATCTCCAGTGTTACCCTTAGAGCACATCCTTGTACCAACCTACATTGAAATCTTGAGACAAGTAGCAAGAAAACAAACTTTTTTTATTATTTATTTTTTTAACTTTTCTTGAGTTTATCTTTCATTGGCCACCACTATAAATAATTATTGTGCGGAAACTTGTTTGTGAACATATACTTGGTACATGGCCAAGGTCTAGTTCCATTACACTCCATGGCTTTCTTGTGATAAAATGAGGATTTTGTTAAGGGTCTATAATTCAAAACTTCTAAAGGAATCTGCTAGGGTATAAATACTTTATTAAACTGAAACCTCTTTTGTCCCTTTTAAAGTTCTCGTCTGCAGAGAGCTGATAAAACTTAACTAATCTAAAGTAAAAAAAAAAAAAAGCCTGAACATTTGGTCAAAATAAAAAAGCTTAAGTGTATGAATGTGACGCATTCTTATGGATTATGAAGAGCATTTTTTTTAAACTTTCAGTTGCTGCAATTTTTCAGACAAATTACAAAGCTTGCGACAATTATATATATAGCAGTGAAATGTGATATTCTGAAATGTTAGAGAACAAAAATGATATCAAAAGACAACAAAGAATTTAATTCTGGTCTGACTTACAGAATTAAATTAGCTTTAGCGTACAAAGTACAAGAACTTGGGTTGGTCACCAACGCTTCATGAGGAATGGTACTCCGCTGGAATTTTTCAAACACTTTTTGGTGCATAACAAAATATTTTTCTCACATGGTCATTGAGTTTAAAAATCATATGAAACTTTAAGGAGTTTTTCCAATTGTCTTCATCAAACTATTGTCCCCAAGCAGGTGAAGTTCAGTGAAAAAAACAACAACCTGCACTTTACTTACCCTCCTTGGCTCCTGTGCTGTGACTCAGCTGCTTGCTTGATCTTTGTTATACAAGGTGGCCATAAAATAACTTTAGGTGTTTAGAGCCGTGTGCAGAGCAGACTGACCCAGTGGACAGAATTGGCTGAAAATTGGTATCTATGCTATTCAAGGCATGGAGAAATGGAAGGCATCTTAAAATTTTTTTGATACCAAACTCTCCACCAGGTTAAAAAATGGCAATGTGCAGTGAGCGAGCGGACCAAAAACTGTGTACCGATAATTGGAGATGTCACAATAGTTCCACAGACGAACATAACTGTTCAATATAGCTGCCATCATGCATGGTGATCATGTTCATTCTTATGCAGAACATGGTCGATGCTGCGCACTTCTAAAATGATGTGGTCTTTGAGGTCAGCCAGGGTATTGACATTTCCCCGATAAAAACCTCTTTCAAGTGTCCCCACAACCAGAAATCACAAGGATTGAGATTGGGTGAACACAGAGGCCATGCAATAGGGAAGGAACGGCTCAAAATGCTGTCATCGGAAAAATGGTGAAAAATGTGGACACAGAACATTCTGCACACGATTTGTGATGTGAGGAGGTGCTCCATCGTGCATAAAGGTGGTGGTCTGAAGAGACCACCACTGTTGGAGTTGCGGACTGACCACTGTTTCCAGCATTGTCTGGTATCTTGCTGCTGTGATGGAACAGGTAGCAACGCTTCATTACTAGAGTTGAGCGATGTTCAAGGTTTGCCAATTTCATGTTCGAGTGATTTTGGGGGGTGCTCGAACTCGAGCTTTTTGCTAAAGGTTCGAGAACGGTTCGATCACCATAAACATGGCTTTTCACAGTAAGGCTATGTGCACATGTTGTTATCTGCATGTATCCTGCATCCCCAGCACAATCCCTCTCCATTTCCTACTCACGGATCACGGGTGCCTCGCTCCACATCTGTCACAAATCTGCGGTGTCTTTTCTTCTTTAGAAAATGGCAGCCGCTTCATTAGTCAATTAGTTAATCCATGCTTTCCCCGCCCACCGGCGCCCATGATTGGTTGCAGTCAGACACGTCCCCAAGCTGAGTGACAGCTGTCTCACTGCAACCAATCACAGCCGCCGGTGGGTGGGTCTATATCGTGCAGTAAAATAAATAAATAAGTAATAATAATAAAAAAAAAAATGCGGTTCCCCCCATATTTGACACCAGCCAGGATAAAGTCACACGGCTGGAGGCTGGTATTGTCAGGATGGAGAGCACCACATTATCGGGAACCCACCACCCTAACAATATCACCCAGCAACCACCCGGAATAGCCGCATCCATTAGATGCGACAGTCCCGGGGGACTCTACCCAGCTCATCCCGAATTGCCCTGGTGCGGTGGCAATCGAGTTAATAATGAGTTAATTAATCATGCCAGGCGTCTCCCCTAGATACCGTCCATGATTCAACTGAAAGTGAAAGTAAATAAACACACACAACAAAAAAATCCTTTATTTGGAATAAAATACAAAAAAAGACCCTGTTTCACCCATTTATTAATCCCCAAATACCCCTCCAGGTCCGAAGTAATCCACACGACACTGTCAGCTCTGCTACCTGAAGATGCAGCAGCACCGTAGAACACCATCACGCTATATCAGCTCCATGTAGCAATGAAGTGAATCGCGCGGTCAGCAGATACTTCAGCAATGCAGACTTCAAGATTACAAAATGTGCCTGCCTTTATTAATAGAGTCAGTAGCTCAATGGATAGAGCGGGCGCCTCATAAGCATTAGGTTGCGAGTTCTAATCCCGGTCCTGGTAAAGAAATACACTTTTTTTTTTAATTTTAAATTATAATTATTAGCTATTTATAATTATAATTTAATTTAATTATGCACTGAGGGGAGGAGCCGGACATCAGCCGCGGGACACAACTCTAAAATCAGAGCAGTCCACGGAATGAGGTTGCATTGCTCTCTCCTCTCTCTATTCTCTCTCTTCTCTCTCTCTCTCTCTTTCAAATTCAAATTCAAATATGCTTTATTGGCAGGACCAAAATACAATTACTGTTGCCAAAGCAAGAGAAATACAGTACGTGTGGTGGGAGGGGGTCAGAGTTATGGGGAGTTGGGGGCACAATTTTGGCTCTGAAAGTCCATTTAGGGACCTTATGTTCCCCTCAGCTTATGACATGTGGTGACATATTGGGCGGCGATCTCCACCATTGATTCCTCTTCTCCCAGTAGGAAGCGGATTTTGTTGTCTTCTTTTTCTTTCTCTCTCTTTTCCTCAGTCTCTCTTTTTCTCTTTTTTCCTCTCTCTCTCTCTCTCTCTCTAATACTTCTCTTCTCTCTCTCTCCTCTCTCTTCTCTCTCTTTCTCAAATTCAAATTCAAATTCAAATATGCTTTATTGGCAGGACCAAAATACAATTAGTGTTGCCAAAGCAAGAGAAATACAGTAAGTGTGGTGGGAGGGGATCAGGGTTATGGGGAGTTGGGGGGCACAATTTGGGCTCTGACAGTCCATTTAGGGGTCTTAGGTTCCCCTCAGCTTATGACATGTGGTGACATATTGGGCGGCGATCTCCACCATTGATTCCTCTTCCCCCAGTAGGAAGCGGAGTTTCATGTCCTCATCCATGGATGGAAAGCCCGGGCTATGGGTGGTAAATTTCTGGAAGTGGGAGCCCCTCACTGCTGAGTATTTGTCACAGTGCAGTAGGAAATGCGTCTCGTCCTCCAGAGCCCCCTGCTGGCAGTGCTGGCACAGTCTGTTCTCTCGCGGCTTGTATGTCTGTCGGTGCCGCCCTGTTTCCACCTCTAGGCTGTGGGCACTCAGTCTGTACAGGCTCAGGGTCTGCCTGTCTTTGGGGTGGCGTAGCCTTTCCAGATATGGGGCCAGAGTGTAGTCCCTCCGCAGTGACCGGTATCTCTCTCTTTTTCTCTCTCTCTCCCTCTCTCTCTCTGTCTCTCTCTCTCGCTCTCTCTTTTTCTCTCTCTTTCTCTCTTTCTCTATCTCTTTCTCTCTCTTTCTCTCTCTCTCTCTCTTTTTCTCAGTCTCTCTTTTTCTTTTTCCCCCCTCTCTCTTTCCTCTCTCCTTTCTCTCTTATCTCTCTTCTCCCTCTCTCTTCTCCCTCTCTCCTCTCTCTTTTTCTCTCTTTTTCTCTCTCTCTCTTTTTCTCAGTTTCTTTTTTTTCTCTTTTTCCCTCTCTCTCTCCTCTCTCTCTTCTCTCTCTCTTCTCTCTCTTCTCTCTCTCCTCTCTCTTTTCTCCTCTTCTCTCTCTTTTCTCTCTCCTCTCTTTCTCTCTTCTCTCTCTTCTCTCCTCTCTCTTCTCTTTCTCTCCTCTCTCTTCTCTCTCTCTTTTATCTCTCTCTTTTTCTCTCTTTCTCTCTCTCTCTCCTCTCTCCTCTCTCTCTCTTTTTCTCTCTCTCTCTTTTCCTCAGTCTCTTTTTCCCTCTCTCTCTCCTCTCTCCTCTTTCTCTTTTCTCTCTCTTCTCTCTCTTCTCTCTCTCCTCTCTCTTTTCTCCTCTTCTCTCTCTTTTCTCTCTCCTCTCTTTCTCTCTTCTCTCTCTTCTCTCCTCTCTCTTCTCTTTCTCTTTCTCTCCTCTCTCTTCTCTCTCTCTTTTATCTCTCTCTTTTTCTCTCTTTCTCTCTCTCTCTCTCCTCTCTCCTCTCTCTCTCTCTTTTTCTCTCTCTCTCTTTTCCTCAGTCTCTTTTTCCCTCTCTCTCTCTCCTCTCTCCTCTTTCTCTTTTCTCTCTCTTCTCTCTCTTCTCTCTCCTCTCTCTTCTCTCTCTCTCCTCTTTCTCTTTTCTGTCTTTTCTCTCCTCTCTCTCTTTTCTCTATCTTCTCTCTCTCTTCTTTCTCTCTCTCTTTCTCAGACCTGGCGATGATGAGCTGATGCGGTCACCTGACGGGATCAGCTGACACTATAAGTCGAGCGGTGAGGCCAGCTTTTTACCGCCCGACTAAACTATCAGCTGATGCTGTTGGACAGGAGTCTGCACAGAAGTGTGTAGTTTTTTTTTTGCACTGATGCATCATCTGATTGTATAAAAGCTGTTTATACAATCAGCTGCTGTGTCATGTGATTAAGGCCCTTGAACCTGACACATCATCTGATCGCTTTGCCTTCCAGCAAACCGATCAGATGATATTGGATCCGGATTGGACGGCGCGGGACCCTTGACCCAGGATTACTGTGGGGAAGGGGTTATTTATTTCAATAAAGATGGAGTCACTAATTGTGTTGTGTTTTATTTGTAATAAAAATATTTTTCAGTGTGTTGTTTATTTTTTTTATCTGTACTAGAAATTCATGGTGGTCATGTCTAATATTGGCATGACACCATGAATTTCGGGCTTAGGGCCAGTTGATAATATACAGCTAGCTCTAACCCCATTATTACCCAGCGAGCCACCTGTCACCAGGGCAGCTGGAAGAGTTGGATACAGCGCCAGAAGATGGCGCTGCTATGAAAGCGCCATTTTCTGGGGCGGCTGCGGACTGCAATTCGCAGCTGGGGTGCCCAGAAAGCTTGGGCACCCTGAGCTGCGGATCCCATTTCCCTGCTGCCTAGTTGTACCTGGCTGGACACAAAAATTGGGCGAAGCCCACGTCATTTTTTTTTAAATTATTTCATCATGAAATTCATGAAATAATTAAAAAAAAAGGGCTTCCCTATATTTTTGGTTCCCAGCCGGGTACAAATAGGCAGCTGGGGGTTAGGGCAGCCCGTAGCTGCCTGCTGTACCTGGCTAGCATACAAAAACATGGCGAAGCCCACGTAATTTTTTGGGTGGGCAAAAAACTCCTGCATACAGTCCTGGGTGGAGTATGCTGAGCCTTGTAGTTCTGCAGCTGCTGTCTGTCTGTATGGAGGAGAGCAGACAGCAGCTGGAGAACTACAAGGCTCAGCATGCTCCATTCCCTAGTGTATGCAGGAGAGCAGACAGCAGCTGGAGAACTACAAGGCTCAGCATACTCCATCCAGGACTGTATGCAGGAGTTTTTTTGCCCACCCAAAATATGACATGGGCTTCGCCATATTTTTGTATGCTAGCCAGGTACAGCAGGCAGGTACGGCTGCCCCCAACCTCCAGCTGCCTATTTGTACCCGGCTGGGAACAAAAAAAATAGGGAAGCCCTTTTTTTAATTATTTAATAAATTTCATGAAATAATTAAAAAAAAATCGACATGAGCTTTGCCCCATTTTGGTGTCCAGCCAGGTACAACTAGGCAGCTGGGGATTGGAATCCGCAGCACAGGTTAGCCTGAGCTTTCTGGGCCCCTCTGCTGCGAATTGCAGTCCGCAGCCGCCCCAGAATATGGCGCTTTCATAGAAGCGCCATCATCTAGCACTGTATCCAACTTTTCCAGCTGCCCTGGTGACGGTGGCTTGCTGGGTAATAATGGGTTAATACTAGCTTTGTTTTACTAGCTAGTATTAAGCCAGAGATTCTTAATGTCAGGCCAGTTTGACCCAGCCATTAAGAATCTCCAATAAAGGGTTAAAAAAAAGACACCACACAGAGAAAAAATACTTTAATAGAAATAAATACACAGACACACTTAGAGACTCCATGTTTATTACTCCCTCTTATCCCTCCACGATCCATGGTCTTCTGTCTTCTTTCTCCTTCAACCTATGCAGCTCTGCTACATCAGCAGCACTGCATGGGAGGAAGACGCTGCTGCTCCCCATGCAGTCTTTTCACTCCGTTAGTGAGCTGAGGCTGCTGGCTGTAAGCGGTGACGTCACCACTGACAGGCGCGTTGCTATGGCAACAGTGATCTCCGTTATTGACCGGCTGTGGCAGCTGGTGAATAACGGAACGGGGAAGCAGAATGGGGAAGCCGACCGCGTGCCAGAGCATCTCGCCGGTACACGGAGATACACAAACGATCACCGCGTACCGGAGAGATGCAATGACAGGACCTAGCATGACGTCTAGCCATGTGACCAGTCTGTAGCCAATGAGATAATAGACACATGACTGGTAACATGCTATTTTGATGTCACGATAGGTCCTATCATCAGTGCTGGTTACCGGGAGGATGCAGCGATTATCAGAAGGAAAAGCGGGGGGGGACAGAGTACAGGACGCATCGCGGGGACCTGTAAGTGTTATAGCAATGTTTATTAACTGTATGTGTACATTTATCATGTGTTTTTATGTGTTTGTGATTGCCTCTCATTGTTTTCAATGGGGTTCGAGAGGTTCGTCGAATGGCTCGCTGAACCGAACTCAAACGCGGCCTCCGTTCGACGAACCTAACCGAACTCGAGCCTCTAGAGGCTCACTCATTTCTACTCATTACTTCGTAAAATAATGGTCCGAGGATGAATTATGAGGTGAAGCCACACCAAACAGTTGCCTTTGGTGAATGCAGCGAAACCCCCTTGACTGCTTGCAGATTATCAGTAGCACATATGCGGCAGTTTTGTGTGTTCACCTTTCCATTCAGGTAAAAATGCGCTTTTTCGCACCACAGAACTTTCCATAGCCAATTGCCATCCACTTCCACTCTCACCAAAAACATGAATGCAAATGTCATGCAGGTATCATTGTCACGAGGAAGAAGTTGTTGATGATGGCTAATTTTGTACAGGAATGCCTGCAAGACTTTTCAGAGAACTTTCCACGCTGTGCTGTACGGGAAACACTGCATGCACCGCTGTTCCCAGCAGGGTTGTTCATGCCCTGTTTCATGATGGCAGTGGCAATGTCCTCCACAAACTCCCTGCTTACTGGTCGTCGCCCGCACCTTGGCTGAACACTCAGCGAATTGACGGCCATTGGACCACTACGTGAGTGAAGGTCGTTCAAACGACGAAAGGCTTTCAGTGCATCTGTAGCATTCCTGGCGTTCTCATAAAACAATTGCACTAACAGCGCATGATCCGGCAAAGAGACAGGCATCTTGCAGACTGAGTTGCAAGGCGCTCTCTCTGTACAGCGCCACTTTTTCAACTGGTGGGGAGTTTTGGTATAAAAATTTTTTAACATACCTTCCGTTTCCCAATGCCTTGAATAGCATACATACCAATTTCCCAGCCAATTCTGTCCACTATGTCAGTCTGCACATAGCTCCAAACACCTTAGGTTATTTTATGGTCACCTTGTACATCTGAGGGCGTTTATGTCACGCAGACAGTGTTGCAGCCAATTACTGAGCTGAAAAAACCTTAACTACAAAGATCAAGGAAGGTCAATATATGGTGATCTGAAAGTTTTCTCTTTGCTCTTTGGCAACAAAAATGTGAATGGAACAGCTGGGATCGAACTTATCGCTGGAGTAAAAAATGTTGACTAATGAGAACATACAGGTGCATCTCATTAAATTAGAATATCATCAAAATTTAATATATTTTAGTAATTAAATACAAAAAGGGAAACGTATTTATTATATAGAGTCATTATAAACAGTGATCTATTTCTATATACTGTATATAGTCGTTACACACAAAGTTATCTACTTATATATATATTATATAGTCATTACACACAGAGGGATCTATTTCTATACATTATATAGAGCCATTACACACAGAGGGATCTATTCCTATATATTATATAGAGTCATTAAACACAGAGGGATCTATTTCAAGTGCTTATTTCTGTTAATGTTGATGATTATGGCTTACAGCCAATGAAAACCCAAAAGTCATTATCTCAGAAAATTAGAATATTATATAAGACCAACAGAAAAAATGATTTTAAACTTACAAATGTTGGCACCTACTGAGACTTATGTACAGTAAATGCCTCAATACTTGGTCAGGGCTCCTTTTGCATGAATTACAGCATCAATGCAGCGTGGCATGGAGGTGATCAGCCTGTGGCACTGCTGAGGCATTGTGGAAGCCCAGGTTGCTTTGATAGCAGCCTTCAGCTCTTTTGCTTTGTTGGATCTGGTGTCTCTCTTCTTCCGCTTGACAATAACCCATAGATTCTCTATGGGGTTTAGGTCAGACAAGTTTGCTGGCCAATCAAGCACAGTAATACTGTGCTTATTAAACCAGGTATTGGTACTTTTGGCAGTGTGGACAGGTGCCAAGTCCTGCTGGAAAATGAAATTTCCATCTCCAAAAAGCTAGTCGGCAGTGGAAAGCATGAAGTGCTCAAAAATTTCATAGAAAACTTCTGCACTGACTTTGGTCTTGATAAAGCACAGTGGATCTACCCCAGCAGATGACATGGCTCCCCAAACCATCACTGATTGTGGAAACTTCACACTAGATCTCCAGCAGCTTGGATTGTAGCCTCTCCACTCTTCCTCCAGACTCTGGGACATCAATTTCCAAATGAAATGCAAAATTTACTCTCATCTGAAAACAACACCTTGGACTACTGAGCAACAATGCAGTTCTTTTTCTCCTTGGCCCAGGTAAGACGTTTCTGGCATTGTCATGTCATGAGTGGCCTGACACAAGGACTGCGATAGTTTTAGGCCACGTCCTTGATACCTTTGTGTGTGGTGGCACTTGAAGCACTGACTTCAGCAGCAGTCCTCTACTTGTGAATCTTCCCCAAATTTTTGAATGGCTTTTTAATTAACAATCCTATAAAAGCTGTGATTATCCCGGTAGCTTGTGCACCTTTTTCTACCACACTTTTTTCTTCCACTCAACTTTCCATTAATATGCTTGGATACAGAACTCTGTGAATATCCAGCTTCTTTAGCAATGACCTTTTGTGGCTATCGCTAGCAATGTCGCAGCATGTAAAGCACCCTTATGGTTTATTTTCTTTTGCCTGTGTGGAGTGGATGGATTGTTACCAACATCAGGTGACAAGCTCAAGTTAATAACACCTTTGCAAATACTGTATATTTACTTAGAATATTGGCGAAGTGTTGAATATTTATTTCACATACTGTATTTATTCAGAGTCATGGGAAAAAGTGTTGGAGCCCTTGAAATTGTTCCTGAAATTAAGTATCTCTCCTGAAAAAATTATTGGAATTATTACATGTTTTGTTATACAATTGTTTATTTTCTTTGTGTGTATTGGAATGACAAAAAACATAGAAAAAAAGGCAAATTGGACGTAATTTCTCACAAAGCTCCAAAAATGGGCAGCTCAAAATGTTAGGCACCCGCAACTTAATATTTGGTTGCACGCCCTTTTTAATAAATAACAGGAATCAATCACTTCCTATAAACATCAATAAGCTTTTTCCTCCTCTCAACTGAAATTTTGGACTCTTCTTTTGCAAATTGCTCCAAGTCTCTCACATTTGAAAGCTCCTTTTTACAACAACAATTTTCACTAGATGCAGACTCATTGTTTCCCTTCAGATCTCTCCAGCACTTTGTTTCCATCCATTTCTGGGGGGAGGGGGTGGGTTGAAGTATCTTTCGGGTCATTGTCTTGATGGAGCCTTTGTTCCTGCTGGAGGGTGGAAATCTGGCAGCATTGTCTGTACCTGAGGCAGGAGTATCTTTGACGGGCTTTCCATGGAAATGCATCTCTTACTTTAAACCATCTATCATCTTCACTATGGCCTCCTGAGGATCCATTTTATGGGGAAACGCGTCGAGGCGAAGAGGCAATATCACCACATGTGCCATTTATATATAACGGAGTAAATAAGCACACTAAGAACTGCTATATTAATGCCAACAAGAAAAATCTACCTGATCCACAGGAGTGGAATGGCTTAATGATCCTGAGCAAACAATGGAACATTGCTGAGTATTGGCTTCAAAAAGCTTTGTGTGTCTACACTGTTTGTATCAAATTGTTTGTGTGATATTATATGTACCTATTGGGTCCGGCTGAGATCCGGTTAATCTGCTCCTGACAAACAGGGACGGATGGGGAGAATATCCCACAATTTTGATTTTAGAGATCACCTTGTATTATTGTTGTGATTGTCACATTTTATTATTGGAATTAATAAAATGTTGTACTTGGGAATAATTTCCTCTATAGCAGTCTTGCTGGAAGACTCATGACCCAGGACACAATCCCAGCTTTCTGACTCTGGGCACTACATTACAACCCCAAAAAACAAAAATCCTTTGGTAGTCTTATGATTTCCTGATACCTTGCACACAGTTGATAGCACCACAATTCTGTGCTGTGTAATATATGGTGGGTATATATTTAGATTGCACACTTGTAAGAAGGTGGACTTGTGGTCCTCTTCCCGCCCTGAAGACACCAAAATTCTTATAATGATATGTGATGTATAATGTCAAGTGTAGTGTGAATTGTGATGCGCAGCAACAGATTGTAGAGGTAAGATACTGTTAAGTGTTTGGACTATCCCACAGTTTGGGAAACTAGTACAGGGACAAAGACAGTTTCTTTTTGGAACATCAGATAGAGCTCAGCGTGTGACTAGAACAGACCAAAGGTCTGTTAGACAACATGGCACATGACGTGGGTGTCCCAACAGCTAGAAGAGACTGGAGGCAGAGATAGCATGATCTAGAATGTAGAGCAAGAACAAGGTGACCAGACATGGGGTGATTCATCAGTCAGGTCAGCGGACTGACTGAGAGAATGAGTGACTGAGAGAGATGGGTCCTTAAATAGGACTTTGAGCAGTAAGGCCATGAGTAGCTTACAGCTCCTTTCAGTTAAACAGTCCAAAATGGAATAGGATGTGAGATGAAATGTGTCTTGCTAGGGAGTCCCTGAGGTGTCAGAAGGTGACGAACCTGGTCTGGCCATATTGGCATTGTACCTTTTGAAACCGCAGGAGGACAGGATGACTTTCATGGACTGTGCTGTATTGCTGAGTAGGGTGGTATCAAAAGACTCAGGACTATGGAAGAGACCGCGCTTGAGAACACTCTGTGTTGATAACGCAATGTCCAAGAGGATATGTGCCCACTATCCTGTGTACATAGTTATTATCAAGCTGGTGTTAGGGGTGCTTCACACACAGCGAGCTCACTGCCGAGATCGCTGCTGAGTCACGCTTTTTGTGACGCAGCAGTGACATCATTAGCGATCTCGCTGTGTGTGACACTGAGCAGCGATCTGGCCCCTGCTGCGAGATCGCTGCTCGTTACACACAGCCCTGGTTCGTTTTCTTCAAAGCCGCTCTCCTGCTGTGACACACAGATCGCTGTGTGTGACAGCAAGAGAGCGACAAATGAAGCGAGCAGGGAGCAGGAGCCGGCGTCTGACAGCTGAGGTAAGCTGTATCCAAGATAAACATCGGGTAACCAAGGTGGTTACCCGATATTTACCTTAGTTACCAGCCTCTGCAGCTCTCACGCTGCCTGTGCTGCCGGCTCCGGCTCTCTGCACATGTAGCTGCTGTATACATCGGGTTAATTAACCCGATGTGTACAGCAGCTAGGAGAGCAAGGAGCCAGCGCTAAGCAGTGTGCGCGGCTCCCTGCTCTCTGCACATGTAGCTGCATTACACATCGGGTTAATTAACCCGATGTGTACTGTAGCTAGGAGAGCAAGGAGCCAGCGCTCAGTGTGCGCGGCTCCCTGCTCCCTGCTCACACTGGTAACTAATGTAAACATCGGGTAACCATACCCGATGTTTACCTTAGTTACCAGTCTCCGCAGCTTCCAGACGGCGGCTCCGTGCAAGCGCAGCGTCGCTTGCACGTCGCTGCTGGCTGGGGGCTGTTCACTGGTCGCTGGTGAGATCTGCCTGTTTGACAGCTCACCAGCGACCATGTAGCGATGCAGCAGCGATCCTGACCAGGTCAGATCGCTGGTCGGATCGCTGCTGCATCGCTAAGTGTGAAGGTACCCTTAAGGAAAAGACAATGTTTTAAAGGGAATCTGTTAGCACATTTTTGCTATGTAAATGTGGACAGCATGCTGTCAGAGTTGAAAAACAAAAAGCAACTGTGCTTCTCTTATCAGTTTATGTACAATTGTTTATGCAAACTAAATGGTTTTACCTTGTGATTATCATTACAGGTCCAGAAACTTACAGGCACTCCAGTCCTATACACCCACTGCTGTGATTGACACCTCACAGTCAATTCACAATCTCTATTGAAAGCCTGGTGTGGGTGGGGAAACTCACTCAGCTCTTCTGTGTTGGATTCAGAAGCTCCTTGCTTACATTATGTTTCTGTCAGTTGAGGTAGCAAAAACCTGTTGACAGATTCCCTTTAAGAACTGGTGGTCTTCTTCAGTGAGTCAACATTTGGTCCTTCCCAGCCGAGGTCGACGGCAGCGTGTGGCCTCCACAGGCGTACCGTCCTCACAATACAAACCCACACACTCAGCCAGGACCCCATATTTCATGTAGTGTGTCGGGGTACAGAACACACAGATCTCACCTGCGACAACCGCCCCACACCACGCTACACTCTCAAGCTGTTATTTCTGCACTTTTACTCTTGGACACTGTACAATACAATGCTGGTATTATCAGTGCAGTCTGTACTTCATGTGCTCAGTTGGCCCCTAAACCAGGAGTTTGGGCAGGCACCCCTGCCCCCTCTCTCTGGTGCAGACTTAGGAGCTGACAGAAGATGTCCCAGGAATACATGGGGTTGAGTTTTGGGGAGGAGAATTGCTGCATCCCCCTATGCTATGCTGCATTGGTTAGGTTCATCCCAATAAAAACTATATAATAACACTCACTTGAACTTGAAAAAGTTAACTCTTCTGGTGCTAAATACTTTACTATTTTCTCCACAATGGAGAAGTGAAATGAATAATTAACTAAATCATGTTATTCGGCTCTGCTGTCACGGTTACATCATGTGTTCAGTTCAACATGAAAAGTTTGGAGAAAAGTCCTCTAAGTAATCAGTCCTTCAGGGTTCACCTTATTATCTTGGTGACTTTCAGCACCATTTTAGTTGCCTACATATGAACTCCATCATAGTATTCAACAGTGGGAAAACCACTGTATTAGCAACTAATGAGCACCTGTCTGGTACCAATAGTGGGAGCACTATTTTAGTGGCATAATATGGGAATACCACACTATTGGCTAACAGTGATGACAATTCTCTAATGGCCGAAAATGTAAACACCAATCTAGAAGCTAAAAGTGTAAGCACCACTTTAATGGCCATCAAATCGAAAACCGCTGTAGTGGTTATCAGTGGGAAAAGCGGAAAACAGTGTGCCAACCAGTCCATAAGCCAAAAGAAAGTGCACCACCCTAGTGGCCAAAAAAGGGCACCATTCAAGTTGAAAAAATTAGAAGCCTCCACTGAATTAACTAATAGTGGAAGCACCAATCTACCTGACAACTTAAAGAGCATCACTCTAGAGGTCAATAGTGGAAGGACTAGTCTAGTAGACTGGAAAAAAGTGAAAGCATTCCTTTAGTGGCCAACCATGGGGCACCACTCTAATAGTTAATAGTGGCCTACAGTTGGAGCACCGCTAAAGTGGCTAACAATGGAAGTACAACTATAGTAACCAAAAATGGGAACATAATTCTAGTGGACAAAAGAAGGAAAAGAACTCTAAAGGAAAATAGTCAAATCTTTACTGTAGTGTCCAGTAGTAGGTGCCCCAGCCTTGTGGCAAATAGATGTTGCATAACTCTAGTATTATAGTGAGTGTAACAATCCAGAGCCAGACAAAGGGTGCACCACTAGTTCTGAAGCAACTTTTACTAAAGTAAATTAGTCCTGTGTATCTAAAGAAAACTATCCACCAAAGGTAAAGACACACAGAGCAGCTGTTGTGGCCATGTTGAGGGCCGTAGGTCATAGCCATTGCTGTATTTTTTTATGTTGAACGGTCACAAGAGAACTGTTATTTGATGCTTAAAGCTACTCATGTATTGCAATCCAGTATCCACAGAAATGTTTTCTGCTTCTTCAGCTAGTGGACTACCTTCAAAAGTGTTCCACAAGTAATACAAGTTATTACATTGAACTTTTGGACCAAATGAAGGCAGCTCTGAAGTCCAAATGTCACAGCAAGCTGTCCAAAGGAATCTTGTTCATGCAAGACAACGCCACTGCTCACACTGCACAAGCGACCACGGCAAAATTGGCAGAGCTGGGCTTCCAGCTGGTTGACCACTCACCTTATTGACCAGATCTTGCTCCCTCCAACTATCATCTGTTTCCAAACCTGAAGAAACACCTCCAGGGTTCCAAATTTCACACTATTTCTGATCCCATAGCTGTTACGGATGCCAGGTTTGAGGCACAACTGAAATCCTTCTTTTTGCTAGGTTTACAGAACTTGGAATATCGATGTAAGAAGTGTGTTGTCATCAGTGGAGAGTATGTGGAATTAATGTAGTTTCATCATTCTATCTTGTTTCTTTCTGGGTGAAGCCAAAGACTTATCAGTAGTCCCTCGTACAAAGAAAGTTTGCCTTGAAAGTCAGCAAAGCGGGCTTCATCTAAAGGTGCACCATAAGACCCACGAGTTAATATGCAGATGACAGTTTTTCCTTTAGCAATGACTTATTTTCTATTTTTCACCTACGTCAAACTCAATCAAATCCAAACAAGCAAAAATGAACCCACCTGCAGACTACCACACGGTTACAATAAACTCAGTGCAAATGTCAAGATAAAATAGTGCACTCCAACTAATGGGAAGTAGCATCATGTCAGGTTTTCTGTTCAATACCCTGTGATGACTTAATAGAAGACACAGCTGCATAATTCATGCTATACATTAAATTCCACCTTTAATAAAGCAGCGTAATATGTGCTTATAATAAAAAAGCGTGCGCTAATACTGTATGTTGTGATCAAACCTATTCAGCTTTGATTCTGTTGGTACCAGCCATAGATTAGCCAGACATTACAAATTCACAACCACTCATTACACTGCAGGCACGTGCACCGACTGCTGCCAAGTATTATACACCATTCACAAACTCGCCACGTGATCTGACTAATCCAACCATCCTTACTCCTGCTTTAACCCTTCCAGACGTTCCTTTACTGCTTTAACCCTTCCAGACTTTCCTTCACTGCTTTAACTCTTCCGGACTTTCCTTCACTGCTTTAACCCTTCCAGACTTACCTTCACTGTTTTAACCCTTCCAGACTTACCTTCACTGTTTTAACCCTTCTGGACTTTCTTTCACTGCTTTAACCCTTCCAGACATTCCTTCACTACTTTAACCCTTACAGACTTTCCTTCACTGCTTTAACCCTTACAGACTTTCTGTCACTGCTTTCACCTTTCAGACATTCCTTCACTACTTTAACCCTTCTGGACTTTCCTTCACTGACCATTCCGGACTTTCTGTCACTGTTTTAACCCTTCCACTGCAGGCACGTGCGTCGACTGCTGCCAAGTATTATACACCATTCACAAACTCGTCCACGTGATCTGACTAATCCAACCATCCTTACTCCTGCTTTAACCCTTTCAGGTTTTCCTTCACTGCTTTAACTCTTCCAGACTTTCATACACTGCTTTAACACTCCCGGACTTTCCTTCAGTGCATTAACCCTTCTGGACTTTCCTTCACTGTTTTAAACCTTCTGGATTTTCCTTTACTGCTTTAACCCTTCCAGGCTTTCCTTCACTGCTTTAACTCTTCCAGACTTTCCTTCACTGCTTTAACCCTTCCAGAATTTCCTCAGTGCTTTAACCCTACCGGACTTTCCTATACTGCTTTAACCCTTCTGGACTTTCCTTCACTGCTTTAACCCTTCTGGACTTTCCTTCACTGCTTTAACCCTTTCAGACTTTGCTTCACTAGAAACAGTTAAAACTCCAAATGCTGTTAATGTCATTATGAGCTCTGACATAAGAAGGGGAAAAAAAAATAAAATATGTAGCGGAAATCTGCCTAGAACATTATTGCTTCGGATGACTCCTATCTGGTCTCTTTTCATGCAATATAAAACAGAACAAGCTTGTACTTTTCTTCCGATTGATAAATATTTCAAAGGGCGGCATAAATAATTACTGCATGAGAGATACATAAAATCTATTTTTATATCACCCAAATATTCTGGAGATCTAATACAACATACTTTTATCCTACCAGACCTGAACATTTGGATGCTATACCATCATAAACATCCACCTCCACAGAACAGAAAGCAATAACGCCTTCTGTTCAGACCTTGGCATTGCAGCATGGACTCAACAAGGGGGTTCATGGTGATTTTATAAACCCTGCACTTTCCACCCAAGTGGCAATGACACCAGCTTTTACTGAAGCCCTATTACTCTTAAAAGAGCAATTTAGTTGCATGCACAGCTATTAGACTCCGGCAGCCAAGCTCCGAGCTGTCAGTGCAACTGCCTCTCATCTGTTTTGACCAAGCCTAGCATATTTTCTCTCCCATTCCTGCCGGACACAGTCATTACTGTTTTTATATTTGTCAATCAATCTCTGGGTGAAAACAAAGAGATATATCCTGAATATAAGCAAAGTGACGAGGAGAGATGTGCATTTTCCTGGCGTGAACTAGCAGCAGTGCTCGCTGCCTGCTCTGTGTGTTGATGAAACAGAAGCAGTGAGCAATGTGCTTTACCTCTGGGCTACATGTTTGAGATATTGCTTCTACATCCAGTCATGGCAAACCAACTGTGTGCTCTGATTCTTCAGTGATTAATGACTTCTCTCCGATTGGGAAAAAAAGGGACACTGTGGAGTACAAGAAGATGTTAGGAATGGTGTGAAAGGAACATCTGGACATGTTATCTTCAGAGAAACGCAGGACCATCACCCTTGAACTTATCTTCATCTTTATGCTCATTTTCCATGGTGGAACTTTAAGTAAGGTTAGCAGGACCAAAGGCAAGAACTGGAAAGGGGGTAAGTTTGGAAAGTTTTCTACAAATACCAACTTATTGCTAATGCTGTGGACTTGGGATGGAGATTTTGAAGGTTGTGTTGAGTTTGTCTTCCTGGATGGACTCCTCAATATCTACTGTACCTTGTTGTGGTGTCATTGAGGCTTGTTTGGTAGTGTTGTGTTATGATGACTACCAAGTTGTGTGAATTTCAGCAGGTTTTTGGACTGTAGCTTGACCTTGGTGTGGTCAATATGCCTTTTAAATGAGGAATTCAGACTCAGGGTTGATCATATGTCTATGTATTGTCATCTAGAAGCTGTGAATTCGGAAAGCCAAGAGCAAAGATTAATATTCTAGCGACGATCTGATTATAGAGGTAAATTAGATTGACCTTATTGAAAGAATAGCACATAGGGAAAGAAATGACTAACGCTTTGTAAAATGAGCATCACAGTCAGCTCAACTTTTGTCTAAATAGAGACTAGTCAAGCATTGGAGTTGTGCCTGTGTCTTAATCTTGTACTGCACAAGGGTTAAACAACTCGAGTCTATGCTTTTTTCTGCTTCTTTTTACGTCTGTGTATTTTCTATTACATTTCTAAGGGTAATTCAACTCATTTTGTTGCATAGCTGTTGCCGGCAAGGATCTCTCTAATGGCTGTTGTTATCTTGGTTGGTGCTGTTCTTTTCTTTTTTCCCCAGCGCTCCGTGTAGTGATATAAGGTTAACGAGAAGCATCAACATTAAAAAAAGAAGTTTAAATAATTTATAGCAACATCCCAGCAGCAGCAGCGGCGGCGGCAGTCACTCACACCCCTCCTTTCTGGATTTCCTTTGTTGCATTAGGACGCTGCAAATCTTTTACCTACAGTACTTCAATGGACAACTTCCAAGAGCCACTTAGCCCGTGCTGCTAGGGCAAGGGGATAATAAGAACAATAAAATGTTAGGACCGAGAATTGCTCCATAGGATGGAAAGTTGGCGTTTTACAGCAGTTCATAAACAAATGGATATATTATGGGTGAAACAGTATTGGGTTTACGGTTATATATACAGGGTCATTTGTTATACAAGCTATGAGACTAAAGAAATAATGTCCACTGTAGATACTCATCTACAGACTCTCTACCTATAGATGATAAAGCCATTTTGTGTTACTTACAAAGTTCAACAAATAAAATCTTTACTTATCTGTTCTCGAAATGTATGTGCCGAGAGCTTCTTTCAAGCAGGTGGATTTTCAGCTAGAAGCTTAACCGGTGGAAAAAAAAAAGCTTGAAAAGGCTCTAACATCGTCTGCGCTTGAAAAGGACTCGCATGAGTCAAAACATTTGGAATACTTAAAAGGTTTCCGTTCAGAAATGTTGCAAAATATCAGACAATACTAAAAGTAAAAACACTATAAAAAGTTGAAAAAGCTCTATACATATTGCAAAAGGCTCAACTCAAACAGTTGCGCAGGTTTGAAACGGAGCTTGAAATTGGTCTAAAAAAAAAAGGGTTCCAAGCAATAATGCTTTAATTGCTAAAGGAAGGTAAAGGCAGAGTCGTGCTGGGGCATTTTGCAGGAAGCTCTTAATTTACGTCAAAGAAAGTTGAAATAGAGCAAAAATAAAGCAATAAGTTGAAAAGAGCTTAGTACAAATGGTTCGGTGTTTCAAATGCGCTTTTATGAGATAAAATATTGCAACCTTGAAAAAATAAAGGCTCCTGTATAAACCCAAATACATATATCAATCTCGAAAAGCTCTGACTTTGGATGAAACTTTGTAGTAATAGGTGTATAAAGTTTAATGAGAACCTGTTACAAGGTCAAACGTTTGTTCTCTTTTTAATTCCTGCTACTCACTTGATTATGACGTTTTTTACAATAAGGTTCTAGAGATTTGGATGTTTTATCCATTGCTAATTTTTATGGTCTTTAACAATGGGGAATAAACTTACAGCAGCCTAAAGATGCACCCACTTAGATCCTGAGTAGAGATGAGCGAACCTTAAGCTGGGTTCACACATAGCGACAGCGACAACGACGTCACTGTTACGTCACCATTTTCTGTGATGCAACAGCGACCTTGTAAGTCGCTGTTATGATCACTGCTTAGCTGTCAAACACAGCAGACGCAGCAGCGATCATAACGACACGCATCGCTGTGGAAGCGATGCTGCGCTTGGTAACTAAGGTAAATATCGGGTAAACAACCAAAGTGCTTCTCTGGTTACCCGATATTTACCTTGATTACAAGCGCACACCACTTAGCGCTGGCTCCCTGCACTCATAGCCACAGTACACATCGGGTTAATAAGCAAACCTTTGCTTATTTCCCGATGTGTACTCTGGCTGTGTGCACAGAGCAGGAGCCGGCAGCACAGGCAGCGTGAGAGCAGCGGATGCTGTAACTAAAGTAAATATCGGGTAACCAAGGAAAGGGCTTCTTGGTTACCCGATGTTTACCGTGGTTACAGCTTACCGCAGGCTGCCAGACGCTAGCTCCCTGCTCGCTTCAGTTCGTCGCTCTCTCGCTGTCACACACAGCGATGTGTGCTTCACAGCGGGAGAGCAATGAGCAAAAAATGAAGCAGGACATTCAGCAACGAGCGGCGACCTCACAGCAGGGGCCGGGTCGTTGCTGGATGTCACACACAGCGACAGCGACGGGACGTCGCTGCTACATCACAGAAAATGGTGACGTAACAGCGACGTCATTGTCATTGTCGCTGTGTGTGAACCCAGCTTTAGGTTCGATTTTCGAACTTAACATTAACTTAAAAAATCAAGGTTTGGGTTTCAGGTTCCAATGCTTTACGTGTGAACTTGCTGTGCTCAGGTAGGCTTGGTGCTCAACCCTGTGGGAGCCTGGAATGGCTCACACTGGAGGTAACATCAGCACAATTACATGTAGTGTGCAGCCCATGAAATTGTTTGAAAAAGCCCGCCCACCCTCATCCAGAAGTTATCTGCTTATGGCTGGCTGTTTGTGGGTGGAGACTCAAACTGCCAATCAGTTACTTGCTTTGGGTTTTGGATCAAGCTCAAGCCAATGGTCGCTCAGCTCATTTTCTGCTGGCGAACCGAACCTCCACAGAACTGCTCATCTCTACCTGTGAGACACATCTCCTTGGTAAAGACTAGTGATGAGCGAGTGTGCTCGCCACTGTTCAACACTTGATCGAGCAACATGGTGTTTGTGTACTCACGGAGCTCGGCAACATATTGCAAGTGACACAAGAACACCAAGAGCCAGCTCCCTTCACTGAATAATGGGAGCCAGCACCCCACTGTGAGCCATTTACAATCTTTCAATGACTCTCGAGGGGGATAAAAATAATATTTTTGGATGTACTGTGTCAAGAAAAAAGAAGAAAGAAACCCCACTTCCCTCACTCCCACAGAAAATACTCTGTTTATGGCTTGTTGTATGTGGGTGGAAAGCCGAATTGCCCAATCATTGACTTCCATAATGCTCGTTACTTGAGTTGAGCCCTTTCAGAGCATCTTACTTGTTCGACTCCAGTAACGAGGACCTGAGCATTTTAGTGCTCACCACTCTCTAGCAAAGACCATAAAAAATAGCACTACATAAAAAAACACATGTCTATGGAACTGCATTGCAAATTTAAAAAAAAATCCATCAACCAAACAAAAAACACAGTACTTAGGTGAGCAGCAGGAATAAAATAAGGATCAAAAACTGGCCACTTTTGACCTGGTAACAAATCCTCTTTAAGGCCCCCTTCACACGTCCGTGATACACGTGCGTGTTTGGTCCGTTTCCGTATATACCGGAGACACGGCCAAACGTGCACCAATGTTAATCTATGATTGTGGTCACACGTGCGTTATTTCATTATGTCCGTGTGTGCGTGTCCGTGATTCGTATGTGTTTGCGTTTTGCACGGATGCATGTCCGTTATCTGCACGGAGCACGCACACGTGGACACAATGAAAGTCTATGGGTATGTGCACACACGTTAGTAAACATGTATGCATCTACCTATAGTCCGTGTCCGTTTGGTGTTTTAATTTCTAGTGATGTCGGCTATTCTTTCTATTTCTGTGTATGTCGGTCAATCTCCCTGAGTCCGTCGGTCGGTCTCTCTGTCTCTCTGTTGGTCTCTCTGTCTGTCTGTCCCTCTCTCACAGTCTGTCGGTCAGTTCCCCCCCCTCTCTCATACTTACCGTTCCCCGATCACCGGCGCGGCTCTGCACGGCATTCACACTGCTGCGGCGGCTTTTACTATTTTGAAAAAGCCGGCCGCTCATTAAACAATCTCCTATTCCCTGCTTTCCCCGCCCACCGGCGCCTATGATTGGTTGCAGTGAGACACGCCCCTACGCTGAGTGACAGGTGTCACACTGCACCCAATCACAGCAGCCGGTGGGCGTGTCTATACTGTGCATTAAAATAAATAAATAAATAATTAAAAAAAACGGCGTGCGGTTCCCCCCTATTTTAATGCCAGCCAGATAAAGCCATACGGCTGAAGGCTGGTATTCTCAGGATGGGGAGCTCCACATTATGGGGAGCCCCCCACCCTAACAATATCAGCCAACAGCCGCCCAGAATTGCCGCATACATTAGATGCGACAGTTCTGGGGCTGTACCCGGCTCTTCCCGATTTGCCCTGGTGCTTTGGCAAATCGGGGTAATAAGGAGTTAATGGCAGCCCATAGCTGCCACTAAATCCTAGATTAATCATGTCAGGCGTCTATGAGACACCTTCCATGATTAATCTGTAAATTACAGTAAATAAACACACACACCCGAAAAAAATCCTTTATTAGTAATAAAAAACACACACATATACCCTGGTTCACCACTTTAATCAGCCCGAAAAAGCCCTCCATGTCCGGCGTCATCCAGGATGGTCCAGCGTCGCATCCAGCTCAGCTGCATGGAGGTGACCGGAGCTGCAGAATACACCGCCGCTCCGGTCACCTCCACGCGGCAAATGAAGACAGTCGCGCGATCAGCTGCTGTCACTGAGGTTACCCGCTGTCACTGGATCCAGCGGTGGCCGCGGGTAACCTCAGTGACAGCACAGCTGATCGCGCGACTGTCTTCATTAGCTGCGTGGAGGTGACCGGAGCGGCGGTGTATTCTGCAGCTCCGGTCACCTCCATGCAGCTGAGCTGGATGCGACGCTGGACCATCCTGGATGACGCCGGACATGGAGGGCTTTTTCGGGCTGATTAAAGTGGTGAACCAGGGTATATGTGTGTGTTTTTTATTTCTAATAAAGGATTTTTTTTGGGTGTGTGTGTTTATTTACTGTAATTTACAGATTAATCATGGAAGGTGTCTCATAGACGCCTGACATGATTAATCTAGGATTTAGTGGCAGCTATGGGCTGCCATTAACTCCTTATTACCCCGATTTGCCAAAGCACCAGGGCAAATCGGGAAGAGCCGGGTACAGCCCCAGAACTGTCGCATCTAATGTATGCGGCAATTCTGGGCGGCTGTTGGCTGATATTGTTAGGGTGGGGGGCTCCCCATAACGTGGAGCTTCCCATCCTGAGAATACCAGCCTTCAGCCGTATGGCTTTATCTGGCTGGCATTAAAATTGGGGGGAACCGCACGCCGTTTTTTTTAATTATTTATTTATTTATTTTAATGCACAGTATAGACACGCCCACCGGCTGCTGTGATTGGGTGCAGTGTGACACCTGTCACTCAGCGTAGGGGCGTGTCTCACTGCAACCAATCATAGGTGCCGGTGGGCGGGGAAAGCAGGGAATAGGAGATTGTTTAATGAGCGGCCGTCTTTTTCAAAATAGTAAAAGCCGCCGCAACAGTGTGAATGCCGTGCAGCGCCGGGGATCGGGGATTGAGGAACGGTGAGTATGAGAGAGGGGGGGGAACTTCATTCACTCGGGGGATTAGTGGTCACCGGTGAATCCTTCACAGGTGACCGCTAATCAGTACTCGACACAGACAGAGCCGCGGTATGAGGATGAAGTCGGGTGAAGTTCACCCGAGTTCATTCTCATCGCGCAACTCTGTCTGCTGTCAGCCGACATTTATAAACGACATTGTGCAACACACACACGGACATTAGACACGGACATTACACGTACACATACACGTTAATTCCACACGCACACACGGACGTTCTACACACAAACACGGCTAGCATACGCAATTCACACAGGTGCCACACGGACCATAAAAACGGACACAAAAACGGGACACGGACCCGAAAAACGGCCCGTAACACACGTGCGTGTTTTTCACGGACGTGTGAAGGGGGCCTAAAGAAGACATGTCACCAAATTTTTCAAGTTGAACTGTACACAGGATCTGCAGAACAGAATAAAACTTTTTTTTTTAAATTCTGCCTCTCTTTTGTTAAGATATTAGCAAGGAAGTTATTTGGCAACTAATGAGTTAATTTTACTTAAGCCCAAGTGGGTGTTAGCAGATAGTGTTCACCTGGGGCGTGTACTTCTTCCACTGTATGACCTTGTCCAATCATAAGCAGACAGTGAGTGTTAGCAGATAGTGTTCACCTGGGGCAGCTACTTCTTCCACTGTATGACCTTGTCCAATCATAAGCAGACAGTGAGTGTTAGCAGTTAGTGTTCACCGGGGGCAGGTACTTCTTCCACTGTATGACCTTGTCCAATCATAAGCAGGCAGTGAGTGTTAGCAGATAGTGTTCACCGGGGGCAGGTACTTCTGCCACTGTATGACCTTGTCCAATCATAAGCAGGCAGTGAGTGTTAGCAGATAGTGTTCACCTGGGGCAGCTACTTCTTCCACTGTATGACCTTGTCCAATCATAAGCAGACAGTGAGTGTTAGCAGATAGTGTTCACCGGGGGCAGGTACTTCTGCCACTGTATGACCTTGTCCAATCATAAGCAGGCAGTGAGTGTTAGCAGATAGTGTTCACCGGGGGCAGGTACTTCTTCCACTGTATGACCTTGTCCAATCCTAAGCAGGCAGAAATACTCAAGAGAAAGAAGATAACACCCCCCAACAATAGTTCAGAACAGGCTACTACTAGGTGAGATACAATGAGCAGAACACACCTGTGATTACTAAAATTGTTGAACTTTCATCTCCTGGGAGTTCTTGTGGGGTGGGGAGTAAAGGGTCAGTGCTATGAAAGGAGGAGAACTGACTAATGGGTTTGTAATATGACGCAGCTAAAATCTGCTGTGCTGCCCTCCCCCTTCTGAGACTGCCAGAAGATGAGATCTGGAATGTGTTGTAATCACACGTATGCCTGCTGTACTTTGCATTGAGTGCAGAGCTAGGTGACACACAGACGTAGCCTGCCTATGATTGGTCAACATCATACAAGGAGCAGAAGTTAACGCCCACAGTGAAAACTATCTGATAATGCTCTCTTGGACATGATGAAAATGAACTAATTAGCTGACATTTTTTTATTTCTAATAACTCAATAGAAAAGTGAAATTACAAAATAATCTGCTCTGCAGCCGCTATGACATCATGTGTCAATTTCAACATGAAAAGTTTGGTGAGAGGTTCCCTTTAAGAATCTTTTCTTGCCTCGAAAGCTGTGACTTTTCATATTTTACAGTTTAGTGACATTAGAAATAGCCATATGTGTAGTATTGTACAGAATACACCTGCAGAGCAAACACTATATTTTGTCCTCCATTGCAATATTACTATAATGCACAGGATAAGCATTACCTAAATACTAAGCAATAACTCACAATAATTATTAAAGCAATACATGTAGCTGAGACATTATTCAAAGAAATGTGGTGTAATTACTTTCTAAGCCTGCTTTCTCATGACTATCCATTCTGTTCATAGGAAACCCTAATGTGGTTCAATATCTTTACATTGATTTATGGATGATGTAGAGTTTCACATGTAGCGCTATCTGTTTGCAGTATAATGTGCATTAAAATGTGGTTCCCAAGCAGAGACTGAAGCTGTAGAGGAGGCAATGCTTCCAGAATGCCAATGAACGTTGCCCCCACCTGTGTGACCATACATCAGTACCTGGATCAGTACTTAAGATCTGTGTTCTAATATGGATTATACTATAAGGGTAGATGCTGTAAATTGTATTGCATCTTTATGAAAAGCTGAACATCATTATAATATCTACCACTAAGGCGGGCTTTGCACACTGCGACATCGCAGCCCGATGCTGCGATGCCGAGTGCGATAGTGCCCGACCCCGTCGCAGCAGCGATATGTGGTGATAGCTGGCGTAGCGAAAATTATCGCTACGCCAGCTTCACACACACACTCACCTGCCGTGCGACGTCCCTGTGGCCGGCGACCCGCCTCCTTGTTAAGGGGGCGGGTCGTGCGGCGTCACTGTGACGTCACACGGCAGGCGGCCAATCGGAGCGGAGGGGCGGAGATGAGCAGGATGTAAACATCCTGCCCATCTCTTTCCTTCCGCATATCCTACGGAAGCCGCAGTGAGGCCGGTAGGAGATGTTCCTCGCTCCTGCGGCTTCACACACAGCGATGTGTGCAGCCGCAGGAGCGAGGAACAACATCGGACCGTCGCGTCAGCGTAATCATGGATTACGCCGACGCTGCACGGATGATACGATAACGACGCTTTTGCGCTCGTTAATCGTATCATCTAGGCTTTACACACTGCGATGTCGCATGCGATGCCGGAAGTGCGTCATTTTCAATTTGACCCCACCGACATCGCACCTGCGATGTCGCAGTGTGCAAAGCCCGCCTTAGGCTGTGCACACACATTGGGTTTTTATCACCATTTTTGATGCGTTTTTGAATGCAGATTTGTCACAAAACCTGAAAGGAATCCTGATGTAAAGTCAATGAGAATCATGAAGTCTCATGCACACGTTGAATTTTTTCTTTATGTAGATTGGTGCAAAAATAAATATGCAGCTGTCAATTTTTGATGCATTTATGCTGCAGATTTCACCCATTCTAATGAATGGGGAAAAATGTGCACCAGAAACGGACCTTAAAAACGCATCAAAATGGTGGTAAAAGCGCATCAAAATCATGGCAAAAATGCATGATTTTTCCTCTGCGTTTTTCCTACTAAGAGATGCGGAAATGGTGCAGAAATTTCTGCATCAAATACTTAACATGTACACATAGCCTTAGGGGTACTTTGCACACTACGACATCGCAAGCCGATGCTGCGATGCCGAGCGCGATAGTCCCCGCCCCCGTCGCAGCTGCGATATCATGGTGATAGCTGGCATAGCGAACATTATCGCTACGCCAGCTTCACATGCACTCACCTGCCCTGCGACGTCGCTCTGGCCGGCGACCCGCCTCCTTATTAAGGGGGCGGGTCGTGCGGCATCATAGCGACGTCACACGGCAGGCGGCCAATAGAAGCGGAGGGGTGGAGATGAGCGGGATGTAAACATCCCACCCACCTCCTTCCTTCCGCATAGCCGGCGTGGTAGGAGATGTTCCTCGCTCCTGCAGCTTCACACACAGCGATGTGTGCTGCCTCAGGAACGAGAAACAACATTGTAACATTGGTCATTTCCAAATTATGGAAATGACCGAGGCTACACCGATGATACGATTACGACGATTTTGCGCTTGTTAATCGTATCATAAAGGCTTTACACACTACGATATCGCCTGTGATGCTGGATGTGCGTCACTTTCAATTTGACCCCACCGACATCGCACCTGCGATGTCGTAGTGTGCAAAGTGCCCCTTAAAGTTACAGTCAATATAATAAAGTACATAATCTGTGCATGTGCTATCAATAATTTAGTCTAAACCATTAGAAAAACAAATAGTTATTCCCATTCTATTAGATGGTTAAAATTACACAGCGCTTGTAAAAACAAGCAAATTTAAGCAACAAGTACATTTATGTATTGTACAAATGTGTTCTCATTCTCATTTTGCAGATTTCTTTATTTTTTTTTAGTTTTATCTACTTTTACAGTGTTTACAAGCTCTTTTCTATTGAGCTTGTAAGCACTGCACTGATGCTGGTCAGAATTATTGCAGCGCGTTATTAGCTCCAGATCATATCTAGCCTTAGTCTTACTTGTGCTTCATATGCTGCGGAGACAAAGTTGCCTCATATAGCAGCATTGAACACGTCAGGCCAGCCAACAATGCTGCTGTCTGAGCTGTCATTCGGCTCCTACAGAGACCAAGAAGTCAGGAGACCGGGGAGTTGCGCTGTCCTGTAGAATGAAGATAAAATAAACCCTGTAAAGGGGATGTCTAAAGTTATAAAGATATATTTATTATTTTTCGACAATACTTCTTATGTATGAGTTGTGTCTTGTATAGCAGCATACTTCCACCAAAGCGAGTGGGACTGAGTTGCAGTACCAGGCATGGCCTACAGATTGGTGTGTAGCTTTTTCTTGTAACATTTTTTCATATCCCATGGCTGTTTAAAGGGGTTGTCCAGTACTTCTGATTCCACATGTTTCCCCCAGGTAAAATAATATAGACTGTATTCACCTCCCGTATGGCGTCCTTCCAGTTGTGTCTGGGCTCATGTAGTGTTGTGACATCCTGCAGCCCCATGTCCAATCCGTACTGGCTTCCTCCTCTCCGCCTTCAGACCAAACAAACAATCAACCAACAGGAAGTGAGTGGAGCAGCAGCCCTCACTTCCTGTTGATTAACTCGTTTGGTCTGAAAGCGGGGAGACCAAAGCCATCTCTGATTGGACATGGAGCTGCATGATGTCACAACACCACATGAGCCCTGGCACCACGAACCCCCGTACCACTGGAACGGCGCCGGTATGGGAGGTGAGTGTAATCTTTATTATTTTACCTGGGGGAAACATGTGGAATCAGAAGGCGTTGTCCTAGTAGTGGACAACCCCTTTAATTCACATTTAAGTCTGTTTTTTATAGATTGGTACGCTATTGAAAATAACAAAGAAACGTCTACGAGCCATTAAAAGTCGTGAGCCTTATAAAAGTTGTACTTTACAATAATTTTCACCTGAAGGAGGAAGGGTCCACTTACTATTGAGCATTGATGTACATTATATTGCATGTTATTACTGATTATCATACAATCGACGTGTAATGTTAACATCAATGTTAGACCCACTTCTAACGTCCATTTCACACTATGTTTTTTTTTATATGGAACGCAAACAAATAAACAAAAATAATGTTTTAAAACTGACGCATTTTAAATCCAATATACCCATTTTTAACACATACATTCTCTTTTTTTAAAGGAGGGGTACTCTTTTTTTTATAGCGTAGGGGGAGGAGTTGAGTTTCAGTAAATCACTAACTTTTTTGGCTGAAAAAATGGATGCAAATTAATGGCAGTCCATTTGCATCCGTCTTTCATAGACTGCTATCTTCTAAAAAATGGATTTGTTTTTCATCTTTTCAACACAGGACTAAAAAGCACATGAGACTGTGTTTTTTGCAACCTGTAAAAAGACAGATCGAAAAGGATATGTGCACAAATATAGGTATTACAGTCACCACGGGGCGGTGAGCATCCAGGAGTGGATCCACTGGGCTGTACACTGGACTCCGGTGGAGGAGCTAACCTGGAGCTAACCCCTATGTAGGGATTGTCAGACGCAGCCAGAGGGGGCCTAAATGTACTACTGCCAAGACCAGTAGAGATCGTACTAGTTGGTCTCTTAATGTCCAGTGCAGAGGTGCTCGGATGTAGCAGCATGAAAGTAGTATCTTGGACTTGGCAACATGGAGGTGTTACGGTCACCGCGGGGCGGCGGGCATCCAGGAGTGGATCCACTGGGCTGTACACTGGACTCCGGTGGAGGAGCTAAGCTGGAGCTAACACCTATATAGGGATTGTCAGACGCAGCCAGAAGGGGCCTAAATGTACTACTGCCAGGACCAGTAGAGATCGGACTAGTTGGTCTCTTAATGTCCAGTGCAGAGGTGCTCGGATGTAGCAGCATGAAAGTAGTATCTTGGACTTGGCAGCATGGAGGTGGTGGCTCAGACGTCGCAGCACGGAGGTGATGGCTCAGACGTGGCAGCACAGAGGTGATGGTAGTAAACAAGCTCTAGAATGAGACACAGGTTAGGGACATGAGATTGATACTAGGACATGACAAGCTGAACTAGACACAGTAGTGTAATGGGATCTGAGAACTAGCAACAAAGTAACGAATAGGCAATGTTGCTCAGGCGCCTCCCCTAAGGGGAGGCAGTCCTAACTACCTTTAAGGTAATAGGTGACCTCAGGGGTCACTTCCGAGTAATGGATTGTTAACCCTTTAAGAAATGGGGTGTGGCCACGTGCACACCTTTTGAGCACTCCCAGAAGGCCTATGCATAGCCTGGAAGCAGGAGGAGCCCGGGGCAGACCCAGGGGCAGGAATGGGACACATAGGACTGCAGGACAGGTGAGGAGAGCACTGACTCTGCAGGGGTCTGGGAGCGGGAGCATGCAGGGGTGCAAGCCGGACACTACAGTAGGTTAAAAGGATACTCATTTGACATATTTTATTCCCATTATAGAATGTAGGATCAATATGATAATAATGATTGGAGTATTTATAGTAATTAAGAATTAAGAAGTCCATGAAGCAATAGTACCCTGAGAGTAGTGTCTTATTTGGAGATATTGGTGCAGCTCTAGATACATATCAGGGTCAGTCCAATATGCAGTAGTTTGAAAAAAAGTCTAAAGTATGGAAGAAGATTGAACAGAATTGCAGGATTAATCAGGGGAAGTTAATGCGACGAGTCCCCCTTATTCTTTAGTAAGACATTTCTAGCCTCAGTCTATGGACATGAACTATAGAGATGATAATACAAGGGAGCATGCAGTTCGGGTCTCGCATTGATTTGAAAACCGTCCCACCAATTCTCTTTCTACATCGGGAGAACCGCTCCGACATATTGTGATCCATTACGGATGGCTCTTCTTCTATCTTTACTTGGCTTATTTTCTTATTTGATGTTGTCTATTGTCTTTATGCCGTTTTGATCTTTCCTGCATTACACCTATCTAGTTATTTCTGTATACTCCGAACGTTATTACACTTTTATTACATAGAAGGAAAGTCTAACCATGATCACCTTTCAGCATCCTTTATTACTGCTGTTGCCTCCGCCACAAAAGGTTCAAGAGGATGAAAAGATCAAGGTGCCTGTCGCCATATGGGAACAGTTTAGACAGAAATACAGCTTTAATCTCATACGAGTGGTGAAAGGTTCTTGCTCTATTCCAGCTGTATTAGTCTGATATCAAAAGGGCTCAGCAATATATTGTGGCTCCCTTAATATGAGGCGGCTTCCATTATTTTTATTGTACATAGAATGTAGCTACTGCAATCCCCTCGTTGTCCTCAGCTGACTAAGAGATTTGGAGGATTGTGAGAGTTCAATGTCTGCAAGACCTGTCAGTGGATATAGGTCTTCTAAAAAGCATGGTGTAAGAATTTTGGGAAATATCAGATAAACTATGCAACTTAGCTTTCCATCGGAAGGAAGAAAGCTGTCTACAGGCAGCTGCTTAGCACTAGACGTCCCAGAGATGGGTCATTTAACATTTCTACCTTTGGAACCCAGAGACGGGTCGAATGACCTGAAGGATTTTAGCTAACTTCCTATAATCTCCATCTTTTGTTCTGTAATTAAGGCCATTACTGTCGCACCACAGGAGGTTGTTGTTTTCCATTGAGTTTAGCTATTTAGTTTCTAGTTAGTTCTATTAAGTTTGGACTAAGGGCCATTTGACCCTCTTTTGGGACTTCAGGGAGGAGCTCGAAATTTCTGGGACTTCTAGTGTTAAGGGAAGATTTGTTCCTCGTCTTTTTGGAAGATTCTCATTTTGGTTGGTATGCAATACCTTCCTTTCTTCTTATGAAGAGCTAATTTGCATACTATTTTGCCATGAAGCATCACCTGTAAATAGGTGTTTATACAGGACTGCAACTTTATATGCTATTTGAATCTCTCCAGAAAAGTCAATGCCAAAGTTGGTCTTGATGTGAATGAGATACAGTTAGGTCCAGAAATATTTGGACAGTGATACAAGTTTTGTTATTTTAGCTCTTTACAAAAACATGTTCAGAAATACAATTCTATATATAATATGGGCTGAAAGTGCACACTCCCAGCTGCAATATGAGAGTTTTCACATCCAAATCGGAGAAAGGGTTTAGGAATCATAGCTCTGTAATGCATAGCCACCTCTTTTTCAAGGGACCAAAAGTAATTGGACAAGGGACTCTAAGGGCTGCAATTAACTCTGAAGGTGTCTCCCTCGTTAACCTGTAATCAATGAAGTAGTTAAAAGGTCTGGGGTTGATTTCAGGTGTGTGGTTTTGCATTTGGAAGCTGTTGCTGTGACCAGACAACATGCGGTCTAAGGAACTCTCAATTGAGGTGAAGCAGAACATCCTGAGGCTGAAAAAAAAGAAAAAATCCATCAGAGAGATAGCAGACATGCTTGGAGTAGCAAAATCAACAGTCGGGTACATTCTGAGAAAAAAGGAATTGACTGGTGAGCTTGGGAACTCAAAAAGGCCTGGGCGTCCACGGATGACAACAGTGGTGGATGATCGCCGCATACTTTCCGTATACTTTCTTTGGTGAAGAAGAACCCGTTCACAACATCAACTGAAGTCCAGAACACTCTCAGTGAAGTAGGTGTATCTGTCTCTAAGTCAACAGTAAAGAGAAGACTCCATGAAAGTAAATACAAAGGGTTCACATCTAGATGCAAACCATTCATCAATTCCAAAAATAGACAGGCCAGAGTTAAATTTGCTGAAGAACACCTCATGAAGCCAGCTCAGTTCTGGAAAAGTATTCTATGGACAGATGAGACCAAGATCAACCTGTACCAGAATGATGGGAAGAAAAAAGTTTGGAGAAGAAAGGGAACGGCACATGATCCAAGGCACACCACATCCTCTGTAAAACATGGTGGAGGCAACGTGATGGCATGGGCATGCATGGCTTTCAATGGCACTGGGTCACTTGTGTTTATTGATGACATAACAGCAGACAAGAGTAGCCGGATGAATTCTGAAGTGTACCGGGATATACTTTCAGCCCAGATTCAGCCAAATGCTGCAAAGTTGAACGGACGGTGCTTCATAGTACAGATGGACAATGACCCCAAGCATACAGCCAAAGCTACCCAGGAGTTCATGAGTGCAAAAAAGTGGAACATTCTGCAATGGCCAAGTCAATCACCAGATCTTAACCCAATTGAGCATGCATTTCACTTGCTCAAATCCAGACTTAAGACGGAAAGACCCACAAACAAGCAAGACCTGAAGGCTGCGGCTCTAAAGGCCTGGCAAAGCATTAAGAAAGAGAAAACCCAGCGTTTGGTGATGTCCATGGGTTCCAGACTTAAGGCAGTGATTGCCTCCAAAGAATTCGCAACAAAATATTGAAAATAAAAATTTTTTTTTTGGGTTTGGTTTATTTGTCCAATTACTTTTGACCTCCTAAAATGTGGAGTGTTTGTAAAGAAATGTGTACAATTCCTACAATTTCTATCAGATATTTTTGTTCAAACCTTCAAATTAAACGTTACAATCTGCACTTGAATTCTGTTGTAGAGGTTTCATTTCAAATCCAATGTGGTGGCATGCAGAGCCCAACTCGCGAAAATTGTGTCACTGTCCAAATATTTCTGGACCTAACTGTATTACTAATGAACAGTCGTTTTGGAACATAGAGGTCAACTTCAACTTGTGAGCTGAATTTCTCGCTGGTTACACCTAAAAATCAACTAGAGTAAGATTTCTGGAGTAAGGTATGCCTCAAGTGTTCATGAATGAGATGGATAAGTGTTGGCATTCCCCCGTCCTGCTCCAGCTTCATCCACTTTGTTCAAAACTAGTTTAAAAATGCCAAAAGTCACAATATTTTTGAGCAACCATGCCCCAAAATAGGCAACTTTTTAAAGAGTTTTACGCCCAAGTGTCACAGCAGTCACAATAACCCCCTATTTTACAGTGACTATTGCAGTATAAAAGATATGTCCTCAGTAAATTGTGATGGTCTGGAGTCACTGATGGAAGTTTTTCCACAAGGAGAAAGACTGATCATCAAGTAAGGCCAGTTTCACCCATCCAACACTCACAGACTGCCAAATCGGAATGTCCAAACCAGCTGTGAGTCTCTTAACATGAACTCAACAACGTCATATATGAATATGAGGATGTTGAGTGTGGGTCATGAGACCTGTGACTGCTCCACACAAAGAATTTGAATGCCTGACATGTGGAACCAAGTAAAAAGACTGATGGCACTTCCTAAAATGCAAGTGTGAACAGGTGCATACTGAAGATATACAGTATTATAATGAATAAAGAGACAGTTGCACACTGAAATCCTAAGATACATTAACAGTGAATAAAGGAATATGAACATGCTGAGAAAATACACATAAACAATTAAGACACTTAGCAAATAAAAAAGGCCAATTTTATAAGAGCCCAACAGCCAACATCAAGGCGTATCTCTTAATTATTGGTCCCTATGTACTCTAATGCCTCTCTTCGGGTTAAGAGACGTGGAGCCAGTCAAACTCAGACTTTTTTATATTGCTAATAGCAAAAAAGAAATGGAGCCCTAGCCTAATTCAGCCCAGGGGTCAAACTTTAACAATATGTGATCAAGTGGAATAAGTATATACTGCATATATAAAGTGGCAATTTTCTATTTCATATATTTCTACTAACATTAACAGATTAGTTTATGTCCAGTGAAGATCATGCCAGTCATTTCATTTCTTCCCTCTCCTCTCTATCTTGCATTTTATTACCAGGCTCCCTTGTTGTAGTTGTGGTTGAGATACTTGGCATATAAAAAATGCCAGTTTTATGTGAGCCCAACAGCCAACGTCAAGGCGTATCGCTTAATGTTGGGTCCTTATATACCCTAATGCCTCTTTTTGGATTAAGAGACATGTGGAACCAGTCAAACTTAAGTCCACTTTACACGCTGCGATATCGGTACCGATATCGCTAGCGAGCATACCTGCCCCCGTCAGTTGTGCGTCACGGACAAATCACTGCCCGTAGCGCACAACATCGCTAACACCCGTCACACGGACTTACCTTCCCTGCGACGGCACTGTGGCCGGCTATCTGCCTCCTTTCTAAGGGGGCGGTTTGTGCGGCGTCACAGCGATGTCACATGGCAGCCGTCCAATGGAAGCGGAGGGGCGGAGATGAGAGGGCAGAATATCCTACCCACTTCCTTCCTTTCTCATTGGTGGCAGCCGCAGGTACGATGTAGTTCATCGTTCCTGTGGTGTCACACATAGCTACCTGCAGCAGCAACGATATTTGGGAAAGGAACAACGAGTCAATGATCAACG
The DNA here is from genome assembly GCF_048569485.1 of Anomaloglossus baeobatrachus. Lineage (NCBI taxonomy): Eukaryota > Metazoa > Chordata > Amphibia > Anura > Aromobatidae > Anomaloglossus > Anomaloglossus baeobatrachus. Next base: position 67,031,535 of record NC_134354.1, read on the forward strand.
ATAAGGTGAGTAATTTTGATTGTTAACGGTCGATCCTGCAATTCACACGCAACGACGTCGCTAGCGAGGTTGGATGTCCGTCACGAATTCCGTGACGACAACGACATCTCGTTAGCGATGTCATTGTGTGTTAAGTGGCCTTTAGACTTATGTATATTGCTAATAGCCAAAAAATGGAGCCCTATCCTAAGCCATCCCTGGGGTCAAACTTTAACACCATATGATCAAGTGGAATCAGTATACACTGCATATATAACATGGCAATTTTCTGCTGCATATATTTCTACTAACTTTTACTGATCTGTATATGCCCAGTGGAGATGATGCCAGTCATTTAATTTCTTCCCTCTCCGCTCTTTCTTGCATTATATTACCACACTCCCTCGTTATAGTTGGTTGTTGCTTCTTCAGCGATTACCCAGATTCCCTCACTAACTCTTCAATTAAATGATTAAGGATTAATCTTCAGTATACCACACAGGACCTGAGTGGGTCTTCACCATTGCCCTTTCCATATTAACTTTGCAAAGAACTAATTATCAGTTTTATGGGCTGACCCGTAAGCACAACGTTTACACTAGTGTGGCTAAATGCTAATGACTTGGCAATAAGTCTTTAGATCCTCCTGGGAATATACAGAGGTGCATACATATAATTACACATTCAGTAATCGCAGGCGGCTCAGTGATTAAACGTTGTTCAATTTATGCTGGTAATCATGAAACCATGCCGGCACTTGTGTATCATTAGTGCATCCTTACCATTCCCCTCTTCCCCCCTATGTAGGTCCTCGTTTCTTATTGGAGAGTTTGCTGAAAATAGGAAATAATGTATCAGATATTACATTAGATGTATCAACCCATATGGCAAACGGATGAGCATACGGCAGTCATCATTTCACAAAGTAATTGGTCTCCATGGATGGAGTCCAATTCATATATATAGCATCGCATCGTGTAAATTATAAATGGCATCAAATGTGACATATTTATTAGGTTTTAGAACAAGTTGGAAAAATCTAAAGCCCAAATGATTTGATATTTTGATCACATCTGTAATTAAAGATTTTGGGGGTTAGGTGCTTTGGAAGACATTGGCGTCAATAAAAAAATAAATGGAGGCCAGTGGTATTCTGACTTAGGAACAATGGCATTCCAGGAAAATAAGTGGAAGATGCTCTAACTGTGTGGGGGGCTTTATTTTGTGTCACCCTGCTCCCTCCCCCAATACTACAGTGGAACCTTGGATTACAAGTAATCCAGTTTGCACACATTTTGCAAGACGAGCAAAGTTTTTAACAAATTTGTAACTTTGTTAATGAGCAATAATTTGCAATACGAGCAAATACTCGCCGCACACACTTCCTGTTCCGTACTTTCACCAAGCTCTGACCCGCTCTGGTTGCTTCTTGCGGCCTGAAGGCACATAGACACGGTAATGATCACAGGCGGTGCAGGGGCTGCTGCCGTCATTGCTTTATTTCAGATAAACGTCTTGCCGGTGCTGCGCAGAGTCAAGCTCTCTCTGCGCAACTACTGTATTCCCAAAGGCAGCCGCTGGCCAATCACAGGCAAGCAGCTAATGCATATGATGTCTGCTGCTGAAGCGCTGACAGTGGCAGCCCCTAAATCGGCTGCAATTGTTACCAGGTTCACATGCCTGCGGACTGCAAGAAGAAGAGAAGAGGACACCGAAGGAGCGGAGGACAGGTGAGAATAATGTTTTTGTTTTTTGTGTGTGTATGTGAAGAATACACTGAAGAATACCACTGAGGACTCTCTGTTCTTTTAAACAAATTTTTTTATGTGAAGAATGGCACAATAGGGGACCAGGATGAAACAATACTACAAGAAGGGGACCTGTATAGGCACATTAGTAAAAGGGGGCAAGGATGGGCACATTATTACAGGCTAAGGACAAGGATGGTATATAAAAACAGTAAATATTTTTGCAAGTGAAATTAGAAGGAATAAACTGGGCACTATTTGTCTCCAAAGCGGTAAGGAATAATAGATGCTTAAACAAGCTTGGGACCAATTTGCAGCTTCATTGCACCTGTTCAGGTAACTAACGTGGTCTTCAGTATGGATCTACTTTCCGGGGTGCACTCAAAAAGATCCAGATTTATACAACTTCAGATGTGAAGAAAAATGAGGCACTCACCAGTCTGTAGATTTTTCAGAATGCTGTTTATTCAGGCATAGGGGGAGGGTGCAAGGATGTTGTGCACACGGACAACGGCCGTTTTGCACCGTTTACCAATGCTTCCACAGGTCCAAGGTGCCAATGGACCCATGGAAGCATCGGTAACCGCTGCGAAACGGCCGTTGTCTGTGTGCACAACATCCTTGCACCCTCCCCCTATGCCTGAATAAACAGCATTCTGAAAAATCTACAGACTGGTGAGTGCCTCATTTTTCTTCACATCTAAAGTAAATATTTTTGGGTTGTGGAACAAATTATCTGTATTTCAATTATTTCCTATGGGAAAATTTGCTTTGATATAAGAGGAACTTGGATTACGAGCACACTCACAGAACAAATTATGCTGGTAATCCAAGGTTCCATTGTATTACAAAATCTTATCTACATAGGACATGCAATGTAAATAGGATCTCACAAAATCTGTTTCTGGTTTGACTAAAGGTACCGTCACACTAAGCAACTTACCAGCGATCCCAACAACGATAGGGATCGCTGGTAAGTTGCTAGGAGGTTGCTGGTGAGATGTCACACTGCGACGCTCCAGCGATCCCACCAGCAACCTGACCTGGCAGGGATCGCTGGAGCGTCGCTGCACAAGTTGCTGGTGAGCTCACCAGCAACCAGTGACAAGCCCCCAGCGCCGCGTGGAAGATGCTGCGCTTGGTAACTAAGGTAAATATCGGGTAACCAACCCGATATTTACCTTGGTTACCAGCGCACGGAACTACACGTGCAGAGAGCAGGGAGCAGCGCACACTGAGCGCTGGCTCCCTGCTCTCCTAGTTACAGCACACATCGGGTTAATTAACCCGATGTGTGCTGCAGCTAAAAGTGCACAGAGCAGGGAGCAGCGCACACTGCTTAAACTGGCTCCTTGCTCTCCTAGTTACAGCACACATCGGGTTAATTAACCCGATGTGTGCTGCAGCTACATGTGCACAGAGCAGGAGCCGGCACTGACAGTGAGAGCGGAGGAGGCTGGTAACAAAGGTAAATATCGGGTAACCAAGGACAGGGCTTCTTGGTTACCCGATGTTTACATTGGTTACCAGCCTCCGCAGAAGCCGGCTCCTGCTGCCTGCACACTTAGTTGTTGCTGTCTCGCTGTCACACACAGCGATCTGTGCTTCACAGCAGGACAGCAACAACTAAAAAATGGCCCAGGACATTCAGCAACAACCAACGACCTCACAGCAGGGGCCAGGTTGTTGCTGGATGTCACACACAGCAACATCGCTAGCAACGTCACAAAAGTTGTTCGTTAGCAGCGATGTTGCTAGCGATGTTGCTTAGTGTGACGGGGCCTTAAAAGTGTGGCAAGAATACCATGGAGGGAATTTATCCAAAGTTTTACACCTCTTCAATGCATACAAGAGTCATAAATTAAGTTGCACAGTATATTTGTGCTATAGTTTGTGACTTTTCATACCTCTCTGCTTTCTTATCATGCTTACTCCGTTTTATTATTTCCAGTGCTGCTGATGTCCTATTGTTTACGACCCTTTAAAAATTGGTGAAAAAGTAAATGAGGTTGCTCTCACCGTACGATCTCACAATAACTTTTACAAGAAAATGATATAAATGATAATACAAATCTACATTTAGATACTAATTTCTGAATCAAGAACATACAAATATGAGCCATATTTGGAAGGAATTCACTTCTTAATAACTTTGGTGTATTGTACTCAAGATTAGGACTAGCAATAGATTTGCCAGTCTAAAGGCCCCGCTACACTTTACGATTTATCTGACGATATGTCGTCGGGGTCACGGTTTTTGTGACGCTCTTCCGTGGCCGTTAGCGACGTCGTTGCATGTGACATCTACGAGCGACTCCTAACGATCGTAAAAATAGCAAAAATCATTGATCGTTGACACGCTGTTCATTTTCAAAATATTGTTCGTCGTTTAGAATGCAGCAGGCATATTGCTACGTTTGACACCCTGCCAACGACGAACAACATTGTTAGTGCATGCTTCAGCAGCGACGCGGGTGTGTCGTTACAAGCAATGCTCCGCGCCTCCTCCACTCTGATTGGTGTCACGCCAGGGTGTATGCTATAGACAATTATACGCCTCTGTTGTTGCCGGAATCGTTGGCAGGAATGCTGTGTGACGGTGTCCACACGACCGCCTTGGTCAAACAATATTTCACTGAACGATGTAGCGTCGTTTGTGAGATGTGTACGTGTGACTGCTACAAAACGACCTATGAGCGATCTCGGCAAATCGTAGCAGCGATCTGGGCGTGTCACATCGCTAACGAGATCGCTAGCGATATTGTTGTGTGTAAAGCGGCCTTAAGTTAACCTCCCACCTACTGCAGAATTTTTGGAAGACCGATTTATGGCCAAATTAAATTTGATCTTAATCAAAAGTGCCTTGAATATTATGACGAGGTCTTCCTAGACCTCAAGGCGTAATTAATGGAGTGCTGGGAAGGGGTAAAAACATATTTAGCAACTATACTCATTAGTCCTAGGCCTTGTCTAGATGACTATGGGGATAGCAGAAAACAGAGGTTCCTAAGCTGACCCTCAGGTTAGGAGGGCCCTATGCTATTCCTACTCTCAGGAATACTCCTAATGGTGGGGTTGTCTGAGTCTCATTCCTGGCCCTGCTCCTGAGCAGCCCTGATCTCATATCCCCTCCCCCAGGGGGGGTACAGGGACAGGAGTGAGATTAAACCCATAAAAATAGACAGACAGGAGAAACCAAAACTCATTCCTGGCCCTGCTCCTGAGCAGCCCTGATCTCCTATCCCCTCCCCCGGGGGGTACAGGGACAGGAGTGAGATTAAACCCACAAAAATAGACAGAGAAGAGAAACCAAAACTCTGTCACACAGCATGCACTCATAGAGGTATAAGACAATAAAAGATAAGGAGGAAAAGAAGAGCAGGGATGAAACAACAAGACAACGGATTAACTCACCAAGCCACTCCAGGTAAAAGCAGCATTTTCCAGGTAGTCGGGTACAGCAAAACACACAGACCAACACAGTATAATCTATAGCTGGCATGCATAGAAGATTTCATCCAGCTTAAATATGAGAGGAGCAGATGTGATTGGCCTCCTTACAATATGTGATCAAAGGAGCATAACAAGCAGGCTAGCAGAGGTTAACTCTTCCTAGCCTGACTATGACTTAGCACACAGCAGGCCAACTGTAGAGTCTGCCTGTATGGATTCCAGACACTAGAGAAATCATTTGGCGGCGTGTCAGAATCTGCAATGTGAATAGATGCTGATGCCACCATGACAGTGGACGAAGTTTGTGTAAAACTCCATGAAACAGGCCTGCTCCCTACTGTCCCTGCTGCTGCATCTTTTTGCCTGGTCCTTCACTTGTTCACATATTTGGTCTTCTCATCTTTGGTCTTCCATTCTTATCATCTTCGGACCTAAAGCGCAGAGAGGACCATATGGGGGGGTACAGTGGTAGGACAGATGAGGGACAGACCAAGCACATGTGAGTATAGTTATTGGTTAGTTTTAATTACTTTCTGGCTCGACAAAGGTTCCAGCGGGCTCACTGCCATTTTTCTAGATTCATATGAATCACATCTAATGGCAGCTGTTTTTTTTCTGTGAGGTAAAACCAGTTTAAAAACAGGTAGGGAAATGTTTTACCTCACAGAAAGAATCATCTGCAATCCCATGCTGTCCTGTCTGTACACTCTTTTGCATCCTCCCCTGTCCAGGATCTGTTCTATAATCAGACCATGCCCCTGTATGGTCAGACCGGGCCATTACACAGTACATAACAGGGACACATATATAAGATTATCTCAGCACAGGAACATTTTTTTTAAACCCATCGAATTGTGAAATTATTATTATTCCAAGATCAATTGATTAAAATGTACTTTGATCGTGGCACATCCCATTCAATAGGATTTGTCTTCCCACAGAGTCCAAAGTGACCTTTTGGGTAACTTTGGATTCTGGGGCCCTTGGGGGACTGCAACCCCTGCATCTACTGTAGTTACATATTTGCAGAGAGGTTATAGAAGCCCAATGTCACAATATTTTAATTAAATTCCATTGCAAAACTGCTTTTAGCTAGATATACATGCATTTAGAGAGAATATGTCACCAGGTTTTTGCTCCGCCATCTGAGAGCAGCAAAATGTAGGGACTGAGATCCTGATTCCAGCGATGTGTCACTTATTGATGTTATTTGCTGTCATTTTGATAAAATTAATATTTTCTTTGCGGCAGATCTAGCAGTTATACAGAGATCATGAATATTCTGGACTGCCTGCAGCACGCCAAGTAGTCCTGTAATGATAATCTACTGCTGATTAACCAGTGATTTTATCAAAACTACACTAAGTAACCCAGTAAGTGACACATTGCTGGAATCAGGATCTCTGCCTCTACATTATGCTGCTATCAGATTAGGTGGTAATAACCTGGTGACAGATTCCCTTTACGTACCCGGAAATTTGCCCATATCCATTTATGATACTTGGTTACATTTCTGATCACATCTGCGTTGGGAGCTTCCATTGGGGCTTTTATCAAGGTTGCATTCACATCATGTACTAGCAGCAATATTGACCTCCATTATGAACAGAAGCCACAATGCTAGTGTGAACAGAGTCAAAGGTGATGGATCTAGAAATTATGTCCTGTAAAGAAAGTAAATATGGAAAGGGATTCAGTAGTAGAAATCATGCGGTGTCTGGCTCGTCATACAGCCGCCCATTCACATTTTCTCTTCAGAATTACAAGCGCAACCTTTGTTTTATTCTGTAAATTAACTCTAATATTATGCCTTTTTAAGTAGAACTATTAACTTATTCATCGCTTTGAATTTCTAAATTTAGATAAAGTACTGAGATAAAAGTCTCCCTCCCAGGAGCATTTTCAATTAAAGGAATCGATATGTGCCCTACTTTTCCAGGGACAAATTTCTTTTTTAAATACACTTGATTCTGTTCCCAGACACCTTCCTTTTACTTATAAGCACATTTTTTTCTTAAATCTGCTGGAAGGGAGGAAAAGAAGTTTACAGAAAGTATTCAAGATATTTCAGTTAATGTCTTTCACCCATTATAAACATGGATTTCACAAATGGATTTAAAAATATACAGTAAAAACATCTAGAAAGTCATGTTAGATAGATAGATAGATAGATAGATAGATGGAGAGATAGATAGATAGATAGATAGATAGATGGAGGGATAGATAGATAGATAGATAGAGGGATAGATAGATGGAGGGATAGATAGATAGATGGAGGGATAGATAGATAGATAGATAGATAGATGGATGGAGGGATAGATAGATAGATAGATGGAGGGATAGATAGATAGATGGAGGGATAGATAGATAGATAGAGGGATAGATAGATAGATAGAGGGATGGAGGGATAGATAATAGATAGATAGATAGAGGGATAGATAGATAGATAGATCGATAGATGGAGGGATAGATAGATGGATAGATAGATAGATAGATGGAGGGATAGATAGAGGGATAGATAGATAGATAGATGGATGGAGGGATAGATGGATGGAGGGATAGATAGATGGATGGATGGATAGATGGATAGATAGATAGATAGATAGATAGATAGATAGATAGATAGATGGAGGGATAGATAGAGGGATAGATAGATAGATAGATAGATGGATGGAGGGATAGATGGATGGAGGGATAGATAGATGGATGGATGGATAGATGGATAGATAGATGGATGGATGGATAGATAGATAATAGAGGGATAGATAGATAGATGGATGGATGGATGGATGGATGGATGGATGGATAGATAGATGGAAATGGCCAATAATACAAGGAGATAGGGATGAAACAACGTAGATTGCCTTCACACACCACTGCACATATACTGTATATATATACAGTCATATGAAAACGTTTGGGCACCCCTATTAATGTTAACCTTTTTTCTTTATAACAATTTGGGTTTTTGCAACAGCTATTTCAGTTTCATATATCTAATAACTGATGGACTGAGTAATATTTCTGGATTGAAATGAGGTTTATTGTACTAACAGAAAATGTGCAATCCGCATTTAAACAAAATTTGACCGGTGCATTAGCACATTTGATCCATTACTTGTCTGTCTGTCTCTGGCAGTCTCATAAACAGCGCATTTAAGAACTTGTGTCAGAAGAGAGTCCCCAGTGTTCAGACCCCACCATACAGCAGAGGAGAGGCACAAGTATTCAGACCCCACTATACAGCAGAGGAGAGGCACCAGTGTTCAGACCCCACCATGCAGCAGAGGAGAGGCCCCAGTGTTCAGACCCCACCATACAGCAGAGGAGAGGCACAAGTATTCAGACCCCACTATACAGCAGAGGAGAGGCACCAGTGTTCAGACCCCACCATGCAGCAGAGGAAAGGCACCAATGTTCAGACGTCACCAAGCAGAAGAGGAGAGGCACCAGTGTTCAGACGTCACCAAGCAGAAGAGGAGAGGCACCAGTGTTCAGACGTCACCAAGCAGAAGAGGAGAGGCACCAGTGTTCAGACGTCACCAAGCAGAAGAGGAGAGGCACCAGTGTTCAGACGTCACCAAGCAGAAGAGGAGAGGCACCAGTGTTCACAGCCCATCATGCAGCAGAGGAGAAGCACCAGTGTTCAGACTCCATCATACAGCAGAGGAGAGGCACCAGTGTTCAGACCCCACTATGCAACAGAGGAGAGGCACAAGTGTTCAGACCCCACCATGCAGCAGAGGAGAGGCACCAGTGTTCAGACCCCACTATGCAACAGAGGAGAGGCACAAGTGTTCAGACCCCACCATGCAGCAGAGGAGAGGCACAAGTGTTCAGACCCCACCATGCAGCAGAGGAGAGGCACCAGTGTTCAGACCCCACCATGCAGCAGAGGAGAGGCACCAGTGTTCAGACCCCACTATGCAACAGAGGAAAGGCACAAGTGTTCAGACCACACTATGCAACACAGGAAAGGCACCAGTGTTCAGACCCCACCATACAGCAGAAGAGAGGCACAAGTATTCAGACCCCACTATACAGCAGAGGAGAGGCACCAGTGTTCAGACCCCACCATGGAGCAGAGAAGAGGCACAAGTATTCAGACCCCACCATGCAGCAGATGAGAGGCACCAGTGTTCAGACGTCACTATACAGCAGAGGAGAGGCACAAGTGTTCAGACCCCACTGTGACGCCCTGGCCTATCAGGTCGTCACAGGGTATTGTGCAATCTGCCCTTCTGCACAGTATCCACCCTCCTTGGTTGTGGATTCTGGTTCTTTGGTGTTGCTAACAGCTTAGCCAATCAAAATCCTAGAAACACTTCCCACTTTAACCTACCAGACACACCATTGGAGGGCCTGAAAGGATTAGGGCCGCCCAGATAGGGGGTTGGTAAGGGGAGAGTGAGGAAAGTGACAGTTGAGCAGTGGAGCTTGGACAGATGAGTTGAGCAGAGGAGGTGAAGTGACTCTCTGAGAGAGAGAGGTCACGGAGCAGGGCTCCTGAGTACTAGGTGGCAGACGTTGATCTGGGCCTGGTAGAAGCTGGAACCCGGTCACAGGGTACAGTGTCAAGGGGCACGGACTGCTGAGGAGGGCGGCCGGCGGCCTTGAGCTATCACCGGGCAGGGGCCAGGGCACGATGGGGTACGTGGACCCCAGGCCGGAAAGTAGCTTCATGTGTTCCGGTAATTTACCCGACGGGGGTAAAGACATCAAGTGTTATCCCCAACCCGCTCCAAAAATCAGAGTACTAGCACACCGATGGGATAAAACTTTCCCACTACAGTCCAAAGAAATCCTATGCGTGAACCCTGAGAGCAAGCTCACTCCATTAGCCATACGGGTGAGCGGGACCCAAAGAGTTTTATACCCAAGGGTCCAACAGAGACAAAGGTGCCAAGGACAGGGCCACAGGCTAACAGCAACACCAAGGGCACGGATCCAAGTGTGCTCCCCGCAGGCTGCAGTGGTGCTCAGATTTCTGGTTTACAAGCTGTCGGTGTAGTTATTCCAGGATTAAGTGAGCACAATGAAGACCACTGTTCCTATCCCCCAATGCCACCCAAATACTATAACAACCATCAACGGGCCCCCGGGACACAAACCCCCTACCCATGAAGGGGTTAAACATCAGGCTGCGACACCATCATCACCGGGCTCCCCAACGGCAGCGGTGGTCACTCACATTACCACGTACCATGGGTGGCATCACAAACTTTCCAAAAAAAACCTGTACATATCTCCCCCCCTTCTTTTAATCGAGTGGCCGCACGACCCCTGGGTCTGGGGAGACCCCTCAAGCCACCGCGGATCCGGATCCCAGCAGCAGCAGCCCGGCTGCTTGCACGGGGGCGGTACACCACCATGCAGCAGAGGAGAGGCACCAGTATTCAGACGTCACCAAGCAGAAGAGGAGAGGCACCAGTGTTCACAGCCCATCATGCAGCAGAGGAGAGGCACCAGTGTTCAGACCCCACTATGCAACAGAGGAGAGGCACCAGTGTTCACACCCCACCATACAGCAGAGGAGAGACACTGTGGCGCCCTGGTCTAGCCAGGTCGTCACAGGTACTGCAACACACATCTCCACCCCGAGACAGGCACATCAGCCAGACACAAAATCCTTGTTGCCTCCCTCCAGGGACTGATGTCCACACGAGGTGGGGTGGAGCCAGGCGGTTGGCCCCACCCACTGAGGAGTTCACAGTCCTGGAGGCGGGAAAAGGAAGTCAGTCAGTAGGAGTCAAGAGTGGAGTGAAGTAGTAGTGAGGAGCAAACTGACCGTGTCCGGGTGTGTGGCCCGGGCACTAAGAGCAAGGTTGGCAGACGGTGGTGGCCGTCTGCAGGAGAGGCAGATAAACGCGGAACCGTAGGACCGGGGACGGGTGGTGGCTCGCCGGTACCGAACCGGGGAGCGAAGTGAAGCCAGCACACACAGGCAGGGCCTGCGGACCCCGACCAGGCTTGGAGCCGCCATTAGAGGTCAAATCTGTCAGTGACTGGAACCCCAGGGGTTTCCTAATAGCCAAGACCCGATTGAAGGCAACCGTCCAACCAGCAAAAGGAAATACAGCTATCGCCACAGCTAGAGTTCCAAAGGCCAGAGCCTGCGGGCAAAAGGGCTCCTCCGGCATATATACACGCTGGGGAGCGGGTTACCGGTGGGAATCCATCGGGACCGAACATACACACAGGTGCAGGGAAAGGCAGCCACCACCAACCGTCCGGGAGAAGCCACAGCAGCCGGTTGCGGGACCCGTTCATCCAGCCATTTGGTTTACCAGAGACTTTGCGTACATTTGTGGCTGAGTGAGTACTACCGTGCCGTCCGGCACCGCGTTGCGCAGTCCAAGCGACCCTGCACCTTCCCGACCCTGCCTCCCCATCACCTCACCGGGCCCCGGGACCACCAACCCCTACCCACGGAGGGGACGACATCCTAGCTGCACCCTACCATCGCTCCCGGGATCCCCGTCTCCAGCAGCGGTGGTGCCCAACCTCACCACAATCCGTGGGTGGCGTCACGGACCAAATCCCCAAACCAAACTACCCCCTTTCACTCACGGGCGAGGAGAGCCGCTCGAGTCCCCGGATCCGGCCCACCGCTCGAGCCACCGAGCAGCCGTCGCAGCAGCGCCGGACCTGAGCGTTAGCGAGCGCAGCGCAGCGGCGTCCTCCCCACCCGCGACAACACCAGTGTTCACACCCCACCATACAGCAGAGGAGAGACACCAGTGTTCACACCCCACCATACAGCAGAGTAGAGGCACCAGTGTTCAGACCTCACCATGAAGCAAGTCATGCCGTAGGTGATCATTTTAAACGTTCTACCTGCTATCATTTTTTCATTTTTAGGCACGAGCATAATGTAAAGGGAGTGCTTTCAGTTGACAGCTTCACTCTAAGTATGTGCATTACATGACTGCAATTTGCGATATATGTATAGAAATGACATAATTATACTTTATACACACACACTCCTTTTTATTCACATCTTTGCGGCGCAGTATACCAGCAGTGTTTAGTTGTTGACTTCCATTGTATATAATGCATTTTCCAGTTTGCTCTACAACACAATTATTCCCTGCGGACACAATAAGACAAGCCTTTCAACATATAGCACTTGTTCAGGTAATTCATTTCAAGGCAGCATTACATTATAGGCCAATATACTGCAATAAGACATTGGGGAGAAGAGAAGGAGGCAGGTTCATCTTCCATTAACAGTACTTGATGTCTAGAATTAAAGGTAAACTTCACTTGCATATGTGCTAAAGCCTAAAGCACACACAATTTTTTTTTTTATTATAAGACTTATTTTACTATTGTGTTTGCCAGCACCGATAGAAAGAAATAGAGGGTATATTACAAGGCAAAGGTGATGAAACCTAGTCTTTTGCAGAACCAACGACAGCAGGTCTATCAGGAGGAACTATGCTGAAAAATATCCTTCACCAAAAAGCTTCATATATTACTAACTCGTGAAAATTTATAACATGGTAAGTAGATTAACAGATAAGCCTGCTTTACACTTTGCAATTTCACATACGATATCGTATGCGATTTGCAACGCCCCCATCGTATGTGCGGCACATTCAATTTGTTGAACGTGCCGATTAACCCCCGTCACACATACTTACCCGTCCATATGACCTCGATGTGGACGATGAACGTCCCCTTCCTGGAGTGGGAGGGATGTCCGGCGTCGACGTCACACGGCAGCCGCCCAATAGAAGCGGAGGGCCGGAGATGAGCGGGACGTAAACATCCCGCCCACCTCCTTCCTTCCGCGTTGCCGGATGGAGCCGCGGGAGGCAGGTAAGATCTATTTAATGTTACCGGGGTGTCACACACTGCGATGTGTGCTGCCTCGGGAACATTGAACAACCCGACATGCAATTCGTCAGGATTCAACGACGTGTATGCGATGAACGTTTTAACGTTCAATCACAATCGCAGGTAGCTGTCACACGCTACAATGTACCTTACGATGCTGGATGTGCGTCACTTACGACGTGACCCCGCCAACACATCTTAAGATATATTGTAGCGTGTAAAGCGGGCTTTAATGATGACCTCTCTATTACATCTGATATTTTTGTTACTCTGAGGAGCAACCATTACTATCATTGAATAGCTCAAGGCCAAAAAACAACAGACCTCATTATAGTCAAACGGTCCGTCAGGTACTATTTGCATCTGTCATTTGACAATTCCATTACTTAATATAAGTATAAACATTAAGAAAACCTGTATTGAAATGTACAAGGCTCAAAATCAATAAAAAAATATTGTTTATTGGATAACATAGAAATTAAAAAAACATAAGAAAAACCATACAAAAGTCAACAATATAAAATACTAATGGTAGGTAAGTGACGATCACAGAACTTCCTTGTATGAAAACTTCAAATCAATACAGGGTTATATTGTGTGAAATCACAGTTTTGAGGACAGATAGTCAAAAGGTACAAGCCAAAATAACAAGTGCTGTATAAAGTACGGTCTTTTAATATACTAAGGGTTAATTTGCAGGTAAACAGCAAATTTTCCCCGATTGTTTTACCAAAAGTTCAGCTACTGGTAGAAAGTGAACTTATTTCCTCCCAGGAGCCGCTGACTTTCAGTCACAGAAGTGTATACAGAGAGGCATCAGTTACAACTTCCACAACTGCTTGGCAATACTGTAATCAACAGCTGTAAGCACACCTCTGAAATCTGACTGATAGCCAGCTATGCAGCGCATCTGGGCAAAGCAAGCTGTCAATAAAAATCTAGGGAATGCTTGAAGCTGCTGCTCAAAGTATAATGAACTGTGCTGTCAGAAATAACTGAAGTCACTCTTTAAGCGCCATGACTGAAAGCCAGCAGCTACTGGAAGGAAATACTTTCAGTACGATAGTTGAGTCACATTGGTATGCTTTTAAAATAGCATTTTCCGAGGTGAGAGGTTTCTTGTAAGGTTGAGTACACTAGCTCAAAGTTGGAGTGACTGGCAAGGAAATCCACCAGAACAGCCAAAGGGGCACATGTGGCCAGTGGGCTGCATTTTACCCAGGTCTGGTCAAGAGGATCTTCATGCATTAGCAAGTCCAAAAGTTCATATAGTGCTATTTGCTGTTCCTCCTCCATAGCTGCAACTGGAGCTGTTTCTCCAACAAACATACCAAAAAAGGTAGTTCGGGTAAGCCAAAAAGGGTCAATCTATTAGGGTTTTACACATATCGTTAGAACAGGGACCATTTACATGCTGCGAGGAACAGAGAGTGGGCTGTGCCTGCGTGACTGCATATGTCTTAATTATCTCAGATGTGAAATTCCCTTTAATGAAGACCTGTCACCATATGTCTGTTTTAGTAAGTACTAGCTGTAGCAACTGGCGTTGCCCGGGATAGTAACTATTTCTCTGTTTCTCTCCCAGTTTCTGTCTGTCTCCCTCTCTGCCTGTCTCTCCCTCTGTCTGTGTTTGTCTGTCTCTCTCTTTATCTTTGTCTGTCTCTTTCTCTGTCTTTCTGTCTTTTTCTCTTTCTGTCTCTCTTCGTCTCTCTATCTCTCTTTCCCTGTATTTCTGCCTCTTTTCCTGTCTTTCTCTGTCTGTCTCTTTCCCTGTCTGTCTCTTTCCCTGTCTTTCCCTGTCTTTCTCTTTGTCTGTGTCTATATGTGTCTGTTTCTTTTTCTGTCTGTTTCTTTGTCTGTCTTTCTCTTTTTCTGTTACTTTCCTTGTCTGTCTGCAACTTTCCCTGTCTCTTTCCTTGTCTCTGTCTGTCCTGTCTATGTCTGTCTGTCTCTGTCTCTCTCTGTTTGTCTGTATCTTTCCCTTTCTGTCTCTTTCCCTGTCTTCTGTCTCTTTCCCTGTCTTTTTTCCTTTCCCTGTCTCTTTGTCTGTCTGTGTCTGTCTATATAGAAATATCAAACTGACCCGCACATCCAACAAATGTGAACAGGTGCTAACTATAACTATAAATGCATACAGTCGCACACTGAAAAAGCCAAAAATGTACAAGGAAAAATATTTAGTTTATATATTGGTCAATGCATGTAAGCCCGGAAACCAACGGCAAGGTATATCTCTGTAATCCAGGAACCTAACTTAAATGGCACTATCTAGGTTAAAAACATCTCTCTCATATCTGGGCAAAATGCCACTACACTATTTGGACTACAAACCTCCATGTATGGGCAGCTAAGCTCCTGCTACAATGGTTATGAACACAGCCAGGTCTTAGGGCGGAGTGCTCAGTCAGAAAAAGACTCACTAGAAATATCATAAAACTGACCCGCACATCCAACAAATGTGAACAGGTGCTAACTGAAAAAACATTGTAACTATAAATGCATGCATTGGCCAATACATAAACTAAATATCTCTCTTTTGCAGTAATGCAGTGCCATATTTTCCCTTTTACATTTTTGGCTTTTTCAGTGTGCGACTGTCTGCATTTATTGTCTCAGTCTATGTCTGTCTGTCTGTCTGTCTCTTTCCCTCGCTGCATTGTGACAAGCCAACATTCCATTCAAGGGCGTGGCTGAACATTCTTTTGAAGTTCTGGCTGCATTGTGGCTCCCAGATCCATTGACTTTAATTGAGGCAGGGTTTTTGGCGAATAACTGTAAAGTGTTGGGTTAAAATTTCCCCTCAAAACATAGTCTACGACGTTCCCTGAGTCAAATGGGGCGTCTGTGCAAAATTTTGTGACGACTGTAAATGCGACGGTGCAAATTCCTTTAGCGGACATACACACACACATACTGTACATACACACATACATACATACATACACTCAGCTTTATATATTAGATTTGTTTCATCTGGGAAATATCAATAATAGAGCACATTTCCTTATACTGATACAGTGTGTTATTCTTCTTTTATTCTTCCTAGAAATTTGTGAATATATTGGCAACTGGGTGTTAGAATTTCTGCAGACAGGCCGGGGTGATCTCCGGTGCTCTCACCTGAACTCCGGAGTTCAGCCCGGCCTGTCTGCAGCTGTCATGAACTGAACCGCAAGAGCCGGGGAATCAATCACTCGGCGCTCATGGTACAGTCTAGGCTGCACTCCGGAGCTCAGGTGAGAGCTCCGGAGTGCAATGCAGGTACCTGAATCCAGGCCTGGTATTACTGGAGTTTCCTCCGGTAGCCAGTCCGACGCTGCTCTTATCAAATAATCTGTCTCCAAATAATCAGCATTGGGTGGACAGTGTCAGAGCGCAGGGACACAGCCCCAACTGGTAACAAAGAAGAACAATAGAGGAACGGGACAATGTAGGATACCAAGGAAGAATGCTCTCCATGTTATTACAGGGGATGCAAGTTTTTACCAAAACAGACACGTCAGGACAGCTGTCAGGTCCCCTTTACAAAGAAAATCATTTTTATAAATCTTAAGTCCACCATTGAACCGTTAGATTAACTTTACAGAAAGGCTTTTATACTTGATGTTTATTTTTTTTTCCAAAACTGCAAGCACAAAACAAAAAAAGTTGAAAACAAAGTAAATAGAGTAAAATGCAATTACCGGAGATTGTTCTGAGGTTTTTCTTCTGTGACAGCTAGTAATTTTGAAAATCAAATCTTGAAACATGGAATAAAAGTACAAAAACTATTAGAAAGTGTTACAAACCCCCTAGACTGTACAAAAAGAAGTTCTTAAAAAGTTTGTTGGGTTTAGGGAAATACTTTTTCTAAAGTTTCTAATAATTCGGAAATTGTTTAGGGAGGTTGTTCAGGCCCCGTATATATTATTAAGCTCTAGAGAATTTTTCGTGTCTGTGTTTTGCAATGGGAAATAGCGCCATTTATGATGATGATGGCAAAACAGGAGAGCAACATGCTGGATTACAGATTTACCAACATTGTTACAGGTGATTGTGGAGGGTCGAGCCACAGGTCAGATACATTTAGATAGAATTTTGTTCCACTAAATAATGCTTTGATTTAGAATTTGGCCAACCAAGATTTTTTGGAGAAAACTATAAATTTGTAAATCCTAATATTAGTGCAGTGTTGTGATTTCACAATACATTTATTGGTAGAATATTACTAATAGCACTAAATAGAGCATTTTTTGCAAATTGAATAGCCTGAGCTTTTTGCAGTTCAGCTCGTCAGAGACCTGTCACAAAACATCAGACTCTATAAGGATGTACTGGATTGAGGTAATTGGAAGTTTCCTGTATTATCCAGAGAAGGAAACCACACAAGCACAGCTCTCTGCTGTGGGAGACCACCATAACTCTTTAATTTGATAGTTCAACTACTGCTCATTAGAGATGAGTGGACCCGCTGAAGTTCGGTTTGACAGGTTCATCTGGACTTTAGATAAAGTTCAGTTTTGGACCTGAACCCCAATGCAAGTCTCTAATTGAGCAGGTCAGGTCTCTGCCTACATGTAGACAGCCATAAACAGATCACTTCTGGGGGTGGATGGGCTGGGTTTTATGGGTTTTTTTGTTTGGTGCACACTACATCCAATCATGCTGTTGTTACCTCCAGTGCAAGCTGATCAAACACTGCAAGTTGCTTGCACTAGGCTTTGCACCATGCTTATCTGAGCACAGCAATGCTTGTGCGAATGGCTTGTATGCGTAAAGCACCCAAATTCTGTTGGTACGAGCACCAAACATGGAACCTGGAACCTCAGATTCACTCATCTCTAGTCTCTACTGCTCATATAGAGGAATAAAAGGTCCACTCCTACACAGGGGCCCACCAAGGGATTCACCAGTTCACCAGTGGGCCAGTCCAAACCTATCTATTATCCTGTAATATACTTTAGGATCTAACTTTAACACTGTGTTGATCTGTGTAAATGTAACGCCTGCCTGGAGCCACAGACTCAGACTGGCTGTAAATGGTGTCTAGAGATAAGCCGCTTACAAAGCAGGACCCCAAGAACTCTGCAACCCTTTAACCCCTATACAGGGATTTGGAATTACACAGAGCCCAAGAGATCATTACCTGTGGTAGGCTGTAGTCCGTGGTGGTCAGGCAGGGTCAAAAACCAGGAAAAGCTAAACAGGAACCGAATCGGCAGGCATGGGCGTAGTGATGAGACAAAGCAGAGGTCAAATCCAGAACTGGCAGCAAGGTACAAAAACAACAGGCAGGAGGGTAGTCAAAAAACAAGCAAAGGTCAGCGCACAGGACTCAAAATACAAACAGCACATGAGCCAGGAGTACAGAACTATCTCTGGCAGTGGTCAAATGACAGGAGGGGGAATAAGAAGGGTGTGATGTCTTCCCATTGGCTGCAGGTGAATGTTGGCAACTTCAGCTGGAAGACACACACCACGTACAGTCAGCCAGTGGTACTGCAGGTTCCAGGGAAACCCAGCCTAGTGAATGAGTGGAGCCTGCGCTCAGCAGAGCCACGTGCACCAACTCCTCTCCCATCACTAGCACTATCCATGGTGGGAACACGGCGTCGCCTGGCGATTGGAGCAGAAGTCGGAGGAGTGGACTCCGGTGGGGACATGATAGTAATACATACATCTGCCTATATGTTGTTTCATAGACTCACATTAGCCCATTCCAGCACCAGTTCCAGTCTCTGTAAGGCACTGCTGCTTTGGTATTTGTGATAGCAGAGGCTGAGATACTGGGTGGCACATGTGCCTAGTCAGCCACCAACAATTATTAACCGTGATTGTGGCCAATTGAAAAGTGGCTCAGTGGAACAATGGTGAGATGTGTGGCCAATCAGGGACCCTGGCACAAACATAACTTGCCATAGTTTGCGTAACGTTCGTCAAAGGAGATGATAAAGCGGTGAGTCGAAGAGGACTCACTAGACCACAGGGAGATCTAGGCTTAACCATTTGTGGAAGGGACTTGACTAAGCACCCACCTCGAGGCAGATGGCAGATGCCACTCACAGGGCAGTGAGCAGAACTGTGGAAGCTGACCCCCAGGATGGACTCAGGTGCAGACAGGCAGAGTCTCTAGTGTAGATTGGGACCACAGGGATGGCTGAGGCAGATAGCACTGCCAAGAAGGACAGGTATAGTCACTAATATAGACAGGGACCACTGGGACAGCTGAGGCTGATAGCATGGCCAGGACAGACAGGCACAGTCACTAGTATAGACAAGGACCACCAGGATGACTGAGGCTGATAGCACAGGCAAGATGGACAGGCACAGGGTACCGACAGGGCAGGGGTACAGGAATGTACTCTGGCTAGAGAATGGACAGTGGACCTGACAATTAGCTGGCTAGGGAGCAAACCACTAACTAACTAATCATGTTGTTCAGGCACCTCCCCTAGTAGGAGAGTGTCTTAAGTACCCAGTGCCTCTCAGTGATAGGCTTAGAGGCACTTCCAGGAAATGGCACACTGGCCCTTTAAGAGAGCACTCCCAGAGGACCTGTGCGGTGTGCACAGGCCCTGGGAGAGGGCAGCAGAGAACACCCACATCGAGGACTGTGGGGAAACTAGGCAGCATGGTGAGTGAGTCGGCCTCCCTTTAGGGGGAAGAGCGAGCAGTGCGGGGGCGCTGGCATCACAGTTTGTTACTTTGTGGAGGTTATTATAATCCTGTACCACCCTAGTGGGCTAATTCAACAACCATATTAATGTAATGATCCAACTTTCCTTTTACCATTCTACCAGATTAATCTCTCGAATCCCATTGTGTTTTGACTTTGGACTTCCTACCAACTCTCTGCCGGTTATTTGTGGCGTTTCTGGATCCAAGTCTGATTATCCAAGCTTTGAGCTAATGCTTCTTATTTTTAGACAATTATGGCATATCCACAGTAAATATTATAAATATCTTCTAGGTAGGGATCTTACTTCTAAAATCTCCACTTATTGAAATATCTCTGCTTTTAATAAGTTCCACCATAATCGCTTTCCAATTCATTTTAAGGCAGGATGCAGTTGCTGTCGGCCTCCGCTCCTGGCAGGCATGTGGGGGGGAGCAAAGCGAAAAGATCAACACCCCCCAAAAAGTGCGTGACATCTCATTTCTTCATATTATAACAAACTTTTACAGTATTGGATAGAATTAAAATACGGTTTACATAAAAAGTTCAATATTTCCAGACTCAGGCTTGTCTTTATGCCATAGTTGTATTCTTGTCTAGTACCGACACATAACTTTATATCTATACATCAATTCATCATAGTCATTTACCACCATTCACTAGAATATAATAAATCTGCTTGAACTTTTTTCTGCCTAACTTCAGATACAGGATCGCCATTTTACCATTGTGCTGAGCTCAGCGCCAATCTCTGCTGTCGTTAAATAGGACATTCCACGTCCTAGATGAAGCCGATTACAGACGGCATATTTTATGAATGTTACAGCATTCTAATAAATGATTGCAAGATAAAGACGCCTTCACCTCGACTTGTTATTATTCATTTATACAAGACAGAACTTATTTCTAAATGATTTTCTCCATCACTGAGGAGATAACGCTACAATGACACATTTTCCAGGACTGTTCCTAAATGACAGCCATCAATGAGAAAAATCATGCAGAATAACCAGCACTGTGTGATCTTATTGTATTCTATAGAAACGAGATTTCTCCTAATTATCATCTAGTAATTTGTAAATTTGTATTTTGCTTTGTAGCAGAGAGAAATATCTAGTGATATATATATATATATATATATATATATACAGTTGAAACCAGAAGTTTCCATCCACTATAAAAAAAAACACATTTGCAGGTATTTTTCACTATCTGACATGACATCAGAATAAACCTTTCCCATTTTAGGTGAATTGGGAACCAAAATTATTTATATTTGCCAAATGCCAGAATAATGAGGGAGAAAGAATGTTTTAAAGCATTTTTATTACTTTCTGCAAAGTCAAAGGTTTACATACATTTCATTAGCATTTGGTACCATTGCCCTTAAACTGTACAGCTTGGGTCAAACATTTTGGACATCCTTCCACAAATTTCTCACAATAGTTGGTAGGATTATGGTCCCATTCCTCCTCACAAAACTGGTGTAACCGAGCCATGTTTGTAGGTCACCTTGCTTGCACTGGCCTTTTCAGTTTTGCCAATAGGATTGAGATCAGGGCTTTGTGATGGCCACTCCAAAATATTGACTTTGTTATCCTTAAGCCCCTTTGTAACCAGTTTGGCAGTACGCTTCGGCTCATTGTCCTGGCAGAGTGGCCTTTCAGACCATGTTGACATTGTGTCATTATCCACAGTGAAATGAGAACTATCTAACCAGCTTCTGCCAGCATCTTCACAAGGTCTTTTGCTTTTGTTCTTGGATTGATATGCACATGTCTTACCAAAGCACGTTCATCACTGGTACACAGAACTCATCTCCTTCCTGAACGGTATGATGACTGAACATTCCCAACTTGTTTGTACTTGCGTATAATTTGTTTCTACAGATGGAAGAGGCACCTTTAGTTGTCTGCAAAGTGCACCAAAGGATGAACTAGATTTGTGCAAGTCCACAATTCTGTTCCTGAGACCTTGGCTGATTTATTTTGACTTTTCCATGATGCTACACAAATAAGTAGTGTGTTTTAGGTGTGCATTAAAATACATCCACAGGTATGTCTCTAATTAACTCAGATGTTGTCAATAAACCTATCAGAAGCTTCCAAAGAAATGACATCATCATATGGGCTGTCTCATATTGTTTAAAGGCATAGTACTCTTAAGGCGGCATTCCACGCTACGATTTATCTGACGATATGTCGTCGGGGTCACGAATTCTGTGACGCACATCTGGCATCGTTCGCGACGTCGTTGCGTGTGACACCTGTGAGCGACTCCGAATGATCGCAAATAGGTTGAAAATCGTTGATCGTTGACACGTCGTTCACTTTCAAAATATTGTTCATCGTTTGGAACGCAGCAGACATATTGGTACGTTTGACACACTGAAAACGACGAACAACATCCACACGACCGCCTTGGTCAAACAATGTATCGCTGAACGATTTTGCGTCGCATGTGCGATTGTTACGTGTGAACGCTACAAATCGACCTATGAGCGATCTCGGCAAATCGTAACTACGATCTGGCGTGTCACATTGCTAACGAGATCGTCAGATAAATTGTAGCGTGTAAAGCGGTCTTTAGTGTATGTAAACTTTTAACTTTGCAGAAAGTAATTAAAATGCCTTAAAACATTCTCTCTCTCTCATTAATCTGGCATTTGGCAAATATAAATAATTTTGGTTTCTAATGGACCTAAAATGGGAAAGGTTTATTCTGATTTCATGTCAAATTGTGAGAAAAACCTGCAGATGTGTTTTTCTAGATAGTGTATGTAAACTTCTGGTTTCAACTGTAGAATTCCATTAATGCTTTCTTTCAAAATCAGAGGTGTTTCATCATTTGTTTCCTAGCTTTGTTTTCTGGTTCTTCATGAATTTTTGGGTTATCAGATGCTGGAATGCCTTCCAAACTATCTGAATGTGAAATAAGTGATTTATCATCCCCTTCCTCCTTCCCCAGCCATGACTTTGGTCATAACATACTTAGTTGACAAGTAAGAGTTAAAGGGATTCTCCTGGGACACAGATTAGTAAAAGGTTGAAAAGTCCATCACAAGTCTTTAGAAACTTCATAATTTAGTTGCTGTTAAAAGTTTTGCTTTTTTTTCTGAGCTGTGTTGATGTGACCTCCGGTTCCTTAATTACTGCTAAAGTCTGTTCAAAGCACAGAGTAGAGAGATTCCATTCAAAGCACAGAGTAGAGAGATTCCATTCAAAGCACAGAGTAGAAAGATTTCCTGTCTGTGCTTAGAATAGCACAGCCAGCAGCTCTGCAGTATGCTCTGAATACTGATGCAATGTTTTTAGTAACTGAAAATATATATAGGTAGGGAAAGCAAGTTAAGCACAGAGACATGGCTGGTTACACATAGAACTAGTAATATAAACAACTTGTGACTTTGACAAAAGGGGATGTTATTGGGCATTCCAAAATTTTAGATTGCATTAGAGTAAATTAATACAATGGCTGATTTCTGCAGCAGTACATTGAACCAGTGAGGTGCCAATGTTAGCAACTAAACCATTATTGACTACAGGAGCGGGTCAGACTAGCACATACTAGGTAAAGTGGGAGAAATGGTAGGAACTCCAAACTGCTACGAACTCCAAACTTTAAAGTTCACATCTTCTCATCTCTACCAGCTAGCAATCCCACATTTCCAGTTGTGTGATCCAATGTCCAAAAAAATGGCTAATATTTTTCCAAGAAGATAAATAGTAGAATGATTTCCTAATAAAGTCACATTTGCTTTCATGGCATTTGCATATAATTCTGCTCTACGTCACAGCATTACACTGATAGGCAACACATCAATCGACAACATTTAGCCGTTCATAGCAGTTCACTTCTCAATCTCTAACATGCACAACTAGGATGTTCCCCTCATTCCTCCATAGAGGTGTTTTTTACATATTTTAATAGTTACCTTTAAAATAAAAATTGCACTAAATTTCATGCATTAATTCCCTCAATTCTTTATCAGACCCCCTAAGGCCTAAAACACACTTCCGCAAAAAAAACATACGTGTCTTACGGTCCGTTTTTTGGGTCCGTGTTCCGTTTTTTAGGGGCGTTTCTCCGGTACGTATGACATCCGTGTTGATGGCGTATGCTGTCCGTGTGTGCGTGTGGATTGACCGTGTGTGCGTGTGGCATGAACGTGTATGTGTATGTGGAACGTCTGTGTTTGTGTTGCACAATGTCGTTTATAGATGTCGGCTGACAGCAGACAGAGTTGCGCGATGAGAATGAACTCGGGTGAACTTCACCCGACTTCATTGTCATACCACGGCTCTGTCTGTGTAGCGTCCTGATTAGCGGTCACCTGTGCAGGATTCACCGATGACCGCTAATCCCCTGAGTGACTGAAGTTAGCAGCCCTCTCTCATACTCACCAATCCCCGATCTCCGGTGTGGCGCTGCTCAGCTGTTATTAAAACTCCGGCGGCTTTAACTATTTTGAAAAAGCCAGCCGCTCATTAATCAATCTCGTATTCCCTGCTTTCCCCGCCCACAGGCGCCTGTGATTGGTTGCAGTCAGACACGCCCCCCATGCTGAGTGACAGCAGCACAGATAAAGACAGGGAAAAACAAAACTCAGACACACTGCAAACTCACAGGAACAAACAGTAATAAACTAAGGAGAAAAGCAAGAGAAGTAAGGCAACAACAAAAGGACAACAAGGGTTAACACCACAACCGCTCACAGCAATGTACTACAAAAACACTAGTAAGTCTGGAATACAATACTTCCCAGACCAGTATAGACAAGCTATAGCTGGCATTAAAGGAAGTGTCCATTCAGCATACTGTATATAGGAGGGGAGTGGGCTTCCCCATAACATGTAACCAAAGAAGATTAACAAAGAAGACTAACAAGCAGTCCAGAAGAGATTAACTTTTGCTTGCTCGCCTATGAATTACAAGCCTGTGGGTCGAAGCTTGAGTTTACCTGCGCTGATCACGGACATCAGAGAAGTTACGTAGTAGGCAGAGTGCCAGAATCTGTAGTCTGATGCCACCATGACAGTCGGTGGTGCTTGCAAAAATGTCCTTGTGACAATAAGAGGGTGGCAGGATGAGTTTCGTGTCTACCCAGAATGTTTTTGACTTCATGTCCTCAAATACCAGTTCAGCATCTATCCTATGCTTTTCATGTTTTCTCTGCTCTACCTGGGACTGTATGTACTTTATCTCCCTCTCCTCTTTGAAATACGTTTAACCCCCCCCTGCTGCTATCTCTAACACTGAGAGAAAGGCGCAAAGAGCAGAGAATCCTTAGAATCAGGATCTCTGAAGCTTTTGCAACATTTTTGCTAGATAATAGATTTACTGTACAAACACACCGTATCAGCAAAATACTAAAAAATGTTGCTGAAGACTTTTTAGAAAATGGCATAATTACATTTAGTAAGCAAATGAACAAATTCTGTACAAAAGTGTGCATAACTTGTAAGTGGCTATTTACCACAAAACTGCACATAATTTCAATGTGAATATTTACAGTTTAGTGTACTAAATTTACTATGATTTAGAGAGCATGTGTGCCTCCTCTGCAGCAGTCGAATCGCTCGGATCCGGGAGTAGTGATTACTCGTGGCTCGAGGGTCTCCGGACCTGGGGGGTAGGGACCACACTCAAATGGAAAAGGGGGTATTTACAGGGGTTAGGTATATAGTTTGTGATGCCACCTGTGGTGTACGGTAATTGGGAGTACCGCCGCTGCCGTTGGGAGTACCCTGGGTGATGGAGTGGGGCAGCTAGGTGACGTGACCCTCTATGGGTAGGGGATTACCCCAGGACTCTGGATGGTGGTATGGGGTGCAGGGGGAGAGCAGGCTCGCTGGTTGCAGGGGTCAGTTGGGTACTCAGCAATAAAGCAGACGCTGACAACAGGGTAAACCAAGTCTCTGACTGCCGCTGTCTCTTGAGGGGAGCTTGTCCGGGTCCCGTCCCCTGCAGCACTGCGTAGTGGTCCATAACCTGCCTCCTGGCACAAATTTAGAGTGTCCTTTGTGGCCCGTCAGCTTGGAGCTTTCCGGGCCCCGCTCCCACTATGGATAAGTGAAGGAGCCTGCTCTCAGGGGCTCATGCTTGGTATTTCAGTGGGCCGCTTGTTTGGAATCCCTATCCCCCTCATTGCGCTGGTGCCCCCGATCTCTGAGCTTGGTGGGAACAGTCTGTATAGGCCCTGTCCTCCGCAGGTTAATTGCCGGGTCGCCTGAAGCTTCTCCCCGACCTAGGGTCTGTGTACCCTGTTGTGCCTTCGGTCCTGGACCAGTGATTAGACCCATGCTGATGACTGTCCTCCAAGACATGTCACAGGCACCTAGCCTCAATCCCCTGTGACCATGGGTCTGCCTCCTCTAGGTCCAGACCACCGTCTGCGACCTAGTCTGCTTCCCCTGGGAGCTACAACTCCCAGCTTCCTCAGAGCTCCTCACAGCTCAAGGGCTACCACTGAACTCTGGGGAGCTGCTTCTCCCAGCTCCTTAATCACTGGGAGCTACTTCTGTTCTGCCTGTCAGCTCTGCTCTCCCTCCCTCGCTGACTTCACCCTCCCACCACTCTGTCAGACCCCTAGGTGGACTGTCCTATTCCTGCTAAGCAGCCCATTGGTGTGACTGACCGGTGCAGTGCAAGTGCATCTAGGATTTGTGAATGCTGGTGGAGGCAGTACTGCAGGTTAGGTTCCCAGAACCATGGAGGGGGTTGAATTCTGCACTGAAGGGAAACCCTGTGACTACCTGAATAGTTCGGGGCGTCACACATGTTGCACTTGAAATGCGTCAGTTTTTAAATCTTTTTTTCTACTCCATGGTTTTAGTGAATTAAATAAATAAAGCCTAAAGTTTTATCTACCGGATGGAAGTGCTGAACCTTCTTTCTTTTACATTATGGCTGCAGCTGATTCACGCACACACCGGCTTCCAGTATCCCAGACTACTTCTGATCTTACATCGGGTGAGCTCCTACCTCTCATTTCTGTTTGTACCTTTGTAGTATCACTTTAATTTTTCCCTGGCACAATGGAAGCTCGCTTAAATATATAAAAGTTTTTATTATTTAATATAAATGTAAAACTGTTGAATTAGCATAATTTCCGAGGTATCAGCCACATTAGGGAATCAGCAGGAAGAAGTAAACTCACATAATTAGATCCACTAATAGGACAAATATGTTGGAATTGTTTGTTAAATGTTGCAAGCAATTTCATTAGAATTCTAATTTATAAAAACCGTTCACCTATGATAACACTGAGATTACCAAACAGCAGCGTTACTTTTATTCTGATCTTTAAAGGCAATTGTATTGTGTGTGCCAAACCGTATTGATTTAAAGCTTTTAGGCTCGGAGGTTCGCTCCGGGTTGCACTAGAGCTGCATTACTTACTGTAGATGTTTGTCTATAGCCGTAATATATTGCTGAGTGCGTGGAAAACGTTAATTTAAGGTTGGCTTGATGTAAGTAACACTTTATTTGTCAGTAAATCTTCAGCCTTGTTTTCTTTCATATCCTTGGGTAATCGCTTGTAAAGAACATATATGAGGATTTGCAGACGGGTAACACACGGTAATTAGTCATGTTTGTTATATGATTACTGATGGGCAAAACATCTATCACTCTATTATCTATTTACAATATCTATCTATTATCTATCTAACTATCTATTTATCTATATTTCTGTCTGTCTATCGATCTATCGATCTACAATATCTTTCTATCTATCTATCTATTATCTATCAATCTAGCATCTATTCTATTTATCTATTAATCTATCTATGTATCTATCTATCCATCTATCTATCAATCTAGCATCTATATATCTATTATCTATCTATGTATCTATCTATCTGTCTATGCTATCTATGAAAGGTACAAACAAGACTTAAGGCCGCTTTACACGCTGCGATATCGTTACCAATATCGCTAGCATGTGTGCCCGCCCTCATTGGTTGTGCGGCACAAGCAAATCGCTGCCTGTGGCACACAACATCACTAGGGACAGTCACACGGACTTACCTGCCTAGCGACGTCGCTGTGACCAGCGAACCGCCTCCTTTCTGAGGGGGTGGTTCGTTCGGCGTCATAGCGACGTCACTAAGCGGCCGCCCAATAGGTGGAGATGAGCGGGACGAACATCCCGCCCACCTCCTTCCTTCCTCATTGCGTGCGGCCGCAGGTACGGTGATGTTCCTCGTTCCTGCGGTGTCACACATAGCGATGTGTGCTGCCGCAGGAATGACGAACAACATCGTACCTGCATCAGCAACGATATTTGGGAATAGAGCAGCGTGTCAACGAGCAACGATATGGTGAGTATTATCGCTCGTTAACGGTCGCTCCTATGTGTCACACGCAACGATGTCCCTAACAAGGCCGGATGTTTTTCACGAATTCCGTGACCCCAACGACATCTCTTTAGCGATGTCGTTGCGTGTAAAGCGGCCTTTACAGTACTCCCAATAGTGTGAATAGGTGCGTATCTGATCACAATATATTGACAGATCCAGTATAATGAGGTTGCCATGACGTGGCTACTGGGTAGGTATGGAACTGGCCATTTTTTTATGCGACACGCCACAAAACCTTTTTTTAGATCTTTTTCAGTAGTTTAAAGTTTTGGCATTTCAGTGAGTGGCAGTTATTTTGTTTCTTTCCATTGATCTATCTATCTATCTATCTATCTATCTATCTACATATCTAATGAAGTAATGAACTGGTGAGTGCAATTCTCAAAGTCACGGAAAGGAGTTCCTTACATTTAGAGTCAGCAATTAGTCACAGGTAGGGTACAACCAATGGAGGTATAACTGCTTGGACCACCACCGATTTGAAGAATTGGGGCTCTGAAATGTTTTGTCAGAATGGATTGGCGGCTTCCCAGGAGAGGACTCGCATAGAGAATAAATGGAGGGGTGCAATTGCACCACTGCTCCACTCCAATGGGACATTCTTGGGAAGTCATGATCTGTCTTCTGGAGTATTGACAATTTTGGATAAGTAGTTCCCAGTGGCATAAATAGAAATCGATGGGCCCCAATGTAAAATTTGGACCTGGCTCCCCAGCTTTCCCATGCTCTGATATCCCTCTTTCCTTCAGCACCCAGCTTTCCCATGCTGTGCTATACAGCTTTCCCTCAGCTCCCAGGTTTCCCATGCTTTGTTATAAATCTTTTCCTCAGCAACCAGCTTTCCCATCCCATGCTTGTATCTTTGTCCCCCATCCTTGAATATATGTCCACATCCAAGTGTATGGCCCCATCCTGGTATTATATGGCCCCCATTCTAGTATTACAGGGCCTCATCCTGTTATTACATGGCCCTGTCCTGGTATTATATGGCCCCCATCCTTTTATTATATGGCCTCCATCTTTTTATTTTAATGGCCCCCATAATTTGATTTTATGGCCCCATCCTGGTACACATGATCCTCATCATGCTGCACACAGTAGAAAAAAGATTATACTCATCTTCCCTGGTGTCCTCCTCCTGATCCTGGCAACTGACTTTAGCATGCAAATGGTGCAGTGTATGATGTCACTGTCTTGTGAGCCTATATATACCTGCATAAACTGCTGGCATATTCGCTGCTTCCTATCCCCAGATTAGGGGCATAAAGAGCAGTGAATGATCATTCTCTTTGATAGAAGCACTCGATAGCCCAGCAGCTGTAAGAAGCCTGTGATGTGTGCTGCTATAAAAAAACAATGCATATTCACTGCTCCCCACACCCATAATCCTGCCCACCTCTCAGCATTTTCTTCAGTGCAAAGAGGTGGGTGGGATTACGGACATGGGATGCAGTGAACAGTGAGCAGTGAATAGGCATTTTCTTAAACAGCGGGCACGTGTTCACCTCAGCAACAGCTGCTGCCTCCTGTGATTCCACGCAACCCCAATTTGCACTGCAAGGTCTCTTTGCTGCAATGCATTTCAATTGGATGCACGCCCTCAGACGCACATTCAGCTGAAACAGGCGCTGAGGCCGGCAGGTCCCCTATACCCCCAGACCCGGTTGCGACTGCGAACGCAATCGTTTCGCCCCTGGTAGTACCCCATGTATGCAATGATGCTGCTGGGTTGAAACATCCTATATTCAGGCTAATTAATTTTGTTCTTTTCTTAACAGGCAAATGATTACAAAATTGTAAATATTTTCCTCATAGACATGCTTCATTTTAGGACACTCTTATGCCTATTTCATGCCCCTTTTCCATCTCCTCCTCTTGTTTCTCATTCTGAAGACAGAGCGTCCAGGTGACAACCTGAAGAAACATTTTGGAAGATTTTTGGAGTTTCAGTTCAGATAAGTAGCTTTTCTCAGGTCACAAATAATTAAAATAACTGTAAACAATGGCTTGTGCGGCACGCTCCTTAATGTCATTTTAGGACACCATTGTGGAATTAGAGAGCACCTGGACGTCTAGTGAATGGGTTGTTCAAAAATAGTTAATCAGAAGCCCATACCCAATGGTGGTGGCCAGGGTATTTTATATAATGGGCATATTTGGCACCCCTGAGGCTTCAGTCACCACAGGGCACTGCAGCTCATTTAAGCTG
This sequence comes from Anomaloglossus baeobatrachus, assembly GCF_048569485.1. Lineage (NCBI taxonomy): Eukaryota > Metazoa > Chordata > Amphibia > Anura > Aromobatidae > Anomaloglossus > Anomaloglossus baeobatrachus. The sequence goes on from NC_134354.1 coordinate 67,061,784, forward strand.
CAGTATTCATCTCGGGTAAGGAGGGGGTTAATCACTGGTGTTTCCGCATTTACACTTTACGTACAGTTTAGGTGCTTTCCCACAGGTGACTGGACTAGGGTAGATAGGGGGGTGGCGATCACGAAGCATGGGACTTTCCTGGTCACTAGGACAACCACCTAGTGGACGGGGCACCACTTGGGGTAGAAGTAGGAGCAACCTTCACAGAATCTTCAGTCAAGTCGGGACTTCAGTTCTTGCGACACAACACCACTTTTCAACTTCTCTTCTTTCAAGGGGCCTGAGGCTTGGAGTGGCACGCTTAGCTCGGGTTCCTCAATCCTGGAGGGGCAACTCTTAGAATGGACACTTCCAAAATACTGGTGGCTACCTCTAACTTAACCAGGATTGGCTGGAGCCAACCACGGCGGTGACCGCTACTTACTGGGCAATCTAAAGACAGTGAGTACAACATGTGGAACTGCAACAGCTGACTTATTATTTTGAATGCCAGCGCCATCGCCCTGCGCTTCAGTGCCAACAGCCACCACTCCCCTCATCATCCTCCCCGAGGCTCGCTCCACCTGTGGGGAGCAGAAACACCTTAGCTGCTATGACGATCCACCCCGGAGGACAGCGACAGCATCGACAGTTAATTCACTGTGTGCGTGGCATCACGAGACAATCCTCCTCATCCTTATCCACTACCACCCTCATCCTCTCCACCACCCGTCCTCCTCATCCATCCCCTTTTATGGTACACCTCGAGACCACGTAGCCGGGCAGCGCCATCGGTGATATTCCCGGACCCGACATCACCGCCCGGCTACGAGTAACAGTTTAACCCCTTGCCCCGTGGGTGCTACACATACAATCTACAAATAACAGCATTTTTTTTATTTTTGGGTGGAATTTTTTTGGTATGGAGAACAACTCATTTTCTAATTGAGAAATTAGGCATAAGTAATCCCCTCCATTTACACTTGTCAGAAGTGACCTCTTCACATTACTGATCTGTGACATCGCACCCACCTGTTACCCTTGATAGCTCATCGAAGTGTTCAATATAAAAAAATGAACTCTTTACAGTGGATGTGACTGCCTAATACTCAGACATACCGTATCCAGCACTGTATACCCCAGTATTTCAGCTGCTTATTCAGTTCACAACCTCATTTGTATTCTATTGTCAGAGGAAAGCAGAAATTGCTGCGGCTGATGTCGGCTGACACTTGTGAAGCTTATTGAGAATTGTCAGTTAAACCTGTATTATTTATTTATATCCCTAATGGGCGAATGTCGTTCGGATGCATAATACCTCGTGATGTCTCCTTAATTATACGTTCTATGTCTTATTAATCTCTGCAGCGACTTGTTATTCCGCCTGTCTGTGTGAAGACATGTATCAGCAAAATTGAGCTCTAAATGCATATTATTAAAGGATCAATATTAAATTCTACACACTTACAACCAGAATCATTGGTTTAACCATGTTTTATCTCACATCGCACATTGTGTAGCCCCCAAATCCTTAAGAGTGAAAATTCTTCTTTCTGGGTTTACTGAGAAATAAATGAGTTAAAGATATTAAAGGGAAAATTTGGTTTCATTAAATCTGTAGCATTACCCAATCCTAGAAAAAAAAAACCTAAAGGCAAATTATGCATAAAACTAACATTTTTGAATGTGTTCCATTAAAGGGGTATTTTTGTTGTTCTCATCAGTGTTATAGAATTAAAGGGGTTCTCCACTACTAGGACAACCTCTACTGATTCTACTTGGTCCCTCTAGTTAAAGTAAAAGACGCTGTACTTACTTCCGGTTCTAGCTTCATTCCAGTGCTCTGGATAAACACAGTTTGGGGCTCATGTGACATCATGACATCATGCGAGCCCCACATCCAATCATTGCTAGCTTCTCGCTCCACGCCTTCAGATCAAATGAGTTAATCAACAGGAAATGTTGCTGCAGCTACCACTCACTTCCTGTTGATTGCTCATTTGGTCCGAAGGCGGGGAGAGAAAAGCCGGTGGTGATTGGCCATGGAGCTCTCATGACATCACAATGTCACGTGTGCCCCAAAACGTGGTTACTAGAACGGCACCAGAACAGGAGGTGAGTATAGGATCTTTTATTTTAACTGGGAAAACAAGTGGAATCAGAAGGTGTTGTCCTTGTAGTGGACAACCCCTTTAATTGAGCTGCAAGAAAAATGCTGCAACAGCATTCTATTCAAAGCTGTTTTTTTCTGCTGTAATGTAGCTTAATAGAATGGGGATTTTCTGATGCTTTTTTGTTGTTGTGTTTTCTGGTGGGAGTCCCGGGAATCTAACCTATCCAATTTGTTAAGCTGGAATATCACTTTAATGAGCTATATGACTGAATGGCATAACATGCCTGCTTAACATGAACGGTTACATTTCAATACCCAAAAGCTTTGTTCAGAGGTCCCCTTAGGCACTTACATCCATTAAGGAGTCAAATGGACTGAAAAAGATGAAACTTTGGACTCTGTTTGACTTGATCTCTCATTCACTTGTAAAGCGCCATGGAATAAATGGCGCTATAATAATATATAATAATAATAATAATAATAATAATAATAATTGCAATATTGTTCATCTGCCAAACTATTCTTTCCAGCAATAAGGTCAAAGTAGATATATTTTTTCCAAGGTTTAATCTCTTGAACTCCATTTTTGTAATTAACCACTTTACCCTGGGTAATTTTCCATTTTTCGTTTTTGTTTTTTTTGCTCTCCTTCTTCCGAGATCCGTAACTTTTTTTATTTTTGAATCAATATAGCCATATAAGGACTTGTGTTTTGTGGGACGAGTTGTACTTTTGAATTAAAGCATTAATTTTACCATATAGTGTACTCGAAAAGGAGGAAAAAATTCCAAGTGCAGTGAAATTGCAAAAAAAAGTCAGTATTCGAGCGAAATTTCAACATCGAACCTCAAGTTCATTCATCTCTAATCAAAAGATCCAACAGCTCCCCTTTAAACTTCTGGTTAGAGACACCTCCCATATAAGTGAAGGCTAAAAACTCTATTGGAAAAGGTAAATTTTCTATGGAACGACATCCATTTTAGGTAGTGATGGGCAAGCACTAAAATGCTTGAACGCTCGTTACATGATTTGGGCTGGTCAGACACTCGAATGAGCTTGATGCAAGCAAGGAGTATAATGGAAGTCACTGATTGGCCTCTTTGGTTCTCTACCCACATACAGCCAGCCAGCCATAAACAGAACAGTTTCAGAGGGAGAGTGTTTTTTTTTTTGGATGGTTACTCTACGTCCAAGAACATTTGTATAATCCTCTGGAAGAGCCATTGAAAGACTGCTACAAGTTTTTCCTGTGGTGTCTGTGTGGCAATGGTCTGATTGCCACAGTAACATTACCTTCCTCACAGGGAGTGATGTTAAGCCTGGAAGCAAGAAGGGGGATCCCCATGCTAGGTAGCACCAGCAGTCAACACTTTCCTAACTTCGGACCAGAAGGGGAGGTCTAAAACCCAGTTCATGGGGAGCTTCCCATTGAATTCTGGCCTGGGGGAGGGGTTAGTAACGCACACAGATCTGAAACAGAAAGGAGCAGAGCAGAATTGAGGAGACAGTCTCTGGGAAGAGAGCCTGGGGAACAGGGCTGTGACAGAGCTCCCTCAGAGCAGATCGCAGAGGACAGGACACTGGAGTCCTAGGCTGTGTGGGTACTAAAGTCCCAGCAGCTGAATCCGGATGGCAGGAGACTGCATGTCTTTTAGCCATACAGAACGCCTAGGGCACAGCAGCATAGTAGAGCCCGGAACCGTGACCAGAGGAGTGGCACCTGGCAAAGGCTTGCGCCACTTGCCATATGGGTGAGAACCAGTACCAACACCAGGAAATGGGCCGCAGTATAGCTTCAAGCAGCAGGGACCCACACGTTACAGCGCCGAAAAAAGACCTCTGAAGCCACCCGACTAGGCTCAATTGCTTCCAGGCTGCCTGGACGTCCGTTACCATCTGGACCAGTCTCCCGGGCTTCTACCATCTATTACCCAGTAAAAGGTAAAGGAAATTACGGTCCCTGTGTTGTCCAGTTATTAGCGGTGTCTTCTGTCCTGCATCCCAACGTTAACTCCTCCATCATACATGATCATATGCCCTGGGGTTAAGCTATACCGGTGGAGAGCTGAACCACTTCTGCTGCATCACCACCGACCACCAGGGAAACTGAATGGCAGCGGCGGCCCATATCTTGCCGCATACCACGGGTGATGTCACGAGTCATCTCATGTAAATATCCCCCACTCATATAAACGACAAAAGCAAGGTCCTGCCACCGTGACCTCCCAACAGAACCGGCCTGATTCCGAGTGTCCCACGGCCCTGGTGGGCGTCTCGCCTGTGCACATCATGCAGTGTAGCAAGCCTGTGCGTTGTGGTCAAAATATTCAAGCGATACTCGGCCGAGCTTCATGAGTATCCGAGCAATGAGTAACGAGCAGTGCCGAGCACATTCGCCCCCATTAGTTATAGATTATTTATTAAATAAAGAGGAGCAGTGAAATCCACTATTACTTCATTGTATCAACAATGAAAGAAACAGGGACAAGCACAAGGATTAATTGATTTTGCAAAACAATTAATTAAAGTTAATTAGTTGTAGCAGAGTTAAGCGCTTAATAATTAAGTTTAATACTTTATTGTTAATGCATGTACAAGTTTATGAAATTAATATTCATTTAGAGAATTAAATTAACTGTACAATAGAATTGATTTGTATTAGAATGAAATTTAATTGTTTGAGAATCTATTGTGGTCAAGCAAAGACTTAAATAATTTCAATTGTTAGCTGTCTACAAGATGCCAAATACTGGGGACTTCTACTAATGTATTTGACAAATTAAAGTGAAGCATAGAAGATGGTGAAGGGAAAAAGTCTGTTTTGTCGAGAGCAGAAAAGCCGATTTTCCAATTTTTCACAATTCATTATTTAACCTAGATAGAAGATAATTGTTAGATTATCATGGATCCCACCACTGGGACCGCTACTAAGTGCCAAATTGGGTTCTTGTGCCCTTCCTTATCCCCTGTAATATGGATGCTAAAATGCTGCCAAATTACTATCGTCTGAATTAAAGTGGTTTCACACATTGCATTTGATTTATTTATTTTTTTGCAACAAAAAACTCTAGCCTAAAATTATTGGCTGAAAGATGCTAGGAAAATACGGAATCTGATGCAAATTACACTTTATATACATTTTGCATAAATGCAGTTTGCTTTAGATATCTTTTTATCTTTGTTACCCTAAAATGCATGTATGTTTAAAAAAGTCATAAAAAATATATGAAAAAATATATTGAATTAAAAATTAAAAAAGAAAAGGATTATGGCTTAATAATTATTATTTATTATTATAGCGCCATTAATTCCATGGTGCTTTACATCTGAAAAGGGTATGCATAATAGGGACAAGTACAATAATCATGAATAATACAAGGCATGGTACAGGAGGAGAGAGGACCCTGCCTGCGAGGGCTCACAGTCTACAGGGGATAGGTGAGGATACGGTAGGTGCGGGAGGGTAGAGATGGTCATGCAGCGCTATAGTGGACTGAGGGTTACGGCAGGTTGTAGGCTTGTTGGAAGAGATGGGCCTTCAGATTCTTTTTGAAGCTTTCCAAGGTAGGCGAGAGTCTGATATGTTGGGACAGAGAGTTTCAGAGTATGGGGGATGCACGGGAGAAAGATTGTATGTGATTGTGGGAGGAGGAGATAAGAGGGCAGGAGAGAAGGAGATCTTGTGAGCATCAGATGTTACGTGTAGGTAAGTACCGGAAGACTAGGTCACAGATGTATGGAGGAGACAGGTTGTTGATGGCTTTGTATGCCATGGTTAATGTTTTGAATTGGATCATTGGGCAATTGGAAGCCAGTGAAGGGATTGGCAGAGATAAGATATCAGGAAATAGCGGGGAGAAAGGTGGATTAGTCGGGCAGCATAGTTTAGAATAGATTATAGGGGTGCGAGAGTGTTCGTAGAGAGAGGCCACAGAGCAGGGAGCTGCAGTAGTCCAGGCGGGAGATAATGAGGCTTTGCATTAGTGTTTTTGCTGCTTTTTGGTTAAGGAATGTACAAATCCAGGAAATATATTTGAGTTGTATTAGGCAAGAAGTGAAGAGGGCTTTCATATGTGGCTTGAAGGAGAAACCTTATTGGTTGTGTACACCGCAGAACAGATTTTTTTTAGTGCTCATTAGCTTTTTAAGTGCAAAGTTAATAAACTTTCTAAATAGTGTTTTTTAAAAATTTTCTACCATTTTATTGCTGCAGAAAGACAACAAGTTTTTCCATGTGGCTGAGGGATCTGCAAAAATGTACAAAAGTATCTGATCTATTGCTCCTGGTTCTTATCGCTCTCTCTGTTCTCTCCTCTTTTCTCTCACTGTTAGACCCCTTCACACGTCCGGGAAAATCACGCACGTGTTTCACGGACGTGTCAAAGGTACGTTTTCCCCACCATGTGCCGTGTTTATGGCACTACGTGTGTTCTGCGTGTGTTGTCCGTGATAACACACGGAGAACGAGAACTTTCAATTCTCCTGTCCCTGGCGTCGCTGTCCGTGGTGCTGAACTTCGGTCTCCGGTCCTGCCGACTCCCCGCTGCTGCCGCTTCCGCCACAGTGAGGTGAATATGTAATGAGCATAACGAGCGGCGCTCGGAAGCAAGTGACAGCAGCAGCAGAGACAGAAGGGCTGGAGAAGGTGAGTAAAGATTTGTTATTTTTTTCTCTGACACGTGAGTTTTCTCCAGCGCGTGTCACACGGGACCGCATCCACACTACATCCGTGTGGTACGGGTGTGGGCCGTGTGACACCCGTGCTGCCGGAGAAAACCGGACATGCATCCATATAGAGCACACGGGCTCACGTCTGCTCCACACGGAGGCACGGGCCAATGGCTGCACACGTGCGTGCACATAAACCCATTGATTTTAATGGGTTTACTTGTGCCTGTGTCTCCGGTACATGCGGGTACGAACCTAGCACGTATTGGAGACACGTACGTGTGAAGGGGCCTTAGAGATATCAGTAGGGTATTTGAGGGGTTGTACATACAGACCTCTACAGTGTGCAGAGAGGAGCTATGTACAGGAAGGACAGAAAAAAAGATAATAGAAAATGAGGGAAGCAAATGAAGAGAAATAAGTATGGGATAGAAGCTGAGCTGAAATATGAGCTATTGAAGACAGTAGCCTGGATACACAGATCTCATATCCAGCTTTAATTACTGGATGGAGCATATGGAAATCACATCCAGCCTTTATTACAGAAAGAGACACACACACAAAAGAAAAATTGGAAACTTGTATCATGCAACTGCATGTCAAGCTCAAAATGAATGAATGAGGGAAAAAAACCTGCAATTTGTTTTCTATGTCAATGGGTTATTGAGATTTAACCCCTTCAGCCCCCGGGCACTTTCCGTTTTTGCGGTTTTGTTTTTTGCTCCTTGTCTTCCGAGAGCCGTAACGTTTTTATTATTCCGTCAATCTTGCCATATGAGGGCTTGTTTTTTGCGGGACGAGTTGTACTTTTAAATGAAACCATAGGTTTTACCATATATTGTACTGGAAAACAGCAAAAAAATTCCAAGTGTGGAAAAACTGCAAAAAAAGTGTGATCTTACAATAGTTTTTGGGATGTTTTATTCACAGTGTTCAGTATATGGTAAAACTGATGTATCTATGTGATGCCTCAGGTCAGTGCGAGTTTGTAGACACCAAAAATGTATAGGTTTACTTGTATCTAAGGGGTTAAAAAAAATTCACAAGTTTGTCCAATAAAAGTGGCATACGTTTTGCGCCATTTTCCGAAACACATAGTGTTGTCATTTTTCGGGATTTATGGCTTAGTGATGGCTTATTTTTTGCGTCTCGAGCTAACATTTTTAATGGTACCATTTTTGCGCAGATGCTACGTTTTGATGGCCTGTTATTGCATTTTGCGTAAAACATGCGACGACCAAAAAACGTAATTTTGGCGTTTGGAATTTTTTTTCCACTATGCCGTTTACCAAACAGATTAATTGATTTTATATTTTGATAGATCGGGCATTTCTGAACGTGGCGATACCAAATATGTGTATATTTATTTATTTTTTAACCCTTTAACTTTCAATGGGGTGAAAGGGGGGTGATTTGAACTTTTAGGTTTTTTGTTTTTTTTTATTTTTTAAAACTTTTTTTTTACTTTTTTATTTTTTTATTTTACTAGTCCCCCTAGGGGGCTATAGTGATCAGCAATCCGATCGCTATTATCTATCTGCTGATCACAGCTATACAGCTGTAAACAGCAGATTCAGTCACGTCCGGTTTCCCTCTGCTCCGTGCCGAGGAAAGACGAAAGTGAAACTTCGTAGCTGCAGGCGTCATCACATGACCCTGTGCTACGATGGCAACCACCGAACGTCACGTGATCACTCACGTGACTTCCGGTGGGGGCGGCGGTAAGTAAAAAACATGGCCGCGCGCATATAGATCTCGCTGCTAGACTTTGGCAGCGAGATTTAAGGGGTTAAATGTTGCGAGTGGAAGCGATTCCACTCGCAACATGCAGGCACACATGTCAGCTGTTGAAAACAGCTGATATGTGTGCCGACCGCCGCTGCCTGCCTGCGGCAGGGGGCGGGGCTTAATGGGACACGATCCTTGACGGATAGATCCGTCCAAGGTCGTGAAGGGGTTAAAAGAAAAGGGTTCCTTTTAGTGATGAGCCAGTCTCTTGGAATTCAAATTCATCAGCTTTGTGAAATTTTTTAAAAAAGTTTGATTCACAGTGAATTTATTTGCCACAAATATCAGGTACATAAAGGGTTTTGATTGCCATAAAAATATGTGAGGCTTCCTCAGACAATTCTCAAGTTAGCGGGGAACCAGGGCTTCTAAACTGTCCTTGAAACTATGGGAGCCTGTGCTATCCCTAACCTCCGGGATACTCCTAATGATGATGATGAAGTCTGAGTCTCCTTCATGGCCCTGCTCCTGACCAGTCTTGATCTAATTCCTCCTCCCCACAGATAAAGGTAGAAAAGGGAAAAAACAAAATGCAGTCACACAGCACGCAAACATGCAAGATAAGATAATACAAGATTCAGGGGGAAAACAAGAACAGGAAGGAAAGTATAAAACAACCGGGGTACACTCCACAATGGCACCAAGCAAAAAGTACAACTAAGACCAACTTTCACTAGAGAGAGTCTGGGACACATGCAACTCACAAACCAACACAGAATAAGCTATAGCTGGCATGGGTAGAAGGATTCCAACAGTATAAATAGTAGGGGAGCAGATCTGATAGATCTACCTACAACATGTGATTAAAGGAGGAAGCAGATTAGCAGAGGTTAACTCTTGCTAGCCTGTCTATGAATCAGCACACAGCAGGTCGACGGACAAGTCTGCCTGTGTGGAGTCTCAGAATCTGCAATCTGAACAGGGTCCAATGCCATCATGACAGCTGGTGAAGTTTGTGCAAAACTCCGTGTGACAGTAAGTGACCACAACATTTAAGGTCATGCAACATACATTATCTGTATTATTTATTCAGAGTTTCATTACTTTCATTTGTTATCTTTATGGCTAAGGTGTGAGCTGTGACATGCTCTCACTATCCAGATTCATACAATCATAGAATGGTGGAGTTCAATGGGACCTCGAGGGCCATTGGGTGAAACCCCCTGTGAGTGCAGGTTTTCCTAAAGCATCCCAGCTATGTATTTATCCAGCTTCCTCTTGAAGATTTCCATTGATGAAGACCTCACTACCTCCTGTGGTCTCCTGTCCCACTATCTGACTGCCCTCACTGTCAGAATGTTTTTCCTGATATCTAATGAATTTCCTTCCTTTTAGTTTCATCCCATTGCTTCTTGTACTTCCTTGGGCTAATGAGAATAGGGTAGTTGCCTCTGCACTGTGACTACCTTCAAGATATTTGTAGACAGCTATTAAGTCTCCTCTCAGCCTTCTCTTTTTCAAACTAAACATCCCTAGTTCTTTTAGCCGGTCTTCATATGACATTGTCTGCAGACCTTCTACCATCTTGGTTGCTCTTCTCTGGACTTGCTCCAATATATCGATGCCTTTCTTGAATTGGGGCGCCCAAAACTGTGCATAATATTCCAGGTGAGGTCTGACCAGGGCAGAGTATAGGGGAATAATTACCTCTCTTGATTTAGATTCAATCTTTGTCTTGCTACATCCCAATTGTCTCTTCAGGGAGGAAGGAGACAAACTCTAGCACCACCTATTGGAAGTAGCGATCCTAAAAGTCAAAAGTGACTTTCCAACGAGCCTTTTCATATGACCTAGGATTTTTATGCCAGATCAGAACCTCAATTTGAAGACACAGTGTTTTGGGATGATTGTCCCTCGTCAGTGCAAAGTATGAAGTCTGATCTGGCTGAATAAGAGTCTACTAGGGTCTCAGGAGAAAACTTTTCTTCTTGTGGAGACTGACAACCCAATATGACTGTCATCCTAGGTCATATGAAAAGGCTCGTTGGAGAGTCACTTTTGACTTTTAGGATTGCTACTTCAAATAGGTGGCACTAGAGCTTGTCTCCTTCCTCCCTGAAGAGAAAATTTGAATATTTCCCAGAAGAGCATTGCAGCTATAAGACTCCTCACCACTGACAGCCAGATTGTTTTTTCAGTCTCCTCAAGGAGAAACATTTTCCCTTGCTACATCCCAGAATTTTGTTGGCCTTTTTAGCTGCAGCAGTGCACTGATGATATTCACCTTAAAATGGCTGCTGCCTTCCTTGCCTCGGCTTTTATACAGACTTTGGTACTCCTTCTGGATTGTCTGTGCTATACCATGTGATATGAAAATTGCAAGCCATTATGTGTATGTGACATTTGTAAAATGGGGAGGTGGACATTTTGGGGGGCGAATTGTGTAGAGATTCACCGAGGCAATGAGTTTACTAAAATTCAACACAAATTCGAATTTTTAATGATTTCTAACATCATTTTTTAAAAAAAACCAGCATCACTCTTGTGAATTAAAGTAATCTGCAAAAATTGACACAGCCCATTGATAAAAGCGGCAGTGTTTCTGGGGAAAATATAATTTTACCTCTAATCCATGACATCAATTTTCCACTATGTCTTGAATTTGCAGATTTTCAATCTTATTCTATATTTTAGTGCAGCCTGATAGACTTACATTTCAAATAAAAATACAAATATTCTTACAGTAATTAATTGGTTGTCCAATTGATTTTCATTATTCAGTTTTAGAAGATTTTCATCAAATCACCTGACGAAAGTTTCTAATTCCTCAGAAGACGTGCCGCAGGTCCGATCATATTAACCTCGTTACCAAGGAAGTGACGCTAAAATAGGTTACGAAGCGTCTCCCTTCACTTTGCATTAGGACGCTGAGTGCACTGCTCAGCTTTTGTGCATTTTGTACTCACGGCTATAAAAGTTTTAAGAGATAAGAAGCTTTTTCTATTTCAGGGTCACCATTAGCCTGAATAATACATAAACATGGGGAGAGATTTGAAGTTCTCCTTAAGATCACAGCATATCTTCAATTAAATTATAGATCATTATCACAGCTGCCAGGCCTGATGTGGGACTTCATCCCTCATCTTACTAAATGTTCTTTGTTTCTGTCTTGTCCAATTGATTTAACAACTTATTCAGTAAAAAACGTTACAAAAAATGTGGATTCCGAATGAGGATGTTGGAGAATTTGGCACCATACACTGTCAATAGCAGGAGGAGGAGGGTACAAATAAGGTCCCTTTACATGCAATGACATCACTAACGTGATGTCGTTGAGGTCATGGAATTCGTGACACACATTCGGCCTCGTTAGCGACGTCATTGCGTGTGAAACGCACGAACGACCGTTACCGAGCAATTTTACTTACCTTGTCGTTGATTGTTGACACGCTGTCCATTTCCCAAATATTGTTGCTGTAGCAGGACACAGGTTGTTCGTCTTTCCTGCGGCAGCACACATCGCTATGTGTGACACCGCAGGAACGAGGAACAACCTCGTACCTGCGGCCGGCCGCAATGAGGAAGGAAGGAGGTGGGCGGAATGTTTGTTCGGCTCATCTCCACCCCTCCGCTTCTATTGGGTGGCCGCTTAGTGACGTCGCTGTGACGCTGAACGAACCGCCCCTTTAGAAAGGAGGCGGTTCGCCGGCAATAGCGACGTTGCTAGGCTGTTAAGTAGTGTGACGGGTGTTAGCGATGTTATGCGCCACAGGTAGCAATTTGCCCGTGATGCACAACCGACGGGGGAAGGTACGCACGCTAGCGATATCGATAGCGTTATCACTTCGTGTAAAGCGGCCTATAGGCATTTTGCCGAAATCATCTTTCACCTAGATACAATAATAGCTGATTGAATATGACTGTGTTCACACTTCTGTAATAGCTGCAGATGTAGCCAAGGTTAGTTTGACTCAAATAATCCAGCACTGGGCACAAATAAGTGTAATTCAATACCAAACCTAACATCGCCCAATAGCTTTTTGGATTCATTGAAAAGATTATTCACATCTTCTTATAGAGGTATTGTACATATGTAGCGCCCCTGAGACCCTCAGGGCACTACAGGGAACTACATTCTCTTGGGGATGCAGGACCTGCCCCCCCAGGGACCTGGAGTACCAGTGCTGATTCCACCAAAGCACAACCAAAATCCTAGTTCTCCACTCCACACTGGGCATAAAGGGTTAACCACATAAGGGGATGGTTGCTATGGGAACGAGTCCCTGGGTACAGCCAGCCTGGTGGGAGGGGTCAGCAGTCAGTCGATAGTTGGTAGTGAGTCGAGTAGGACACAGAAGAGGTGTGCGGACGTGTCTGAGCTGGGTCCGTGTAACGGTGACCCAGGAGCACAGGAGAGAGGTCGCCAGGACGGGTACCGGAGATACCGCTGGGACCGGAGAACGCATGGGTCACAGGGCCCTAGGTCAAGCATCAGTTTCAAACGGTTTGATAAATACCTGCCCGGTGAGGACACCTTCACGAACTGCACCGAACCAAATAATCCGGGGGTGCAGTTGAGTTGGAGGTGGCGTCACATGACAAAAACTTTTATCTCCCTTGTAAATATTCCCATTACAAAAGAGGCCCAGGGCACGGAACTGGGCAACAGCCACCCGAAGTAACATTCCTGTTTGCAACCGCCCAGGACCGAGTACCCCTTCCCTGGGCGACACACATACAAGCAATTTATTCAATTTATTGCTTATTACATTTTCAGCCATTTTTGAGATGTTAAAACTTGTCTCTTGTTGCAGCTCATTGCCGTGGAGATCGGCCACCTCTGCTATATGTTGTTTCCACCCTGCTCCTGTTTTCCTCCTAATCTCTTTTTGGCTCATACCTCTGTGGGTGCGTGCTGGCTGCGTGATATAGTTTGATTTCCCCTGTTTGTCTATTTCTGTGGTTAAATCACACTCCTGTCCTGGCCCCCCTGAAAGGAGGAGGTGTAAGATCAGAGCTAGTCAAAAGTAGGGCCAGGAAGGGGACTCAGACACCCCACCATTAGTGGTATTTCTGAGAATAGTGATAGCACAGTTCCCCTAGTCTGAGAGTCAGCTTAGGGGCCCCGGTGTACCGCTATCCCCATAGTCCCTTGTGAGAATATATCAGAACATGCACATTGCTTACAAATTGCTTTCCATCAAGCTTGTAAGGCCTGTTTTGAAACTGGCTAGGATCGCTGAAGTGCTCTGTAACCTCTTAGTCCCAGCCAGCTTCAGCCCAGTGCTTACATTGTCTCATAGGAAATGAGCTGTAAACAAAAGAAAAGAGTTAATATCTCAAGATTGGATGAAAATTTTAGCCAACAGTAAATAATTGCTAAAGCGTTTGTTTCTTTTAAGCATAACCTGACAATATCCATCTATGAAGATGGCTAAAAACTATTAATCTTCCTATAGAAGATAAGATAGTGTGACAAGTTACAAGATGGTAAATCTTGAGTCTTGATAACCTTTGCTACATCTGTATGACTCATATGGCAGATCAAAGCTCAAGTGAATCCTAATGAATCTCGAAGGATCTGTTATGTGTCTGTTTCTGACTATGCTATTCATGTGAAATACACACAATATCCTGATATGAATGAAATAACTTGCCAGTGTGAACATACTAATTATTAATAATTTGTAATATAAGTATGGAAGCATGTACACATGTTTTTTTTTCACATGGATTTCAACACCAATGAGCTTTGAAACCTCTCCCTTTCTCCCACTCTCCCTCTCTCCCACTCTCTCTCTCCCACTCTCCCTCTCTCCCACTCTCCGACGCTAACTCTCTCCCACTCTCCCTCTCTCCCACTCTCCCACTCTCTCTCTCTCTCCCACTTTCTCTCTCTCCCACTCTCTCTCTCCCACTCTCTCTCTCCTACTCTCCCTCTCTCCCACTCTCCCTCTCTCCCACTCTCCGATGCTCTCTCTCTCCCACTCACCCTCTCTCCCATCCCCCTCTCTCCCACTCTCCCTCTCTCCCACTCTCCCACTTTCTCTCTCTCCCACTTTCTCTCTCTACCACTCTCTCTCTCTCTCCCACTCTCCCTCTCCCACTCTCCCTCTCTCCCACCCTCCCTCTCTCCCACTCTGCCACTAGCCCTCTCTCCTACTCTCCCTCTCTCCCACTCTCTCTCTCTCTCCCACTCTCCCTCTCTCCCACTCTCCCTCTCTCCCACTCTCCGACGCTCTCTCTCTCCCACTCTCCCTCTCTCCCATCCCCCTCTCTCCCACTCTCCCTCTCTCCCACTCTCCCTCTCTCCCACTCTCCCACTCTCTCTCTCTCCCACTTTCTCTCTCTCCCACTCTCTCTCTCCCACTCTCTCTCTCCCACTCTCCCTCTCTCCCACTCTCCCTCTCTCCCACTCTCCCTCTCTCCCACTCTCCGACGCTCTTTCTCCCACTCTCCCTCTCTCCCATCCCCCTCTCTCCCAATCTCCCTCTCTCCCACTCTCCCACTCTCTCCCACTCTCCCACTCTCTCTCTCTCCCACTTTCCCTCTCTCCCACTCTCTCTCTCCCACTCTCCCTCTCTCCCACTCTCCCTCTCTCCCACTCTGCCACTAGCCCTCTCTCCGACTCTCCCTCTCTCCCACTCTCTCTCTCTCTCCCACTCTCTCTCTCTCCCACTCTCCCTCTCTCCCACTCTCCGACGCTCTCTCTCTCCCACTCTCCCTCTCTCCCATCCCCCTCTCTCCCACTCTTCCTCTCTCCCACTCTCCCGCTCTCTCTCTCCCACTTTCTCTCTCTCCCACTCTCTCTCTCTCCCACTCTTCCTCTCCCACTCTCCCTCTCTCCCACTCTCCCTCTCTCCCACTCTCCCACTCTCTCTCTCTTACTCTCTCCCATCCCCCTCTCTTCCACTCTCCCACTCTCCCACTCTCTCTCTCTCCCACTCTCCCTCTCCCACTCTCCCTCTCTCCCACCCTCCCTCTCTCCCACTCTTCCACTAGCCCTCTCTCCTACTCTCCCTCTCTCCCACTCTCTCTCTCTCTCCCACTCTCCCTCTCTCCCACTCTCCCTCTCTCCCACTCTCCGACGCTCTCTCTCTCCCACTCTCCCTCTCTCCCATCCCCCTCTCTCCCACTCTCCCTCTCTCCCACTCTCCCTCTCTCCCACTCTCCCACTCTCCCACTCTCTCTCTCTCCCACTTTCTCTCTCTCCCACTCTCTCTCTCCCACTCTCTCTCTCCCACTCTCCCTCTCTCCCACTCTCCCTCTCTCCCACTCTCCCTCTCTCCCACTCTCCGACGCTCTCTCTCCCACTCTCTCTCTCTCCCACTTTCCCTCTCTCTCACTCTCTCTCTCCCACTCTCCCTCTCTCCCACTCTCCCTCTCTCCCACTCTGCCACTAGCCCTCTCTCCGACTCTCCCTCTCTCCCACTCTCTCTCTCTCTCCCACTCTCTCTCTCTCCCACTCTCCCTCTCTCCCACTCTCCGACGCTCTCTCTCTCCCACTCTCCCTCTCTCCCATCCCCCTCTCTCCCACTCTTCCTCTCTCCCACTCTCCCACTCTCCCGCTCTCTGTCTCCCACTTTCTCTCTCTCCCACTCTCTCTCTCTCCCACTCTTCCTCTCCCACTCTCCCTCTCTCCCACTCTCCCTCTCTCCCACTCTCCCACTCTCCCACTCTCTCTCTCTTACTCTCTCCCATCCCCCTCTCTTCCACTCTCCCACTCTCCCACTCTCTCTCTCTCCCATCCCCCTCTCTTCCACTCTCCCTCTCCCACTCTCCCACTCTCCCACTCTCCCTCTCTCCCACTCTCCCTCTCTCCCACTTTTCCTTTCACCACTGAAATCATATTAACTGACACATAAACTTCTTATGCTAAGAATGCGAATCGTTCCTTATAGCAACCAATCAGAAATACTATTGAAGACCTGTAGCAAATAAGAAGCAGAGCTGTGATTGGTTGATATAGGCCACCTGATAAATATCCAGGCTAACTGTTAAAACAGCCAATATATTACCTCACACATCCAAACAGTAATTCATTTTTTTTTTTTTATTGTCGAATAACTGTAAAGCGCGGGTAAAATTCTCCCTTCAAAACATAATCTAGAGAAAAAATGTAAAATACTTGCCCACCCAGCCCCAGAAGTGATCTCTTTATGGCTGGCTTCATATGGGTAGAGACTCAAAACTGCCCAATCAGTGATTTCCATTGGGGTTCAGGTCAAGTCCATGTCCAAAATGGAACGTTATCTAAAATTCAGCTGAACCCACCGAACCGAACTTCCATGGATCCGCTCATCTCTAGTCTTCAATGGAAGTCCCTAGCCCAACCTTTTACAGGACAATTTAGATATGTCATCAGTCCAAACAAGTGCTTTTACTCCAGGCAGCTGACACAGTCTATAAAGTTCTGTAACGCTGTCCAAAAATATGGCGGTAGCATTTTGTTTCATTCTTTCAGCTATCTCTCTCAAACCTCTTTTCAACAACGCAGTTATTCTCGGCAGAGATGGCCTTGCTGTCCCTCTTTGCTCCGAATTGGCAGTTCTCCCTCTGCTTCCAAACAGACTCTGACACTCACTTTGCCAACATGGCGAGCTCAACTTTTGGCTCAGCTGTTTACGTTTGTCTCTGCTCACTGCAGCTCACTCATCTTATTCTCTGTAGGTACTGCTCTGTGGATACTTCTTCAGGTCTCCCTGCCCTTGTATGGTGCCCCTGGGCTTCAGGCGCCACAGGGTATTACACCACTTTTCAGGTCTAATATCTATCCCGGGTCAGGAGGTGGTTAACTCCTGGTGCCTTCAGACAACACAAACAAACAACAGTAAGGTGCTTACTCACAGGGGATTGGACTAGGGCAGACAGGATAGTTAGCCATCACGAAGCATGGGACTTTCCCCCGTCGCTAGGACAACCACTGGGGGTGGACACCACATTGGATACAAGTAGGCGCAACCATCACACTTACAGCAGAACCTTCCTGCACACAGCTTGGGATAAAATCTAGCACTGACAACTGGAGTTAGTGTTTCTCTCTCTTCGTGGGCCCGTGGATTGGAGCTGGAGGCTCGGCCCGGGATCCGGATAGCAATCGAGGGACACTTCAGTAAAAGACTTTTCAGGCACACCGGCGGTGACCGCCGACTATCCGGGATTGGCTGGAGTGCATCGTGGCAGAGATCGGTACTCTGGGGCAGTGCCTGAACTACTTGTGAGTAAAAGACCTGGAACCACAGCCACTGCCTCTGCCTCTCTTTTACCGGCGCCGTTACCCAACGCTGCGGTGCCATTGAGAATTACCACCACTCCCATCCTCCTCCGTCATCCTCCCTGGGGTAATCCCACTTCACCTATGGGGAGCGACACCATCCCGGCTCTGACCTTCACCATCAGCCCCAGAGAGCAGCACCCGCAGCGGCGGCCCCCATCCCTGCCCGCGTACCACAGGTGGCGTCACGATCATCTAATAGACTTTCCTAACCTTCACTACCACCCCCATCCTCCATCCTGCCTCCTGTACACCGCCTTTCCTCCCCTCCTGTATGCCTGGGGATAACGGAACTGGGCCAGACCATCCTGTGACATCGCAAAGAATCTGCACCCCTGGCCTGGCAATGAGTAGGTTAAAACACCTGTCCCATGGGGCGCTACACTTGTACATATTCAGCATTGAAAAATGTGTCTGCTATCTTGTATATAGGGTGGTCAGTCTTCTATATCATGGACAGCAGAAGGGCAACACTCCCTCATCAAGCTGGTTCACCAATTCACTAGTACACCTGTCTTCTACTTTACAATGTTGCAGGCTTTTCAGGCAGTGTGAAGCTGCAACCTGCTCACATGCCCTCTGCAGCTAACACCAGGGAACGCAAGTGTGGGTGCACCCTATTCTACACGCTATTTAACCCAT
This sequence comes from Anomaloglossus baeobatrachus, assembly GCF_048569485.1. Taxonomy (NCBI): domain Eukaryota; kingdom Metazoa; phylum Chordata; class Amphibia; order Anura; family Aromobatidae; genus Anomaloglossus; species Anomaloglossus baeobatrachus. The sequence continues at coordinate 67,080,188 of NC_134354.1, forward strand.
CTCATAATATACTCCAATCAGATCTACTGGCACTTTCTCGCAAACAGGCTTACTGACTGCTGCTACATTACCCAGGCAGCACCCATATCACACCAAACCACTCATTCACCCCCGTATGTTTTTGCATGGTCAACAAACCGTAAGTGCAGCATAAACATATTATATTAGCATTTTGTTAAAGGAACTATGTACCCAAAATATGAAAACACCAGCAGTGCCTAACATAAAACTCAATGTATGAGAACAGTCAGGGCAGAATGTCCCAATAACAACAGTATTCAAGGCCCTTTTAGGGAACATTCTTAACCCTCTTATATAATACACATTGAGGAAAAGTTTGGGACGACATGGTGTCACATCCGGGGATAGAAGCTATACCGGCTGTATAGTACAATGCAAAGGAAAGGGGAAAGGAATGCCCTATCGCTAGTGAAAGGGGGTAAGTGGTGACCCCTGACAAAACTTGCAGCTTACCCTCACTGTCCTCACATAGCCCTATACAGATTCTGCACCTGTCGCCGAGCTGGATCCCTCACCCTAGGCAAACCCTGATTTGCGCCCTAAGTAAGGATGGCGGTATAAGCGCTTGTCAACACCACAACTCTAAGGGAAACAAAAAGAAACAATACAGGGGAAACACAAATGCTACCACCTGAGCCCAGATAGATAACAAAAGTCAAACACTTATCTTAGAAGCAACTACCACAGAAGTCTTTGGGACAACAAGAAGAGACAACCGCTGCAGATCACAGTGAGAAACAACCATAGACTGCACCCAAACCACCCCAGGGGGAGGTTTATAAAAGAAGTCAGAGGCTGGCAACTGAGAGGAAAAACTGACAGTTTCCCAGGGTCATAGAGTTTGATGCTGCAGAAACAGGGAACTGTCAGACAACAAAACGTGCTGCCAATCTCTGGTATTTTCTAACACACGCTGCAACTGGATTGTCAGTTAGCCATGACACATCCGTGACACATGGTTTTGGTTTCCTCTCTTCATAGACCCTGTAGCAAAAGCCTTGGCTGCTTCTTTAGTTTGTATGCACTTCACCTGAATGCAATAATCAGAAATAAGAGGCAGATAATTCCCCTATTGTGATAGCATTGCTCATCCTACAATAATAATGGGAATAAACGAGCAACAGAACTGACCTTAAAAGAAAATGGAAATTACTCCCAATAATAATCTCTGTAGACTTCAGGAGCTCTAATATCATTGGTGCAGCCTGAGAGGTGAGTGGGGCGACTTCTACCTCAAGAGCAGGTGGAATTGTGCATTGTGAGCTCTTGGGCTACAATAGGCCCATATATTGTTCCTGCACAGGGGCCCTTTTCTGTCTTTGTCCACCAATGGTGGACGTGGTGCCATCACCCCTCCCGGAATCTGAATGGGACGATGATGAATCCTCTGTAAAGGCTGACAAGCTAGAGAGACATCCAAATCTAACTAATGCGAGCGCCGACTCTTCCCGTAAACTGTTCCCTGTGGAAGCTTCTCCATGTGAGTCATAAGTAGCGATTATCTCCTCATTCACTGCATTTTGTGCACAAAACAGCTTACTGCTCAGCAATATAATTAGGTGGAAAAAAAAACAAACAAAAAACCCCAGAAAAAGTAAAAAAAAACAATGAATAATTACTGAATGTGATAAGATCTTAGTTAAGACTTACGTAAAGAAGAATTGTTTGTATCCCGGCAACTTATAATCCTGCAAACAATGTATCACACATTTTTATTACAGTCAATACAGAGTTGTGAACGATCAATGCAAAATGCACGAAGGCAGGATATTCTAATTTTTTGCTTAAAGGGGACTTTCATATTGATTACTTATCCTTAGGAGAGGTCATCAATATGAGGCTGGAAGGGGTCCGAGTTTCGGCATTCCCATCGATCCGCTGATTGAAGGGGTTACGTTGCTCTAAGGCTTGTCAATGAAAACTGGTAATAATAGTGTTAGAAAGTGGCATAACGTAATTTGATGGCTCTCTCTTAATGACTACCTATACCTGGAGAGCTGTCAATCATCTTTTCTAGACAGTTAAAAAAAAGTCTGGACATACACCACGGAGGGAGGCCAAAAGGACACATTTAGCCATTGGGTGAATTTTCAGACGGATACAAAAAAATAGGGCAAAGAGCCATAAATCCCTATATGAATCCTGGATGAAACTACATTTCGGGCACACTGACTTAAGGGTGCTTTACACGAGACGATCTATTGTGCGATAGATCGTCGGGGTCACGGTTTTTGTGACGCACATCTGGCATTGGTTGCGACGTCGGGCTCTGTGACACATCCGAGCGACGCAGTATCGCTCACAAATCGTGAGTCATGTACTCGTCGCTCCGTTTCATAATCTCGTTTAATTAAAATGGCGCCGGTTGCTCATCGTTCCCGGGGTAGCACATGCCGCTCCGTGTGACACCCCGGGAACGATCAACACAGCTTACCTGCGTCCCTCGGCACCCGCCGGCAATGCGGAAGGAAGGAGGTGGGCGGGATGTTTATGTCCCGCTCATCTCCGCCCCTCCGCTTCTATTGGCCGGCGGCTGTGTGACGTTGCTGTGACGCCTAACGTCCCTCCCACTTTAGGAAGTGGACTTTCGTAGCCCACAGTGAGGTCGTCCAGAAGGTAAGTACGTGTGACGGGGGTTAAACGAGTTTGTGCACCACGGGCAACGATTTGCCCGTGACGCAAAAACGATGGGGCGGGTACGATCGATTGTGAAATCGCACAATCAGTCGTCCCGTGTAAAGCAGGCATTACTCCAAGCTCACCATTAACTCTTTAATGTTATAAATAAAGTAATTATGTTTTAAGATAATAAATATTAACATATACCGTATTTTTCATTTTATAAGACGCACTGGATTATAAGACGCACCTCAAATTTAGAGGAGGAAAATATGAAAAAAAATATTTTTAATGTTAAAATAAGGGTCTGTCTTATAATCCTAGTGCATCTTAATCCAAGGAGGAGTGGCGGTGGTGGAGCAGCGGTGGTGGAGCGGCTCAGAAAGGTCACGGGAGGCAAGGTCGCCAATGCTGCAGGCTCAGAGGAGGGGGTGTTGCGACTCAGGAGGGTACTTTGGGCTCAGGGGTGTCGCATGGTGGTGAGCGCCATTGATCTGCCAGTGGGCTGCGGGGGTGTCACGGCGGCAGGTGCCATTGATCTGCCGGCGGTCAACAGGAGCCTCAGCAGCGGGTGCTATTGATTTGATTGTGGGCTCCGTTGAATCGGTTGACAAGATTGACTTCAAGAAAATTGCCGCGGAGGCAGCTCATGCTCAGATAAGGCTCTGCTGCCAATTTCTTAAAGTTGCATAAATCTGCGCACTCGCCACCTCCGCGGCCATTGTCTTAAAGTACATCGCGTCAACCGCCACCGATTCAATGGACCCGCAATCAACTCAATGCACCCGCCGTCGAGACACCTCATCCTGTTACACCCCCACAGCCTCCCTGACCGAATCCTGTGACTCTGCTTCCATTGACCGGGCTCCACCACCGCTTCCCCGGTAAGCCATACCAGTTTTGTAAGACAAACCCTCATGTTACCCCCAGTTTTGGGAGAAAAAACTGCATCTTACAATCTGGAAAATACGGTAACTAGTGGTGAGCGAACTACTCAGTGCTCGGTACTCGTCGTTTACCTAGTATAATGGAAGTCAATGGGGAGCACCAGCATTTTTCCGGAAAATTTCGTGAAAATGCTCAAGTTCCCCATTGACTTCCATTATATTCAGTAAACGAGTATTGACACGCGAGCATCAAAATACTCGTCACGCTTACCGAGCACAGAACGGCTAGCTCATCACTAGACATAACCATTCCAGACAAACATGAATAGTGAATATCAACATTATACCCTTCATCTTCGTAGATCATGAAAGATAATGCTCTAGGATCGGTCATGAATTGTTGCAATACAAACGCTCTTAGACAAAATGAAGCTGGTGTACTTACTTTGGTAATTCATCTCTGAATGACTGTAATACCCTTTTAATAATTCTTGCAGTCAATCTCGCTCACCTAGCCGGATTGTAGCTCCTCAGTGCCCTTCCTCCTTGCTGCTGCTGAGATCTCACACCAATCAATACCAGCTACAACTGGGGAGGTGGAGACCAAATATACGTAGACTCATGACTTCTTTCATTTTATCTGGACTCTAAAAATTCTCATATTAATGTGACTATTATATATCCATTCTGATAGGGATTTTCAAGATAAGTACACCAGCCTCATAAGGTCTAAGGGAATCATATAATAATATATGCAGTGTGTAATCTGGTGAAAAATTTGTTTTAAGTGGAATCGGTCAGCAGATTTTTGCTAAGCTGAAAACAGCATGCTGCAAGGGTTAACACAGAAAATTAAGGGATGCCTGTCTGTTCAAGGTCCATTGTTTATTTAGTTTGTTTGTTTAAGAAGCAGGACTTATCATTGCTTGGACTACAGTGTCACATGCAGGAAAGTCCAGCACACCCCCTGCTGGGATTGGCACCTCACTATCAATGTACAATGTCTATAGAGAGGATGATGTGGGCGGGGGCAGCTTTCTCAGATCTACTAAATGTCTAAATCTAAACGTTTTGATTGTATCAGAACGGCTGCACCCAGTAATCTAAGTGATACATCGCTGGATTCAGCATCTCTTTGCCTACATCATGCTGCTCTCAGATGAGGTAGCAAAACCTGCTGACCGATTCCCTTTAATCAGTCTAGATGCTCAAAAGTATAATTGCTGAAAGTTGGCATAGTAAGTGTAAATGGGGATTAAGGCTAAGAAGGTAAATCTTGCCTCTGTTGTGTGCATCATCTTATTCAAAGACCTCATGATATTTAGTGTCTACCACACTTTGGATCCTCGATTAGTGTTTTGTTTTAAAAGCATAGCTTACACCAGGATTTTGTTATGTAATCTTAGAACATGATGATGTAGGGGCTGAGAGCTTGATTCCACCTATGTGTTACTTACTGTTGCTGGCTGAAGTTTTGATAAAATCACAGTTTTATCAAAAGGAGATTATCACTAGAGGACTAGTAAACCTGCTTGCATGTAGTCCTCTATATTCATGAACTCTGTATAAGCCCTCCCCACCACTGATTGTAACTTTCTGTCTATGCACAGCATACACAGAAAGCTGACAATCAAAGGAGTGGGTGGGGTTTCACTGAGCTCAGAATTTGGAGACCTAGTAGATTTGCAGCAGAGAAAACAGTGATTTTATCAAAACTGCAACACACAGCCCAGTATGCATCTGCCACTACATCATGGTGCTCTTTCTCTCAGCTGTGTTTTTTTTTAATAATATCTATATTTTATCAGCAAGAGATGATCATTAGAGGACTTGGTGTCTTGTGCCTCCTAGTCCAACCACGCTCCACCACTGATTAGCAGCTTTCAGTCAATATAGAGTGTACACAGAAAGCTGCCAATCAGTTGTTTAGACAGGGTTATACACATTCAGTTCACACTCAACATTGCGAGCTTTGCTAGATCCGCAATAGAGAAAACTTTGATACTATCACAACTGCTGCACCCAGTAAACTAAGTGACACATAGCTGGAATCGGGGTCTATGTCCCTACATCATGATGCTGTCATATTAAATAGCAAAAACTTGCTGACATATTCCCTGTAAGTCGTTCAATGTAAACTACATATCTTTTTAAATAGAAATCGTAGACTTGATGATGCTGGTGTGCTAACTTTGAAAATCCATTTCAAAATGGTTATGTAATCCTAAAGCAAAATTTATTTATTGAATTGATGATGGCCTACAACTTTGTAATTCACTTTTTTTCTCTATCCTGTTTCGTTTTCAAGATAAAAATGCTAACTCCGTTGTTTTCCACCAGGTGGCGCAATAGGTGGTTTCATTGTGTAGCGCATGGCTACTTTACTATACCTAGACACCACTTCTATGCCTATAGCTGCCTCCGTTCTCAAGTTAATGGCGGTGGACAGGATTGAATTGACTCTAACTTCTGAATGTCCTTTTTAAAATGTGGAGCCAAAAACTGGATCCCATATTCCAGATTTGGCCTTACAAGTGATTTATAGAGGGGAAACAATATATTGGGATCACGGGATCTAATATCTTTATTTATACACCCTAGAATCTTGTTTGCTTTAGCAGCTGCTGGCTGACATTGAGTGCTGCTGCTCAGCTTATTTGTAATGAGAATACCCAAGTCCTTCTCCTGTTCTGTAGTCCCGAGTTTACTTCCATTTAATGTATACGCAGCTATAGGATTACTCCGTCCTAGGTGCATTACTTTACATTTATCAACATTAAATCTCATTTGCCAAGTATCTGCCCATTCTGACATCTTATCCAGATCATTTTGTAATATTGTACTATCAAGATCAATTTTAATATCCTACATAGTTTGGTGTCATCAGCAAAGACTTAAGGGTGCTTTACATGCTGCAACATCGCTAACGATATATCGTCGGGGTCATGGTGTTTGTGGCGCACATCCGCCGTCGTTAGCGACATGGCAGTGTGTGACACCAAGGAGCGACGATCAATGATCGCAAAAGTGTCAAAAATCGTTGATCGTTGACACGTCGCTCCTTTTCATAATATCGCTGTTGCAGGTACGATGTTGTTTGTCATCCTGCAGCAGCACATATCGCTATGTGTGACACTGCAGGAACGACGAACATCTCCTTACCTGCCTCCACCGGAATGGAGGAAGGAAGGAGGTGGGCGGCATGTTCCGGCCGCTCATCCCGCCCCTCCTCTACTATTGGGCGGCCGCTTACTGACGCTGCAGTGACGTCGCTGTGACACCGAACGCACCTCCCCCTTGAAGGAGAGATTGTTCGGAGGTCACAGCGACGTCGCTGAACAGGTATGTGCATGTGACGCTGCCGTAGCGATAATGTTCGCTATGGCAGCGATCAACAAGTGTCGCACGAGCGACGGGGGCGGGTGCTATCGCTAGCGATGTCGCAGCGTGTAAAGCTCCCTTAACATTTTACTATCAATCCCATCCACAAGGTTATTAATAAAGAGATTAAAACAAATCGGTCCTAGCACAGATCCCTGCCGCACCCCACTGCTGACTATAGCCCATTTAGAGAATGTACCGTTTATGACTACTCTATGTTTCCTATCTTTTAGCCAATTTCTTAGCCATCTGCTTATAGTTTCCCCTCGTCCTTGCTATTGTGTGGTACAGTATCAAATACCTTTGCAAACTCCAAATAAACGTCTGCTACATCTGGGAATAAGGAAATAAAACAATGTGAAGTGCGGAGGCAAAAGGTAATTGTTTCACTTCTGAAAGTTTCCACTTTTTCGGTGCAGATTTAGGAACCATCTTTCTATTTTCCGGTATCACAATGACAGTTTGCAGCTTTTTATGACCCACTCTGAAATTGAGCAAAGTATAAAACTGTTAAGCACTTGAACAATTTTATTCCAAATACAGTTCACATAATAATTTGGATTTAGTGGAGCGCATCCACATTTTATAAGCGCCGGAATTCGGAAGTAATCAAAGATGTGGTCATGTGTAATGTTCTAGGATTTACGGCCGTTCTTCGGCTTTTTATAGTCACCTGGGTTTTGAAACAATCCCAATTTCAAGCACAGGTAACTCTTATTAACGTAATATTTTAACGGCAGTTGTCATATTCTGCGCGCTCACACCTACATTACATGATAATCATTACAATGGTTTGTTTGGAAACAAAGGATTTTGCAATTGGATTGTTTGTTCTCCATACTTACAAAACTACGACAACTTCTCAAAGTAGACGGAGATACTCGGCACACCAATGGTTTGAGAATAACATATTTTTTCTGAAGGTGTTTGCAATCCAAAATTAACTTTTCAGTTACAACTTGACCTTCATCAGTACTATTTCCATATAGTAAGCAGTGGATCCTGATCCATCGTGTTGCAGCACACAGATGTCAATCCGTACTGATGAAGGTCCAGTTGTGACCGAAACGTTTATTTTAGATTGCAAGTAGAGATGAGTGAACCCAGGGTTCGGTGCTCATTGTTTGTACCAAACACAGACTTAAAAAAAACAGAGTTTGGGTTCGGAGTTCAGGGGCTTTACATATGAAAGCCACTCGTGCGAGCATTGCTGTGCTCAGGTTTCTCATTGCTCATCCCAGTGCGAGCCGCTTGCAGTCTTTGAGCAGCTCACAGTGGGGGTAACAACAGCGTTATCAGATGTAGTGTGTGCAAACCAAGAAAATGGAAAACTCCCGCCCACCCGCGCCAGGAAGTGATTTGTTTATTGTGGGCTGCACGTGGGTGGAGACTCGAACTGCCCAATTAATGACTTCCATTGGGGTTCAGGTCAAGTCCAAGTCTCAAACCGAATTATATCTAAAGTCTGGCTGAACCTGGCAAACTGAACTTTCACAGGTCTACTCATCTTTACTCCTGGTCCAATTTTTTGGCTGCAACAGTGATATCATATGACCTGTGTGAAGTGCACCAGTCCCTTCTGCAGCAAAACAACCCCACAACATGATGCTGCCACTGCCGTGTTTCACAGTTGGGATGGTTTTCTTAGGCTTCAAGGCTTCTTCCTTTTTCCTCCATACGTAACGATGGTTATTATGGCCAAACTCAATTCAATTTTAGTTTTGTCAGACCACAGGACATGTCTCCAAAAATTAAGGTCTTTGTTCCTGTGTGCATTTGTAAATATTGATCTGGAGTAATGGCTTCTTCTTGGCAGAGTGGCCTTTTAGCCCATGTTGATACAGTTCTCGATTAACTGTGGATACTGCACAATCTTACCAGCTTCTGCCAGCATCTTCACAAAGTTTTATGTTTTTGTTCTTGGGTTGATGTACACGTCTGACCAAAACACATTCATCTCTGGTACACAGAACCCATCTTTTCCCTGAGCGGTATGATGTCTGGAAATTCCAATCTTGTTTGTACTTGCGTATAATTGTTTGTACAGATGAACCAGGCACCTTTAGGTATCTGCAAATTACACCCGAGGGTGATCCAGACTTGTGCAAGTCCATAATTCTTTTCCTGAGATCTTGGCTGATTTCTTTTGACTTTCCCATGATGCTACACAAAGAAGCAGTGTGTTTTAGGCGTGCATTAAAATACATCCACAGGTGTGTCTCTAATTAACTCAGATGTTGCCAATAAACCTATCAGAAGCTTCCAAAGACATGACATCATCATAGGTGCTGTCCCATATTGTTTAAAGGCATAGTACTTTAAATACCCTGTTACACGCTATGGTTTATCTGACGATATATCGTCGGGGTCACGGATTCCGTGACACACTTCCATCATCGTTAGCGACGTCGTTGTGTGTGACACCTACGTGCAACTCTGAACGATCGCAAATAGGTTGAAAATCGTTGATCGTTGACACGTCGTTCACTTTCAAAATATTTTTCATTGTTTGGAACGCAGCAGACATATTAGTACGTTTGACACCCTGCCAACGACCAACAACATCCACACAACCGCCTTGGTCAAATAATATATCGTTGAACGATTTTGCGTCGCTTGTGAGATCGCTACGTGTGATCGCTAATGAACAACCTATGTGCGATCTCGGCAAATCGTAACTACGATCTGGGCGTGTCACATCGCTAACGAGATCGTCAGATAAATCGTAGCGTGTAACGAGGCCTTTAATGTATGTAAACTTTTCACTTTGCAGAAAGTAATAAAAATGCCTTAAAAATTCTTTCTTTTTAATTACTCTGGCATTTGGCAAATATAAATAATTTTGGTTCCTAATTGACCTAAAACGTTTATTCTGATTTCATATCAGATAGTAAGAAAAACCTGCAGATATGTCTTTTATAGATAGTGGATGGAAACTTCTGGTTGCAGCTGTAGATAGATAGATAGATAGATAGATAGATAGATAGATAGATCGATGGATGGATAGAGGGATAGATGGAGGGATAGATGGAGGGATAGATGGAGGGATAGATAGAGGTATAGATAGATAGATAGATAGATGGATGGATGGATGGATGGATGGATGGATGGATGGAAAGATGGATGGATAGAGGGATAGATGGATAGATAGATAGATGGAGGGATAGATGGAGGGATAGATAGATGGAGGGATAGATGGAGGGATAGATAGATAGATGGATGGATGGATGGATAGATAGATAGAGGGATAGATAGATAGATAGATAGAGGGATAGATAGATAGATAGATAGAGGGGTAGATAGATAGATAGATAGATAGATAGAGGGATAGATAGATAGATAGAGGGGTAGATAGATAGATAGATAGATAGATAGATACAGGGGTAGATAGATAGATAGATAGATAGATAGATAGAGGGATAGATAGATAGAGGGGTAGATATATAGATAGATAGATAGATACAGGGATAGATAGATAGATAGATAGATAGATAGATAGATAGAATTTTGTATTTACCATAACTTTATCCATATTTTTCAAAAACTTTTTTCCTCCCTTTTTTAGTTGGAAATTGCATTTAATTACTAGACACCTGTGTAGACAGCCTTTTAATTTTCACCGTCCATGTTCTTCTGAAGTCTTTCCATTTTCTAGATTTGATATATGTTTTAGATTTAAAAAGCTATAAATCCTGTTAGCAAATAACGGTGGTGAAATGCAGTTGTGTTTTATTCCTATTTATCTACGCTTCATTATTATTTTCCTCAAGGATCCTTACAGGAAACAGATAGAACATTTTTCAGAAATACTGCATAATGAATGCCTTGGAGCCATCATATAAATAAACCTGTTTAAAATGTAGCACAGCATTAATATGATGGAGAGCTCGAACGAGAAAGATTCTAATAAAAGTGCCAAAAGACAATGGCCGTGGCTGCTAAGCGGTGCAAGCAGGGAGACAATAGAACTTTTATCACATGTTACACCGAAAGCCGTAAGAGATGACCGAGAAGATGACTTGGGATCAATACCATAGAATGTGTCAGATATATTGGAAATATCAAAACTTTTCAAAATGTGTTGAAAACTAACATAATTATTTATTGATTTTAGTGTGAAAAGTGTTATACTCTAGAACAACTGAGAAAAATCCATATCCTCATCCATTACAAGTTACAATGGTGATTAGTGCAGACGCAAGTCTACTATGCCCAGGAACTATTCAACTTCTCCTGATCAGTAACTTCCAATGCACTCCTTTTTAGTTCCTATTCCTTAGCATTCTGCCAGTACTATAGGAGCATGGACTTCCTTTCCCCTCACTTTTCAGCTTGCAGTGTGTAAGGTGTTGGACCGGTTGCTGTCGCGATCCTTTCTCTGAAGACACCAATTGAGTTGTTGTAATGTTGTATGAATTCTATCCTGCGTCTTTGTAAATAATGTGATATGTGAATTGTGATGTAATGTGTAATGTACAGCAGGACAATATGAAATAATGTTTTCATGAATATTGCATAGCAGTATTATATGTGGTTGCCAGGGTAAGAAACATTTAAGTATTGGGACTAGCCCCCAATTAAAGGGTTTAGTTCATAGGGAAAGAGATGGTTTCCTTCTAGATGCCAGGGATAACTCAGTGTGTGACGAGAGCAAGCTAGTGATGAGCGAGCATTACCATGTTCAGGTGCTCAGTACTTGTAACTAGTGATGGTTGGCCACTACCATGGTCAGGTGCTTGGTACTCGTAACTAGTGATGAGTGAGCACTACGATGCTCGAATGCTCAGTACTCGTAACTAGTGATGAGTGAGCACTACCATGCTCGAGTGCTCTGTACTCGTAACTAGTGATGAGTGAGCACTACCATGCTCGGGTGCTTGGTACTCGTAACTAGTGATGAGTGAGCACTACCATGCTCGGGTGCTTGGTACTCGTAACTAGTGATGAGTGAGCACTACCATGCTCGGGTGCTTGGTACTTGTAACTAGTGATGAGTGAGCACTACCATGCTCGGGTGCTTGGTACTCGTAACTAGTGTTGAGTGAGCACTACCATGCTCGAATGCTCAGTACTCGTAACTAGTGATGAGTGAGCACTACCATGCTCGGGTGCTTGGTACTCGTAACTAGTGATGAGTGAGCACTACCATGCTCGGGTGCTTGGTACTCGTAACTGGTGATGAGTGAGCACTACCATGCTCGGGTGCTTGGTACTCGTAACTAGTGATGAGTGAGCAGTACCATGCTCGGGTGCTCAGTACTCGTAACTAGTGATGAGTGGGCACTATCATGCTCAGGTGCTCAGTACTTGTAACTAGTGATGAGCAGGCACTACCATGTTAAGGAGCTCGATACTCGTAACTAGTGATGAGCGGGCACTATCATGCTCGTGTGCTCAGTACTCGTAACTAGTGAGGATCAAGCACTACCATGCTCAGGTGCTCAGTACTCGTAACTAGTGATGATCAAGCACTATCATGCTCAGGTGCTCAGTACTCATAACTAGTGGTGATGAGCGAGCACTACCATGCTCGGGTGCATGGTACTCGTAACTAGTGATGACCGAGCACTACCATGCTCGGGTGCTTGGTACTTGTAACTAAAAATAAATAAAAACAAATCTTTATTTTTATATAGCGCTAACATATTCCGCAGTGCTTTACCTACATCAGGAACACTGTCCCAATTGGGTCTCACAATCTAAATTCCCTATCTGTATGTCTTTGGACTAGTGATGAACGACCACTACCATGCTCAGGTGCTCGATACTCGTAACTAATGATGAGCAGGCACTACCATGCTCAGGTGCTCAGTACTTGTAACTAGTGATGAGCGAGCACTACCATGCTCAGGTGCTCAGTACTCGTAACTAGTGATGAGTGAGCACTACCATGCTCAGGTGCTCAGTACTTGTAACTAGTGATGAGTGGGTACTACCATGCTCAGGTGCTCAGTACTCGTAACTAGTGATGAGCGGGCACTACCATGCTCAGGTGCTCAGTACTTGTAACTAGTGATGAGTGAGCACTACCATGCTCTGTTGCTCGATACTCATAACTAGTGATGAGTGGGTGCTACCATGCTCAGGTGCTCAGTACTTGTAACTAGTGATGAGCGGGCACTACCATGCTCAGGTGCTCAGTACTCGTAACTAGTGATGAGCGGGCACTACCATGCTCAGGTGCTCAGTACTTGTAACTAGTGATGAGCGAGCACTACCATGCTCTGTTGCTCGATACTCATAACTAGTGATGAGTGGGTGCTACCATGCTCCGGTGCTCGGTACTTGTAACATTCGCTCGGATTTTTGACTCTTTTACAGTGTATAATGCAAGTCAATGGGGAACTCGAGCACTTATCTGGAAAATCTTCCGGAATAATGTTTGAGTTCCTAATTCACTTTCATTATACTCTGTTCACGAGGCGAGCTCGTGTGAGTATCCAACTGCTTATTATGAGTAACGAGCACCAGAGTATGGTAGTGCTTTCTCATCACTAGAGCAAACCAATAGTCTGAAGGTCGTCAAAGCCGCATGCAGTGGGTGACCTGTGGTGAGAAAAGGAGACAGGAGACTTGAGCGTGATACTGAAAGACTGACCAAGACATGGAGCTTTGTACAACGTTGAGACTAGAGACTAGCTCTCCCATATGGTGACCCCAGACAGGAGGGTCCTGATAATGGTGCTCTAGCAGAAGGGCCTCAAGTAGCTGACAGGTCAAGGCGGACTTGTAAGTGAACTGAGTGGACTTTCCCAAGCAAAGTCTCCCTAAGTGTCTGAGAACTAAAGGATTAAATCTAGTCATATCGGCAACCCCTGACCCCCTCCTTTACGAGGAGAATGGACGTGGAGCCACAGAAAGGGAAAGTGACTGTCACAGATTGGACTATAGTGATAGGCTGGTTTGAGCTGTAGCTCATAGAATCAGTAAAAACAGGAACAGCCCAGATGGAAGTGAAAGTGTGTCTGAGTATACTCTGTACAACTGAAACGTGCTGGAAGTTGTGTTCCAGCTATATCATGTGTAAAGTTGAGAATGAAGAACTGCTCAGTAAAGTTTTATCATTTGAACTGAACTGTTGGTCTCCTTGTTGGAACAAATCATCATCCGGTCCTTTCCTGGTGGAGCCTTTGGTGACATTCGGCCTGCACGGGCCTAAGGCCCACGCTACACAAATCCCCGCACCCCGGCAGTACCGTGTATTTCATGCAGTGTGATGGGGCTTCAGGAAGCAACACCTCACCCACAACTACCGTCCCACGGCACTCCACATGCTGTACCGGCCATTCTTCAATGGCTTTACTGTCCCGAACTGTAAGACACTACTATTCACTATTTTCTATAATAAGCCCATATCAGATATTATAACATTAATATCAGTGGATGGCCTATTAATCTATATTGTCTAGTTACACTGAATCTTCTTCAGTCATCTGGGGTCTCCCAAAACATGGCATGGGTCAGACAGAGAATAATCTGAGGTCATGAGCAATGTGACCCCAAATACAGATTTGTGGCTTCTGTTAATTTGTTTCTACTTTACTTAAAAAAAACAACAGCTTTACTTTGTTACTTTTTGTCACTTTGTACTTTTATTCAGACTTTTGAGTGGAGGACACAGCGGTGGAGGACGACCGGCCACCTCTCTAGACCTGTTTGTTTTAGTAAAATTCTGTATTTACCATCAAATATCACCTGAAAATGTTTTCTCCTATCACCACAATTGACAATCCTCTGTTATTTCTCCTGCAAATGTATTAGTTGATTGACAGTTCGTAGTGATGAGTGAATATGCTGAAATTCAAATTTGACCAGGAAATTTGATTTGAAGTTGATGTGAATTGACAAGCCCCCGCAGCACTGCTGCTTCTCTCCACACGAGCCCCCGCAGCACTGCTGCTTCTCTCCACACGAGCCCCCACAGCACCGCTGCTTCTCTCCACACAAACCCCCGCAGCACCGCTGCTTCGCTCCACACGAACCCCCGCAGCACCGCTGCTTCTCTCCACACGAGCCCCCGCAGCACTGCTGCCTCTCTCCACACGAGCCCCCGCAGCACTGCTGCTTCTCTCCACACGAGCCCCCACAGCACCGCTGCTTCTCTCCACACGAACCCCCGCAGCACCGCTGCTTCTCTCCACACGAACCCCCGCAGCACCGCTGCTTCTCTCCACACAAGCCCCCGCAGCACTGCTGCTTCTCTCCACACAAGCCCCCGCAGCACTGCTGCTTCTCTCCACACGAACCCCCGCAGCACCGCTGCTTCTCTCCACACGAGCCCCCACAGCACCGCTGCTTCTCTCCACACGAACCCCCGCAGCACCGCTGCTTCGCTCCACACGAACCCCCGCAGCACCGCTGCTTCTCTCCACACGAGCCCCCGCAGCACTGCTGCCTCTCTCCACACAAGCCCCCGCAGCACTGCTGCTTCTCTCCACACGAGCCCCCACAGCACCGCTGCTTCTCTCCACACGAACCCCCGCAGCACCGCTGCTTCTCTCCACACGAACCCCCGCAGCACCGCTGCTTCTCTCCACACGAGCCCCCGCAGCACTGCTGCCTCTCTCCACACGAGCCCCCGCAGCACTGCTGCTTCTCTCCACACGAACCCCCGCAGCACCGTTGCTTCTCTCCACACGAACCCCCGCAGCACCGCTGCTTCTCTCCACACGAGCCCCCGCAGCACTGCTGCTTCTCTCCACACGAACCCCCGCAGCACTGCTGCTTCTCTCCACACGAACCCCCGTAGCACTGTTGATTCTCTCCACACGAACCCCCGCAGCACCGCTGCTTCTCTCTACACGAACCCCCACAGCACCGCTGCTTCTTTCTACACGAACCCCAACAGCACCGCTGCTTTTCTCTACACGAACCCCAGCAGCACCGCTGCTTCTCTCTACACGAGCCCCCACAGCACCGCTGCTTCTCTCCACACGAACCCCCGCAGCACCGCTGCTTCTCTCCACACGAGCCCCCGCAGCACCGCTGCTTCTCTCCACACGAGCCCCCGCAGCACCGCTGCTTCTCTCCACACGAGCCCCCGATGCACCGCTGCTTCTCTCCACATGAGCCCCCGATGCACCGCTGCTTCTCTCCACACGAGCCCCCACAGCACTGCTGCTTCTCTCCACATGAGCCCCCGCAGCACCGCTGCTTCTCTCCACACGAGCCCCCACAGTACCGCTGCTTCTCTCCACATGAGCCACCGCAGCACCGCTGCTTCTCTCCACATGAGCCCCCGCAGCACTGCTGCTTCTCTCCACATGAGGCCCCGCTGCTTCTCTCCACATGAGCCCCCGCAGCACCGCTGCTTCTCTCTACACGAGCCCCCACAGCACCGCTGCTTCTCTCCACACGAGCCCCCACAGCACCGCTGCTTCTCTCCACACGAACCCCCGCAGCACCGCTGCTTCTCTCTACACGAGCCTCCGCAGCACCGCTGCTTCTCTCCACACGAGCCCCCGCAGCACCGCTGCTTCACTCCACACGAGCCCCCGCAGTACCGCTGCTTCTCTCCACATGAGCCCCCGCAGTACCACTGCTTCTCTCCACACGAGCCCCCGCAGCACTGCTGCTTCTCTCCACATGAGGCCCCGCTGCTTCTCTCCACATAAGCCCCCGCAGCACCGCTGCTTCTCTCCACACGAGGCCCCGCAGCACCACTGCGTCTCTCCACACGAGCCCCCACAGCACCGCTGCTTCTCTCCACACGAGCCCCCGCAGAACCGCTGTTTCGCTCTGCACGAGCCCCCACAGCACCTCTTCTACTCTCCGCACAAGCCCCCGCAGCACCGATGCTTCTCTCTACACGAGCCCCCGCAGCACCGCTGCTTTTCTCCACACGAGCCCCCGCAGCACCGCTGCTTCTCTCCACACGAGCCCCCGCAGCACTGCTGCTTTGCTCCGCACAAGCCCCCACAGCACCTCTTCTTCTCTCCACACGAGCCCCCGCAGCACCGCTGCTTCTATCCACACGAGCCCCTGCTGCACCTCTTCATCTCTCCACACGAGCCCCCGCAGCACTGCTTCTTCTCTCTGCACGGGCCCCGCAGCACCGCTTCACGTCTCCGCATGAGCCCCCGCAGCACCGCTTCTTCTCTCCACATGGGCCCTGCAGCACCACTTCTTCTCTCTGCACGGGCCCCGCAGCACTGCTTCTTCTCTCCACACGTGCCTCACAGCACCACTTCTTCTCTCCGCATGAGCCCCCGCACCACCGCTGCTTCTCTCCACACAAGCCCCTACAGCACTGCTGCTTTGCTCCGCACGAGCCCCTGCAGCACCTCTTCTTCTCTTCACACGAGCCCCCACAGCACCGCTTCTTCTCTCTGCATGAGCCCCCGCACCACCGCTTCTTCTCGCCACACGGGCCCCGCAGCACCGCTTCTTCTCTCCGCACAAGCCCCCGCAGCACCGTTTCTTCTCTCCGCATGAGCCCCTGCAGCACCGCTTCTCTCCGCACCAGTCCCCGCAGCACTGCTTCTTCTCTCTGCACGGGCTCCTGCTGCACCGCATCTTCTCCTGTAGTGAACTTTTCAAAAGACACACAAGTGCACCGTACTGACAACATCAGGGAGCGTATGCATATGTCACAGAGAAAGTGCCAGGCAGGGAACAATGTACAGATTCCTGCGTTCCGCTGTCTACACTGTGCAGACTGCAGGATTGCTCCCTGCCCGGCACGCTGCGTGTGATGAGGGCAATCCGGCAAGGGGCCCCCGGAGCCTAGAGCTCTGGACAACAGGTCAGATTGCCCTCATTATTAACTGGCCAGCGAGGGCCCCCTGAATCACCAGGCCCCTGAACCACTGCAGCGGCTGCAACGACAATATGTCCGCCACTAATTCCCATTCACGTTTTATTTCGGGCACACAAAATTAGGTGCTTGTATAAAACAGAGAATTCCTTAATCTCTTATCATGTAATTCTATTCATCTACAGTTCTGTATACACTTCCCATTAATGTCTGTTCAGGGTGAATTTATAGTAACTACGTTCCTTGAGGAATATTGTGTAGAAAATAATAGTAATTTGTTTAGCTTTCCTAAATGTCCTCATATATTTACTTGAAATTAATAAAGTAATAAAAACATATTTATGATAAAATTGAAAAGTCCAGTGTGACACTTGCAAAATAGCCATTATGTGTTTCTATATCAGGAGCAGCCGCAGCAGCTATGCTTCAATGTGCCATTCTCCTCTGTGAGGAGAACATATTCTCTATACCTCTGTGACTGGAGCAAATGTAGCAGAAAATCACAATTGAAATTGGAGCTTCCCGACCAACTGACAGTTCATAAGGAATTGCTGCTAATGCAGGAGACTGGAATCCAGGCAATAAAAATAAAACATGGGAGAATACAGACTATGTTTAGCTGCAGCCGAGAAGCCGAAACTACAAACTGTCAAAGACATTTTTGCTGCGTATTCCCAGTGGGACTCGTAGTATAAACTTAGCAACCAACCTGCCACCCAAGCGAGCAGGGCTGGCAGATGTCGGACCATGTGACGAGCATTCTCAGGCAAAAACTCATTATTCTCTTCATATTCACAATGTTAAAAAGCAAAAAACCCATCTAAAGTCACCTGAAATGCACTTTTTTAGATATTATAGTATAATAAATGGGCTGTCTGGTTTTACAATTCTGTCTCCTTTATAAAGTGCCTAGCTGTAGTTCCCGGTGTGGTCTGGGATAGTAATTAAGTCTCTCTCTCCATCTCTCTGTCTCTGACACACTCTCCCACTCTACCTCTGTCACTCTCTCACTCTCCCACTCTACCTCTGTCACTCTCCCCCTCTCTCCCTCTCTCACTCTCTCCCACTCTCTCTTCCTCTCTCCCACTCTCTCACTCTCTCACCCTCCCACTCTACCTCTGTCACACTCTCCATCTTTCCCTCTCCCCCTCTCTCCCTTTCTCCCACTCTATCACTCTCCCTCTCTCCCACTCGCTCACTCTCCAACTCTACCTCTCCCACTCTCTCACTCCCCCACTCTACCTCTGTCACACTCTCCCTCTCCCCCTCTCTCTCTCTGCCACTCTCTTTCCCTCGCTCCCACTCTCTCCCTCTGTCACACTCTCCCTCTCTCCCTCTCTCCCACTCTCACACTCTCACACTTTCTCACTCTCTCACTCTATCACTCTCCCACTCTCCCTCTCTCCCACTCTCCCTCTCTCCCACTCTACCTCTGTCACACTCTCCCTCTCTCCCACTCTCACACTCTCTCACTCTCTCACTCTCTCACTCTCCCTCTCTCACTCTCCCACTCTCTCTCTCTCTGCCCCACTCTCCCTCTCTCCCACTCTCCTTCTCTCCCACTCTACCTCTGTCACACTCTCCCTCTCTCCCTCTCTCACTCTCTTACTCTCCCACTCTATCACTCTCCCACTCTCTCTCTCCCCCACTCTCCCTCTCTCCCACTCTCCCTCTCTCCCACTCTACCTCTGTCACACTCTCTCTCTCTCCCTCTCTCCCACTCTCACACTCTCTCACTCTCTCACTCTCCCACTCTATCACTCTCCCACTCTCTCTCTCTCCCCCACTCTCCCTCTCTCCCACTCTCCCACTCTACCTCTGTCACACTCTCCCTCTCTCCCTCTCTCCCACTCTCACACTCTCTCACTCTCTCACTCTCTCACTCTCCCACTCTATCACTCTCCCATTCTCTCTCTCTCCCTCTCTCCCACTCTCCCTCTCTCCCACTCTCCCACTCTCTCACTCTCCCACTCTCTCACTCTCCCACTCTCCATCTCCCACTCTTCCTTCCATCGCTGAAATCATATTATTGACACATAAGCTTCTTATATTAAGAATGTCCGTTGTTGTCTATAGCAAACAATCAAAGCTCCCATTAATCACCTGCAAAATAGAAGCAGAGCTGTGAATGGTTGCTATAGGCCACCTGATAAATATTCAGGCTAAAAGTCAAAACAGCCAATATATTACCTCACACATCCAGACAATAATTTCCCCTCAAAACATAGTCTATCTCGTTCCCTGAGTCAAATAACACGGCTGTGCAAAATTTTGTGATTGTAAATGTGACGGTGCGGACTCCTTTACTGGACATACATACATACACACATACATTCACTCAGCTTTTTATATTAGCATGCTCAACATGGCACAAAACAGTATATAAACTTTTTTTCCCCAAATCATAAGTTATCTCTTACCCATAGAATGAAGAATAAGTTGCTAATCGCTGGGGAAGAGACTGTTGGAACCACAGCAATCCCAAGAATAGGGCTTTGGAGCCCCGAAAATGCGAGTCTGTAGAACCCCATCTGGAATGGAGAAAAGCTGTGCATGCTCAGCATCCACTCCTCTTATTGTCCATGGGACTGCTGGAAATATCTGATCTCTGGACTTGGCATTCTCTGACATTTTGTTCTATTTCAGGATTTTTAACATTCCCCTTATCTGCTGGGCATGTTCAGCTTTCTTCCCCAAAACACATGCCGGTGACTTGCTTTTTTCTCACCGCCTTAAACTTTGTTTCATGTAACTTCAAGTATGAAAGAGGGCAGCCTCTGACAGGCCTGCAGGAATGTGTATCAGGGAGGCCCCCTACAGAGACAAACAATAGATGCACAACCCCCCACTAGATGCCAGGCAATGAATCCTACTGCAGGCCTGATTACATTAGAGTTCATGAAAGCCAACCAGGATACACACATTTCCAACCCCTTCCCCCTTCAAATTGTGTACCTTAAACTGATGAGCAACAAATCTCCAATAACCAGCGCTGCAATGACAAACATAAAAGAAGATAGTAAACATATAAAATAGATTTTAAATAAGGCAGCAAATTAAAAGAAAAATAAAGAACAAATTAAAAAAAGGCAAAAAACATCACAAAGGAAACAAAAAATGGCGGAAATGTTAATGTGAAAGTAATTTTTTAAAATGCAGGAGCTAGTGTGACTTTTTGGGAGGATTAGAGTAGTGCTATACTTATTTGGAGTAAAAATGCTTTGATATATGAGACATGATATAAAACGTTCATTCTTATGCACTTGATGAAGAAGAATGTTCTGTACTGTTTATATGAGATCTAATGTAAGAGTATGCCTTCAGATAGAAGACTGCTTTGAATAACTGTTCATTTCTTTAATAGGGTTTCCTCTATGCACATATTTATCGGGAATCATCTTTGCATTAATAATGCAAACCGTAATTACATGTTAGAAAATGGATGTTAACCCTATGACTCGCACCATTATAGAAGCCTAGTATGAAGTAGATAATTGTATTTTCACACTATTGTGATCACTGCCGAGTTCACTTGTGTTGTTAAAGTAGTATGTTTTTACTTTTATTATGTGAGCATTTCTCTTTTGTTATTTTTTTTTTATTGCAAATTTACAAAGCTCTGTCTAATTTTTAGCATATATTTTCTTTGAAAAGAAAAAAAAGCTACAGGTATACTAGATTTATCAAGCGTTTTTTCCTGGAAAAAAGTCACTCTGCCCAAAGGTATTTTTCTCCTTAACATGAGAGCGCCAAACCGTTTTAGGCCAGATTCACACATCCATGTGTGCCGGTCTGCTTACGGATGCACAAATTGGACACTATTCTCCAGACCCAAACTTGAAAGCCTCATATACAGTATGCCTTCTAGGCTGTTGAGTTTGGGCTGGTAGACCCACGGCCAGATACCAAATCATGGACCAAGAGGCTCAGATCTTTGATTGCAGCCTTAGCTGGCTGTCATGATGTCACAACGTCACTACAGTCAACATGCCAATGACAGTTTACGAGACTTGTGTCAGAACTCAGATGTTTCCTCAGATCTGATTTTAGGAAAATATTCCTACAACTTCCATTGTGGAATTAGATGTAAAACACGATCATAATTTGAAGAGACACTGCAGACCCCTCCAGGTTAGTACAGCATCGAAATGGATAAGATGTTAACAAATTCTCATCCAAAAATTGTACAAAAAAGTCTATATCGAAATCAATCATGTTAGTGGATTTTCACTTTGCTTTCCACCCTTTCCATAAGATAAAATCTACGACAAAATAAGCATTGAATAGATTTGGATTTCATCATGGATCAGTGATGCCGGTGAGCTGATGAATCATCCAGTGGTCCCCTAAATTAAGAAATTAAAGTAATGGCTCTGATTAAGTTGGATTAATTTAATCTGTGGTTAGCCTCCTCTTAAAGGCATTATCTACTATCCACTATCCAGACAACACCTTTCCAATCCCTGTGTTTACTGCCAGTAAAATAATAACACATACTCACCTCCGGTGCTGGCGTTTCCTATCGCGTTAGCACTGTTTCTCCTGGGGATGGCGAGACATTGTTATGCCACATGTTCCTCCTGTTTCAGTCACTCACTCACTCACTCACAAATTCCCATACATCTGGAGGACGTGAGAGAGCAGCAGTGCTCATTTCCTCTATATGTATGTTATTTGTCTACACTTAGAGAGAGTGAATCCAGCGCTGATTGACCAGACAGAACGTGGGACATAAAAGCGTCAGATGATCCCCAGGAGAGTCAGTGCTGGTGCCACTGGAATGGCAATGGGATTGGAGGTGAGTATATGTGGAGCCCCGCAAACGCTGTGTCGGTGCATTACCTTCAGGGACTCCACGTAGATGGATCTGTCTGGTCACAGGTAGGAAACCTTCTTTGTAGTTTGTCGTGACGCCACTCTCAGATTTGCGGTCAGTGGGGACCGCCACTGCAGGTTAAGGGATGCCTGGGGCTGATGGTGGGTGCAGCCAGTTGTAGTAGCCTCCTGAGAGTGAGGCAAGCCCCAGGGCCCTGTGTAGATGTGTAGAACTACAAGGCGCAGAATGACTCAACACAGGCAGGATGTCTTTCAGGGTTTTTACTCACAGTTGATGGCAGGGTGAGTGACCCGGGCGTAGCTGGGATGAACCAAGTGGGAACCAGGTGTCCTTCAGGCTGACTTGTGAGGGTGACTACTAACTCGCCTTCCTTAGCCCTTGGTGGTTTGGGGTAACCCCGACTTTGAGTCCCTATGGGGGTCACCCAGGGAAGATGCTGCAGCCTCTCTCCCCTTCGTTTGCCGTTTGCTTGTCGCCTGGACCAGGCCACTCCAGCTGCTTGCCTCCTGTGACCTATGGGCCCTAACTGTGGCTACGTGGCTGCGGCTTTTGTGGTGTTGTGGCGTGGGCTTTGAGAGCCCCACACCGGCAGGTTTAGCAAAAGAAAGCTGGATCTATCTCCGCTTCGGGATCTGCCGCCCGTTTGGGCCTGGTACTCTCTAGCAGTCTCCTTACTTCCCACTCCGTTGCTCTCTCTCTAGCTGAAGATGGATTTCGGGTAGCACTCCTAGTTGACCGTTCTCCCCCGTCGGTAGCCACTGCGCGGACGCTGTCAGACTACAGCAGCCCACGGGATCTGCTCCTCACTCGAGCTCCCTGGACTCTGCACTCACTGGCTCACTGCTCCTCCTCTCCTGTTCTTGCCTACGCCACCTAGCAACCAGACTCTCTTACCACACCCCTTGAGAGGAGATGGAGGCTTTTGGCCCCCTCCACTATTCCAGTGAAGGTGAAGGCTTTTCCCCCTCCTGAGATCCCCAGGGGTCCTCTCATAGGTACATGTGTGAGACCTGATTACTATGCGCCTGTGTACCACACCCCAGTCAGCCTTCTGGATTACCTGTGTTGTACTGTCCCCAGCATGGGTGCAGTACTCAGTGGTGCCTGACCAGGTCAGGGGCGCCACATTCCCCCTTAGTTATCACCAGCACGTCCTCGGGCTGCAAGACAACATTTTAAAATGCATAAAACATTAAAACATGGTAAAACATTTTAAGACCACCAGCTATCATACATCACCACCCTCCACCCACAAGTCCGTTAACCCACCCAAACCCTTTCAGGAGGCAGGTCACCGGTCCTTTTGGTAACCAGATCTGGGCCATCTACTTCCCCAGACCTTTCCTCCAATCTGCCTCTCCCGTTGGCCGCGCCTTCAGCCACTTCTGGCAGGATGTAGAGGCGGCTTTCATGGGCTGGTGGTTTCAGGGTATACCTGGCCTGGTGGATCCGCGCCTTCAGCCTCTTCTGGCAGGATGTAGAGGCGGCCTCCACAGTTGGTGCTGACCAGGTACCCTCTTTGTGGTGGAGAGCCAGGCCCCATAAACAGGCATGCTCTCTGGTCGCAGGTGAGCCAAGGCCCTATATACGGACGGGCTCCTCCTGGTTGCAGACGAGCCAAGCCCCTAAACAGGCTGACTCTGGTGGTGGTGCCCTCTGGTGTAACTATTTACACTGCGAGAGTTTGTGGCTATAGCCAGTTCATAGCCTTAAGGTTTATGGTTTTTCTCACACAAGTTTATGTGGGCACATACTTAAACGTAAACGTTGCAAAACTTCAAACTTGCTGTATGCTTTACTTTATGCAGATTCCTCTACTCTTCCATACCAGGGCTTGGGCCTGTAGGGCTGCGGCACCTGTTGGTTTCTTGATCTCTTTCTTCGTCTGTGGGTTCGTTGTATTTTCTTTCTTCTTCAGTGTCTCTGTCTTCATCTTCTGTTGTGACTGCAGGGCTTCTGCAAGGACTTCTAGGACATGGTGCAACATCTAGGGCATACCAGCCTCTTTCTCCCTGATGCATAGTGAACTCCACTGAGTCTCCTATCTTCAAATTTCTTCCAGGGTGTCCTCTGGGCAAATGGGCTCTCACATCCCTTCGATTGACGAAAATCCCTTCCTTCACACCAGGTGATACTATAAAGCCGTACCCTGATTTGAGGCTGAAATCTTCGACAATTCCTCGACGCAGGGGTTTGAACCTTCTCAGGAACCGTTTCTCCTCTAGGTCTCTGGCGGTGACTTCGTCTTTCTGCTCAGGAGATTGTGATGTTGGAGGATACTTTGTACTACCGCCTCGGCGCCGTGTCTTGCGGGCTGGATTCTGCGAAGTACAGCTTACAAGCTCCCAGGTGGGGCGGTTGGGCAGGTCTTCTTCAGCAGGAGGTGTCAGGTCTTCCTCGTCCCAGCGGGAATATGGCAGCATCTCCGGCTCTGGGACTAGCACTGCTGCTGGCTCCGGGGGCAACTGCTCAGCTTCTTGCCCTCCTCTCCCCCTTAGTTCTTCGCTGCACTCTGGTCGTGGCAGCGCTGGGGATGAGTGTTCCTCAGCTGGCCCAGGCGGTGGACTCTTCGGCGTGGTTGCCGCAGGGGTTGCCTTAGGGGTGTGCGGAGGGAGCATGTACTGGTCCACCATCTCCTGTGGGAACTTGGCCTCCAGGTCAGCCTTCAGCTGCCAGTATGCGGGGTCCTCACCTACCAGGGATTTCCTAGTAGGGACTTCCTTAGACTGGGGAGCGGTGTCTGCTCTGGCCCTGCAGGCCGGGATAAATGGTGATGTAGTCTTTTCTTGGCGGGCCGCGCAGGGCATCGCTGCGGCGGCCTGGTCTTGGCGGGCCGCGCCTGGCATGGCGGCGGCCTGGTCTGTGCGGGCCGAGCCTGGCGTGGCGGCGGCCTGGATCTGCGTCGCTGTTGCGGCCAGTTCTTGGCGGGCCGGACTGGGCATTGCAGCCGCGGTCTGAATTGGCGTCGCATCCTCAATGGGGTCCGTGCAGGTGGAGCTGGGCGTCGCTGCAGTGATCGGGGCTTGACGGGCCGCACCTGGCGGGGCTGTGGCCTGGTTCAGCATCTCACTTGCGGCTCGGACGAGCGTCGCTGCTGCGGTGGGGTCTTGGCGGACTGGGCTCAGCAGGGTGGCAGCCTGGGTCAGCGTCACACCTGCGGCACGGATGAGTATCGCCGTGGCAGTCGAACCTTTGCGGGCCAGGCGGGGTGTCGCTGCGGCGGCCTGGATTTGGCGGGCCGCACCTAGCGTGGCTGCGGCCTCGCTCAGCGTCGCCGCGCCAGGCGCCTCTTCTGGGACCGCGGTCGTAGCAGCAGGGGTCGGAGCACTTGCGCTGGCCGGGGCAACTCTGGACTCACCCATCGGTGGCACCATCGGGATCTGAGTCGTCGCCGCTCGATCTGGCATGCGTCGCGCGGCTCCCTCCTCGTAGGTCCGAACCGCCGCAGCCATCTCCAGAAGCTCCGTGCGTCCCTCACTGAGCTGTCGCATAATCCTGGCCTCCAGCTGATCGCAGAAGATAGCAAGCTCCCGGCACCACCAGGCAGCAGAGCCTGGTTCTGGGTATCCACGTCCGGACTCCATTTCTTCTCTCTGCAGCAGCAGGCTTGTGGCTCCCTTTCCTTCCCGCCGTCTCTGGACGCTTCCGCTCTCTTCACAAGCGAGGTCAGAACTCTGCAGGGGATCTCTGGGTAGCCACACCTCTTCGTGGGCGGTAACTTCTTCCAGCGCGGGCTGCTGTTGTTTTTCAGCGCGCTTTTCATGGTGGCAATATGGCGGCGCTTCCAATTTTCCAAGCGGACCGCCCAGGCACATGGTCACCTGTCTGAACAGGTCTAGTCCTTATCCTGTTCGTGACGCCAGATGTGGAGCCCCGCAAACGCTGTGTCGGTGCATTACCTTCAGGGACTCCACGTAGATGGATCTGTCTGGTCACAGGTAGGAAACCTTCTTTGTAGTTTGTCGTGACGCCACTCTCAGATTTGCGGTCAGTGGGGACCGCCACTGCAGGTTAAGGGATGCCTGGGGCTGATGGTGGGTGCAGCCAGTTGTAGTAGCCTCCTGAGAGTGAGGCAAGCCCCAGGGCCCTGTGTAGATGTGTAGAACTACAAGGCGCAGAATGACTCAACACAGGCAGGATGTCTTTCAGGGTTTTTACTCACAGTTGATGGCAGGGTGAGTGACCCGGGCGTAGCTGGGATGAACCAAGTGGGAACCAGGTGTCCTTCAGGCTGACTTGTGAGGGTGACTACTAACTCGCCTTCCTTAGCCCTTGGTGGTTTGGGGTAACCCCGACTTTGAGTCCCTATGGGGGTCACCCAGGGAAGATGCTGCAGCCTCTCTCCCCTTCGTTTGCCGTTTGCTTGTCGCCTGGACCAGGCCACTCCAGCTGCTTGCCTCCTGTGACCTATGGGCCCTAACTGTGGCTACGTGGCTGCGGCTTTTGTGGTGTTGTGGCGTGGGCTTTGAGAGCCCCACACCGGCAGGTTTAGCAAAAGAAAGCTGGATCTATCTCCGCTTCGGGATCTGCCGCCCGTTTGGGCCTGGTACTCTCTAGCAGTCTCCTTACTTCCCACTCCGTTGCTCTCTCTCTAGCTGAAGATGGATTTCGGGTAGCACTCCTAGTTGACCGTTCTCCCCCGTCGGTAGCCACTGCGCGGACGCTGTCAGACTACAGCAGCCCACGGGATCTGCTCCTCACTCGAGCTCCCTGGACTCTGCACTCACTGGCTCACTGCTCCTCCTCTCCTGTTCTTGCCTACGCCACCTAGCAACCAGACTCTCTTACCACACCCCTTGAGAGGAGATGGAGGCTTTTGGCCCCCTCCACTATTCCAGTGAAGGTGAAGGCTTTTCCCCCTCCTGAGATCCCCAGGGGTCCTCTCATAGGTACATGTGTGAGACCTGATTACTATGCGCCTGTGTACCACACCCCAGTCAGCCTTCTGGATTACCTGTGTTGTACTGTCCCCAGCATGGGTGCAGTACTCAGTGGTGCCTGACCAGGTCAGGGGCGCCACATATAAGTGTTGTTTTTTTTTTTCCTGGAGTCCTGAATAGTGGACAACCCCTTTAAAAACTAGATATCCTGTTTTTTTGATCATTAAACAGTTTGCTCCCCCAATTGCCCTGTGCCTTGAGTTTGAGCAAGATGTAGCCATCATCAGATTGCCAAGAGGTGGCTACAGTATGTATAGCTTGATACCATGCAGACTTGTCTGCAAAATTAAAATTTTTAACATGTTTAAAAATTAATTGTAAATTACTTTTCACTTTTTATCATCTTTCCGTTTGATAACCACACAGTCCTACATTTTTTCCTGGCTCTTGGTCACATTGCGGACATGTCACATTCCTACCTTAATACAGCTGCCATCCTGTTCTAATGGCTGGGATCAGATATAACTATAATTCTGGCCATTTTACCCCTTTACAGTATGCAGTTAGTTATGACCTTGTCACCTTGGCATAGTATAGATAATAAAGAATTCATACAGCATACACGCACTTGTTAAAAAGAAGACAGATGTGATGTTTTTTATAACCTCCCCTCCATCTAAAAACTGTAGTAATACAAATCAATTAATAAATTATATGTATATGTTCCCCCCACAATAGCGCTAATAGAATCAACAACTTGTAGTTGTGATTGTAGCTTGCTGTTTCAAAATAATAAAACCAAACTACAAATTGTCAAAAAAAATAACAAGTAGCTTTACACGCTGCGACATCACTAGTGATAGCACCTGCCCCGGTCGGTTGTGCGACATTTGGTGATCGCTGCCGTAGCGAATAATATCGCTACGGCGTCACATGCACATACCTGTTCAGCGACGTCGCTCTGACCGCCGAACAATCCCTCCTTCAAGGGGGAGGTGTGTTCGGCGTCACAGCGGCATCGCAAAACGGCCGCCCAATAGAAGAGGAGGGGTGTAGAGATGAGCAGCCGGAACATGCCACCCACCTCCTTCTTTCCTCCTTTCCGATGGACGCAGGTAAGAAGATGTTCGTCGTTCCTGCAGTGTCACACACAGCGACGTGTGGTGCCGCAGGAACGACGAACAACCTGCGGAATGAAACTCCAATGACATTATGTTTTGGAGCGACTTATCAACGATCAACCATTTTTGCCGTTTTTGCAATCGTTGATCGTCGCTACTAGCTGTCACACGCTGCGATGACGCTAATGATGCCGGATGTGCGTCACAAACACCGTGACCCCGACGATATATCGTTAGCGATGTTGCAGCGTGTAAAGCACCCTTAAGATTGTGGTTATCACATTACTTATAGTGAAGAGTGCATTTGTAAAGAGGGTGGAAGGTCATTGCTTTCCCTCTATAGACACCGGTGGCATTTGAGTTAATGTGTGGTAATTGTTTTTATGATGTAATTGTTCTTTGTATTTCACTGGGTCTTATCCTCTTAGGCTGCACTTCCTGTTCTAAGTCATCACAGAGTTAATTGTAGAGCCTGCCCATGATGGTGAGGAGTGATGGGAAACACGTAAAGCTAGTTCCTGGTTCAGGTTCAGATAGGGTTCAAATGTTAGGTATGAAGAGGTAGAACACCACTGTAGCATGAAAAGAAAAATTGTGTGTGTGTGTCAACCACTAAGGGAGCAGGTACAGGAAGAAGTGCGGCAGTTTACTAAAGTGGGAAGAAGGAGCACTTTAGCACTTTCCAGCTGGAATGCAGCATTAGAAGTCAGTGTGCTTAGTTTATGGGACAGCATTGAATAGAAGGTGGATCGGGGGCCAGACTGTACAGCAAGACTAATAAGAAGTATGGAGTTACCCCTAATGCCAAGCTGTTCTTTAATAATCTTTAGTGGAAGAACTGTGTTGTTATCTGTAACTATTTCAAGTGTGCCGTTATATTGTAAGGAATAAGTTGTAGAAGTTACCTTGTCTTACTCCCTTTAAGTCAGTGTGCTTGCAAGTAAAGTTGACTATATTTCTTAAGCTGGTGTGGTTTCCTCGTCTTGAGATACCAGGGGGTCAATATTGCACTTAGTGTGTCAGAAGAGAGCATGGAGGGCTCCTCTTAGCAACATTACACACATCCAGTACCCAAAGAATCCTGAGAACCCATTATTCTATGCAGAGTGCCATGGTGGTAACAATGCAGTGCTCCCCCATGGCTACGACCCCATGGCACATTACATATACCAGAAAAAAAAGTCATAAATGACAGCCCAAATGTACTGCAGTGCATAGCTGACATAGATTGCAGATTGTGTTAGAGCACCTTAGTGTGCTATTTTGATTGCCCACACTGTACTATCATTGGGGGAGGAAATGCTGAATTCTGTGCCAATATGCTTGTGTTTATGTTCAATTTTAATAACCTGTAAACTTTTCCCCTGGAGTTAATTCCAGTAGGCACTGTCCAGAGTCCAGAGTACTTCTGCAAACAAATCTGTGATGTTTTTTTTCTGTTGCAACAAAAACACATACAGCGGCACTCTAAAATGCTAACATTGAATAAGGAAACTCTGGTATTGTATTATATTGTATTATTACTATAGGAATATTTGAAAAAAAAAGAGATACTTAGCTTATGTATTGGCCAATGCATGTGAGCCCAGTAACCAATGACAAGGTGATCTCATATATTTACTGGGACCCTAACGTGAAATGCCACTATCTGGGTTAAAAACCCCCATGCCTGGGCAGTAAGGATCCTGCTATTAAAGAGGGTGGACATAGCCTGGTTGCAGAGTGGATGCTCAATCAGAAGCAAATGCAGTGCAATATTATATATATATATATATATATATATATATATATATATATATATATATATATATATATATATATAAAAATGACCCGTACATCCAACAGGTGTGAACAGGTGCAAGCTGAAAACACCTTATAAATACAAAAATACATACAGCTGCACTCTAAAATGCTAACAATGAATAAAGGAACTCTGGTTTTGCAAGACTGCTATAGGAATATTTGGAAAAAAAGAGATATGTAGCTTATGTGTTGGCCAATGCATGTGAGCCCAGTACTAACGACAAGGTGATCTCTTAAATATATACCGGGACCCTAACTTGTAGTGCCTCTATCTGGATTCAAAACCTACATGTCTATGCAATACCATGGTTCTCTTATTCAATGTTGGCATTCTAGAGTGCAGCTGTATGTATTTTCTTTTAGTTGTAATGTGATTTCAGTTGGCACCTGTTTACACCTGTTGGATGTGCTGGTCAATTTTTTTTTATATAATTTTTTCTGTTACAGTTATGGTTGATTTGGATACACTTTACATGGGCCATGGAAATTTTCCCCATTGTATAGATTGAAAGCATAACAGGTTGTTTTAAACATGTTAAAAATGTACAAATGCGTCAAAAGAGCACCAAAAACACACTTTTTATTCTGATTTTTGGTGCAGAAGAAAATGTAGCAAAAAAATGTTGCGCAGGATCTTACCCTAACAGGCAGTGATCTTTTTCGGGATGTCACCTGCAGTTTGCCCCCTCAGGGCATATCTCATTGGCTCCTTTGTTAATGAAAGGGTTGAAGTTTTGTTATTGTAAACATTCCTTTTATTATGTAGAAAACTGTACTGTCAGCGTTCGCACATTATGACCAGGCGACTCCATTTTTCACAGACCCTTAACTACCAACATTAAACACTTCACAGGAAGCATTAATTGAACACACCACCTCGTGAAAATCAGAGAAAGATAAAACTGCAAAAAAATAAAAATCCTATTAAAAAATATTGATTTTGTTTAATTTACTTTAATTGCTCAATATTTTTCTCTGAATAAAATGTAAAACCCGCGAGTTTAGAAAACTCTAATATCTGTCCAGGCAATGAATATGTCGTGCTGAGAAAATATAGTGTAATTACTATTTTTTTTGTTGTTTGAGTTTAGTTAAAAAAAAGGATTAGGATCCATCGATTTGCTGTTGCCCTGATTAAAAAATAGGTAAATAATGAGTTCTACTATGTGCATTACATAATTACAGTTGTATTGCCGGCTGAACTAGATTTAACAAGACCGTAGTTTATCAATTCAATGGTAGAATAACTGTTAAAAGTGCTTTACACGCTGCGACATCGAATTGCTAGCGATGTCGCGTGCGATAGCACCTGCCCCCGTCGTTGTAGCGATATGTGGTGATCGCTGCCGTAGCAAACAATATCGCTACGGCAGCGTCACACGCACATACCTGCTCAGCGACGTCGCTGTGACCGCCAAACAATCCCTCCCTCAAGGGGGAGGTGCGTTCGGTGTCACTGCGACGTCACCGCGACGTCACTAAGCGACCGGCCAATAGAAGCGGAGGGGCGGAGATGAGCAGGACATAACATCCCGCCCACCTTCTTCCTTCTGCATTACCGGTGGATGCAGGTAAGGAGATGTTCGTCGTTCCTGCTGTGTCACACATAGCGATGTGTGCTGCCGCAGGAACGACGAACAACATCGTACCTGCAGCAGCAACGATATTAAGGAAATGAACGACGTGTCAACGAGCAACGATTTTTCACGTTTTTGTGCTTGTTGATCGTCACTCATTTGTGTCACACGCTGCGATGTCGCTACTGGCGCCGGATGTGCGTCACTAATGACGTGACCCCGACGATATATCAGTAGCGATGTCGCAGCATGTAAAGCACCCTTTAGGCCTCGGTTCCACTTGTGTTTTGCACAGACAAGTGCAATTAGATAAAACATCGTATTGCTCTCACTCTAGTGCAAAACTATGGGGCAGTGATTGACTTCTGATACCATATCGGCATGCGGAATTAATTGCAGCATGCCACAAGTCTATGGGTGTGTGTGAAACATCGCCCTGCACTTACATGTCATCCGACGGCAGTGCGATATACGCAAAGACAGGCAGCGGAGGAGACAGGGAGAAAGTGTTCCGTCCCCTCTTCTCTGCATCTGTGATCTGATCGCAAGATCGCCTCACAGCCGCATGACCCTCGGCTAATGCTCATAGCAGAGGGTCATTAGTATATCGCTTCCAATGCTCTCACATCAGAAGTTAAATGCAAGTGGAACTGAGGCCTTACTCAAATGCAGAAGCTTCCAAGTCCAGAGCAGTGAGTGGGAGCAGAACAAGCTCTGGGGTCCAGATCAGTGAGCCCTCTTACTTCATCTGCCTCAATAAGACATTCATTTTTCACTTACAGTATGTGTTTAATCCGTACCGCTCACAGATTTATCTCACACCCATTTATTGTCAAAGGGGCTGTTCACTTGCCTGTGTTATATCGCGGAATGTCTGATTTTTCTCAGCGTCTCAGATCAGAATCACTCATTCAATCTATGGATCCGTGAAAATCACTGACAGCACACGAAGGGCCTCATTGTGAAGTATGAGATATCCCCTTCACGACATGATGTAAATTTACGCCATATGTTGGGTTCCTGACTTTGATGCGAGCCCACACGCCGAACCCACTTCTTTCCTGGCAGATGATGGCTGAATAATTCAACCATCATCTGCCTCTAACACCTGCGGGTGCTGGGAACTCAGCTTTGGGCAGGGGAAGGGGAGGGTTTGGTTTAACTACTACCCAGGATTACCAACTTGACCTTTTATTGTTTCTTGACAGCTTATCAAAAAATCACTGACATACTAATTTTTTTACCGACACGTTGGAAAACTATAATAAATTATTATAATAATAAGTGATCCATGTCTACAGAACATAATTCTGATATGAAAACATCAGCTGAATTCACTGAACTTTAAATGATGATAATTACAGTCAGAATGATTTGTATAAGTTTCTTAAGCTTAAAAAAAATCGCAGACATCTTAATTTTTTTACAGACTAGAAAAAAGTGCCCTATTTTTATGGACTGTCCTACAATTTTTGGGTGGTTGAGAACCCAGCTGCTATCAAAGCTTATAGTAAAACTGTTTCTGATGAAAAGTGACAACCCCCTTAAGGCCTGCAGTTTAAAGCACCAATGTAGTGGTATAAATGTACGCCCTTTACCTCCTGGATTATACTCCCCACCCCGTCTTCATTTGTTTCTGGTGTCATTCCAGTTGGTCCTGTGATATGTGACTTGCCGTTAGCTGCAGTGTTTCATGGAGTATGCTGGAGGTCACAACTCAGTACATGTGTCGCTGCAGCGACTTCTACTCCGATCGCCAGGCGACGCCATGTTCCTGCCGTGGATAGTGCTGGTGATGGGAGAGGAGTCGATGCCAGTGGCTCTGGTGGGCGCAGGCTCCGCTCATCCACTGGGCTGGGTTTCCTTGGGACCTGCAGTACCACTGGCTGACTATAGGTGGCATGTGTCTTCCAGCTGAAGTTACCATCATTCAGCTACAACCAATGGGAAGACACCACACCCTTCTTAATTCCCCTCCTGTCTGCTGACCACTGCCAGAGATAGTTCTGTTATTCTGGTTCCTGTTCCACTCTGTTCTGTTTAGTGATTCTGGTGTTCTGACTTCTGCTTGTTTCCTGACTACCTCTCCTGCCTGCTGTTTATGTACCGCACTGCCCGATCCAGATTTGACCTCCGCTACGTTTTCTGATTACGTCCTTGCCTACCAATTCTGTCCCTGTTCTGCTATTCCTGGTTTGACGCTGTCTGACTGCTACTCTCTCGGACTGCAGCCTTCCACAGGTAGTGATCACCTTGTGCCCTGTGTAATTCCAAATCCGTGTGTAGGGGTTAAAAGGTTTCAGGATTCTGGGGGTCCTGCTTGGTGAGTGGCTTCCCTCTTGCTTGTCCATTACAGCCCATCTAAGTCTGTGGATCCAGGCAGGCGTTCGAGATGTAATTTCTGACTTCTGGACAGTCAGAATTTACGAGCACAAGATGGCGCAGCTTGACCAAATCGATATGGTAAAAAGGTGGAGTATCTGGAGGGTGAGTATGAGACAGGGTGCAGGCGACTTAGATTTAAAGCACCACTCGAACCCCAGGATCACAACTTAGATATCGCTGATTTAGACTCCCTAATAGTAAAGTGGATTCCCCTATGAGACTGCGGAAAAGTCCCCAATAACTTACTCATGGACTTTTAGCCTTTTATTCCGCAAAACCTTTGAGGAGCTGAAAGTGACATGTCTTGTCATCAGAGTATTCTGAAGTCAATATCATTGTGTTTTTCTGACCTCCGTGCACAATCTCTTTTTTTTTCTAGAAATTCCTGGAAAGTTTGCAAATGTAAATATATGATCTAGCTAAGAAAATCTGTTTTCAAACCTATTCATCTAGCTTAAGTGTAGTATTGCAGCATTGACCCAACATGTCCGTACTCTACAGAGACATTGTTATTAATAATGTTAAAGGGAATACAGTTTTTTGCTACCTAATCTGAGAGTAGCATAATTTAGAGATTAAGTCCCTGATTCTATTTATGTATTACTAACTGGGCTGCTTGCTGCAGTTTAGATAAAATCTCCGTTTTACCTGCTGCAGATCTCCCAGTTCTCTGAATGTTAAGCTGTAATTGGCAGCTTTTTGAGTACACCTTGCATAGGCAGAAAGCTAACAATCAGTGGCAGGGGAGGAGTTACGCAAAGCTCATGAATATGGATGACTGTTAAGTTTACGTGTCCTGTAGTGATAATCCCCTGCAGTGATTTTATCAAATCTACAACATGCAGCCCAGTAAGGGACACATCATTGGAATCAGTGTCTCTATGCCTACATTTTGCTAGTCTCAGAAGAAGTAACAAAAACTTGGTGACAGATTCCCTTTAAAAGTTATCACCTATTTACAGCATAGTTAATCGCTAGAGTTGAGTGAGTACCTAACTATTCATACTCACTATACTCATAAAGAGTACTGTCTAATACTCGCGTATTCATTCTGAATAGCGTGTGCAATGAAAATCACTGGGGAAAAACTCGTAAAGTAACAAGTAACCCGAATGTTGTACTATTCGTACGAGTAGCAAATAGTGCGGAATTCGAGTTACTCGTTGACTTGAATTGACTTGCATTGCACACATTATTCAGAATGAATACTCGAGTAGTAGACAGTACTCGTGAGGAGTATAGCGAGTATGAATAGTTAGGTACTCGCTCAACTTTGTTAATCTCTTTCCGATCGGTAAAGGACCTCTGCATCATCAAGAGCTAAGAGTGGATACATTTGTAATCAGATGGTATTCTGACAAGTATTTCATTGTAATTCTTGTGCAGTAACTAAATCCTGAGCCCTGATGTAACTC
The DNA here is from genome assembly GCF_048569485.1 of Anomaloglossus baeobatrachus. Classification (NCBI taxonomy): domain Eukaryota; kingdom Metazoa; phylum Chordata; class Amphibia; order Anura; family Aromobatidae; genus Anomaloglossus; species Anomaloglossus baeobatrachus. The sequence goes on from NC_134354.1 coordinate 67,115,870, forward strand.
GACCTAATCATTTTTACTTGGTTTACCTTCTACATTGGTCTCAATGCATAAATTCCTCTTAATAAGTAACAAAACAAAAGAACATGTGGCTCCACATAACACAAACCAAGTGCTCACAACTAGATCATAAGGATCAAAAGTAGCACAGTGGCGAACATATCAGGGGTGCAACCTGTTCAGAGGGGGCCCAAGAGAGGAAGGGGTCACTTCTACTTCCAAAGGAGGTAGAATTGTAAATTATTATTATAATTTATTTATAGACCACTATTGAGTCCATGATGGGGTTAAATACAAAATACGTATATACAGTGTGTCCACCGCCATTAACTTGAGAGCGGCGGCAGCTATAGGCATAGAAGTGATGTCTAGGTATAGTAAAGTATCCATGCGCTACACAATGAAACCCCCTATAGCGCCACCTGGTGGAAAACAACGGAGTTAGCATTTTTATCTCGAAAACTGAACGAGATAGAGAAAAAAAGTTGTGGGCATCATCAATTCAATATGAATCGACATCTTGCATACAGAAATGCTATGTTTAGAACATGTAAAACTCACAAGGCTGCGGACGTGAAGTGATACTTCATGGAGACCTTCCTACAAGTCATTGGGTATGGTGGCTGTGTGGAGTGGCCTCCACGCTCACCTGACCTGACCCCATTGGACTTTTTTCTGTGAGGTCACATCAAACAGCAGGTGTATGCGACCCCTCCCCCAACATTGCAGGACCTAAGACAATGTATCACAGATGCTTGTGCAAACGTGTCACCTACCATATTGCAGCAAGATACAGTATGCTGTGCAGAGTCCAGATGTGCATTGCAGCTGACGGGGGCCACTTTAAGCATCAAAGTTAAATGAGCGCCATATGCGTGACCAGCATTCAATGTTTTGGGGGGGTCATGTATTTCATATCATAGCATTTCTGTATGTAAGGTGTCGATTCGTATTGAATTGATGATGCTCTACAATTTTTTAATTCACTTTTTTTCTCTATCTCGTTCCGTTTTTGAGATAAAAATGCTAATTCCACCAGGTGGCGCTATAGGTGGTTTCATTGTGTGGCACATGGATACTTTACTATACATAAACACCACTTCTATGCCTATAGCTGCCGCCATTCTCAAGTTAATGGCGGTGGACAGGATATGGGTGGACACACTGTGTAAATTACTGTAGTACGACTTGTATACGAGGGGAGAGTGTCACACAGTGACTACTGGGGTTCCGCCAGGTATATGGGAAACCCCGGCGAGCGCCACAACACACAGGGTACACGATACAATGGTGGGAAAGGGAGAAGGGTCACTTCCTAAACTCACCTGAGGCTGATACCTGCCCTCCCTGTCTCTATATGGGTTCTTTCACCACTTCGCTGATCATGTGCCTATCCCTGTTTTCCCCTACATTCAGTCCTGTATAGTGTGCAGGGCAGCAAGAACCAATGCTAGTTTTGCTCTAGGTTAAAGACACAGAGAGGATTAGGCAGACAGGAGTAAAATAAACAGCAATCTTACAAAGCACTCCAAACAACAAACGGTAGTAATGTGGAATGGACCAGAGGGAAAAAACAAAAAGGACTAAGGAAGGGAAAAACTCAACACAGCTTTCACACAGCAAATGTTCTCTGAATGTCTTCCTCGTCCAAAGCTCACAGGTTCCCTCTAGAGGCAAGCTAAGCAGAAACTATCACCAGCAATTACCTGAGCTAGGAGGGAAGTCTTTATAGCAGAGATAATTAGCAATAGAAAACATCTGGCTATAGCTTTCATTCAGAGCTCAGCAGCTTCGGTTGTGAGGTGCAGTCGTGTCATTGCAGGCTGTAGGTTTCCTTGAAGGGATAGGTTTTCAAGTTCCGTTTGTAGCTTGCAAGTTTGGCAGATAATCAGATGTATTTGGTCCCAGAATTCAATAGAATGCGGAATACTCAAGAGAAGTCTTGGAGGCAGATGGATGAGAAATTGATAAGTGTGAAGAATGCAGGCTATTACGTGATGGAGTACATAGGGAGATTACTTTGGAGATATATGGAGAAGACAGATTATGGACAGGTTTTTAGGTTAATATCAGTAGTTTGAACACAATACACTGCTGAATTGGGAGACAATTAAGAGATTTGTAGAGGAGAGAAGGAATATTGAGGAGAGAAGTGGATTAGTCAAGCAGCAGAGTTAAAGGGAATCTGCCACCAGATTTTTGCAACGTAATCTCAGAACATCATAATGTAGGGGCAGAGATCTTGATTCCAGTGATGTGTCACTTACTTGGCTGCTTAGTGTAGTTTTGATAAAATCACAGTTAATCAGCAGGAGATTATCATTACAGGACTACTTGGCGTGCTGCCAGGTAGTCCAGAATATTCATGAGCTCTGTATAACTGCTAGAGTAGAGAAAACATTGATTTTATGAAAATGACAGCAAACAGCCCAGTAAGTGACACATCGCTGGAATCAAGATCTCTGCCTCTGCTCTCAGAGGTAGCAAAGTCCTGGTGACAGCTTCCCTTTAGGCCCCCTTCACACGTCCGTGATACACGTGCGTGTTTGGTCCGTTTCCGTATATACCGGAGACACGGCCAAACGTGCACCAATGTTAATCTATGATTGTGGTCACACGTGCGTTATTTCATTATGTCCGTGTGTGCGTGTCCGTGATCCGTATGTGTTTGCGTTTTGCACGGATGCATGTCCGTTATCTGCACGGAGCACGCACACGTGGACACAATGAAAGTCTATGGGTATGTGCACACACGTTAGTAAACACGTATGCATCTACCTATAGTCCGTGTCCGTTTGGTGTTTTTATTTCTAGTGATGTCGGCTATTCTTTCTATTTCTGTGTATGTCGGTCAATCTACCTGAGTCCGTCGGTCGGTCTCTCTGTCGGTCTCTCTGTCCCTCTCTCACAGTCTGTCGGTCAGTTTCCCCCCCTCTCTCATACTTACCGTTCCCCGATCACCGGCGCGGCGCTGCACGGCATTCACACTGCTGCGGCGGCTTTTACTATTTTGAAAAAGCCGGCCGCTCATTAAACAATCTCCTATTCCCTGCTTTCCCCACCCACCGGCGCCTATGATTGGTTGCAGTGAGACACGCCCCCACACTGAGTAACAGGTGCCTCACTGCACGCAATCACAGCAGCCGGTGGGCGTGTCTATACTGTGCAGTGAAATAAATAAATAAATAATTAAAAAAAAACGGCGTGCGGTCCCCCCCAATTTTAATGCCAGCCAGATAAAGCCATACGGCTGAAGGCTGGTATTCTCAGGATGGGGAGCTCCACGTTATGGGGAGCCCCCCACCCTAACAATATCAGTGAGCAGCCGCCCAGAATTGCCGCATACATTATATGCGACAGTTCTGGGGCTGTACCCGGCTCTTCCCGATTTGCCCTGGTGCTTTGGCAAATCGGGGTAATAAGGAGTTAATGGCAGCCCATAGCTGCCACTAAATCCTAGATTAATCATGTCAGGCGTCTATGAGACACCCTCCATGATTAATCTGTAAGTTACAGTAAATAAACACACACACCTGAAAAAATCCTTTATTAGAAATAAAAAAAACACACATATACCCTCATTACCAATTTAATAAGCCCCAAAAAGCCCTCCATATCCGGCGTACTCCACGGACCTCCAGCGTCGCTTCCAGCATGAAGGTGACAGGAGCTGCAGAAGACACCGCCGCTCCGGTCACCTCCAAGCAGCAACTGAGGTGAGTAGCGCGATCGGCTGAGCTGTCACTGAAGTTACCCGCTGTCACTGTTGGAGGATCCAGCGGTGGCCGCGATTAACCTCAGTGACAGCTCAGCTGATCGCGCTACTCACCTCAGTTGCTGCTTGGAGGTGACCGGAGCGGTGGTGTCTTCTGCAGCTCCTGTCACCTTCATGCTGGATGCGACGCTGGAGGTCCGTGGAGTACGCCGGACATGGAGGGCTTTTTGGGGCTTATTAAATTGGTAATGAGGGTATAAGTGTGTTTTTTATTTCTAATAAAGGATTTTTTCAGGTGTGTGTGTTTATTTACTGTAACTTACAGATTAATCATGGAGGGTGTCTCATAGACGCCTGACATGATTAATCTAGGATTTAGTGGCAGCTATGGGCTGCCATTAACTCCTTATTACCCCGATTTGCCAAAGCACCAGGGCAAATCGGGAAGAACCGGGTACAGCCCCAGAACTGTCGCATATAATGTATGCGGCAATTCTGGGCGGCTGCTGACTGATATTGTTAGGGTGGGGGGCTCCCCATAACGTGGGGCTCCCCATCCTGAGAATACCAGCCTTCAGCCGTATGGCTTTATCTAACTGGCATTAAAATTGGGGGGGACCGCACGCCGTTTTTTTTAAATTATGTATTTATTTATTTTACTGCACAGTATAGACACGCCCACCGGCTGCTGTGATTGGGTGCAGTGAGGCACCTGTCACTCAGTGTGGGGGCGTGTCTCACTGCAACCAATCATAGGCGCCGGTGGGCGGGGAAAGCAGGGAATAGGAGATTGTTTAATGAGCGGCCGGCTTTTTCAAAATAGTAAAAGCCGCCGCAGCAGTGTGAATGCCGTGCAGCGCCGCGCCGGGGATCGAGGAACCGTGAGTATGAGAGAGGGGGGGAAACTTCAGTCACTCGGGGGATTAGCGGTCACCGGTGAATCCTTCACAGGTGACCGCTAATCAGTACACGACACAGACAGAGCCGCGGTATGAGGATGAAGTCGGGTGAAGTTCACCCGAGTTCATTCTCATTGCGCAACTCTGTCTGCTGTCAGCCGACATTTATAAACGACATTGTGCATCACACACACGGACATTCCACACGGACATTCCACGTACACATACACGTTAATTCCACACGCACACACGGACGTTCTACACACAAATACGGCTAGCATACGCAATTCACACAGGTGCCACACGGACCATAAAAACAGACACAAAAACGGGACACGGACCCGAAAAACGGCCCGTAACACACGTGCGTGTTTTTCACGGACGTGTGAAGGGGGCCTTAAGGAGGAATTGGAGAGGTTCAAGAGTGTTAGCAGGGAGGCCAAAGAGGAGGATTTTGCAGTCATGGCAGGAAATTGTGATGAGCTATTGGACAGCAAAGGGCCCATATATTGTTCTTGCACAGGGGCCTCTTCTGTCTGTGTTCTCCTCTGAAGTATCATGTAGATTGGCATGTATGAATATAATTTGCAAATAGATTTAACAACATAAATATCCAGTTTAACTACCATATATACTAAAATTTCTTTTATTCCATTTTTAAAATGATCATTTAAAGTAAATTTACAAAAAATGTATATATATATATATATATATATATATTTGAGCAGAATTATTACTTTTCATATTGATTAAAAAATTCTGGCCGAAAAATCACTAAAGCTGTTTCCTGTTCATTTCGGTAAAATGTCCACTAAAGACACGTAAAATATGTTACAAATTAATTAAAATGAAATGTTCAGGAGAAGTTTAGAACTGTAATTACCGCTGTCTATTGGCAGTAAATTCTACTGTATCTTTCAGGCAATAATTAACACTTTGGTAATTAAATTATAAGTAATTCATTATTTGTAATAGCTCATGATACTCCAATAAAATGAAAGACATCGTGTGTATGAGATGATATAACGGAAAGGACAGACTTAATAAGAGATAAAGGTTAAAGTGAACCTGTCAGGTCCAATATGCACCCAGGACCACGAGCAGTTCTGATGTATATTGCTAATCCCTGCCTAACTGTCCCTGTATACACTAACATAGATAAAAAGTTCTTATAAGGGGTACTTTGCACGTTGCAACATCGCTACTAAAGAATTCAGGGGGCAGCTGAATTTGCATCATAGCACTCTGACTGCTTCTGGACTGGAGGATGGCGGACTGAGGAGCTTATAGTCTGTTATTATGGGAACACTGGACCCGCTATATCGCTAGAGAGTCCTGTGGAGAATGTCCTTATCTGTCGTATACTGAGGTCTAAGATAAGTGGTTGATGCCTTATGTTTTGAACAATCGTTTGTTGCCCCTTGAAATTGTGTCGCACATTATATGTATATGTATAGACACCCTGGTTGACTACTGCTACCCGGATGGGTGTTAGAGATCTGTTTTATATGTTGGGGTTATCTAGGTGCAGATTATAGCCCTGTCCCCTTCTCCCTTCTGTTCTCTGTTGGGACTGGAGACATCTGGGGGCAACTTATTCTCAGTGTTACGTAGGACCACCAGCATTTATCAGTTTATTTTTTTTCTGAACTAACTGTATTTCCCACTCCTGAAGAACCTCAAATAGATGAGGGGAAACGCGTCGGGTGGTTTCTCTTTGGAACCGCTAGTTCACATTTGAGTGTTTGTTTCTGGGTCACTGTACCCCACTACTGTTTCCAATTTAATCACATTGGTTATAGTATATTTTTGTTATTTGTTTGAGATCTGAATGTTGGTTCATTGGTTGGAATTTATTCCTTTTAGTACTGTCTCCTCGTATTGTTAGGGTCACTCCAGGGCCCGGAGGGACAGTCTTCGTTGAGCGGGGGCGCCGATTGCGCAGGTCTATAGGGTGCCAACCTCCGCAGCAAGGAAGGGGTGAGTTTAGGGCAAAATAAGGGTCAGGCCCCTCCCCTGTACTTTTGGATATCTGTTTTTTTACCTAAAATATGTTGGGATTTTCCCCTTTTTAAGACTGAATAATAATAAAACATTGTATTTTTAGGAGTTTTTTGCTTAATTCTTTACACGTTTGTACTTCTAAAGTCATTTTTCTAGACTGATGCAACATCGCTACTGCAATCTCGTCGGGGTCAAATCGAAAGTGACGCACATCCGGCGCCGGTAACGACGTCGTAACGTGTAAAGCCTAGGAGAGAAGATGAACGAGAGTGAAAGAGTCAAAAATCGGTGATCTGTGTCACATCGTTCATTTCCATAATTTTGCTGCAGCGACAGGTACGATGTTGTTCTTTGTTCCTGCGGCAGCACACATCGCTGGGTATGAAGCCGCAGGAGTGAGGAACATCTCCTTACCTGCGTCCCGCCTGCGATGAGGAAGGAAGGAGGTGGGCGGGATGTTTATGTCCCGCTCAACTCCGCACCTCTGCTTCTATTGGCTGCCTGCCGTGTGACGTTGCTATGACGCTGCATGACCCGCCCCCTTAGGAAGGAGGCGGGTCGCTGGCCAGAGCAACGTCTCAGGGCAGGTAAGTGCGTGTGAAGCTGCCGTAGCGATAATGTTCGCTTTGGCAGCTATCACAAGAGATTGCATCTGCGACAGGGGTGGGGACTATCGCGCTCGGCATCGCTACAATTGGCTAGCAATGTCGCAGCGTGCAAAGTACCCCTAAAGATCCCAAATGGTATGCTAATGATCGAGGAGACTAGTCAGTAGGGTGTTAGTTCCCTTGGCTAGTTGCCCCCCTTAACATGTTAGCATGCCCCTGTGGGTGTGCTAACATGCTAATGAATGCGCAGCACCAGAGGATGGTTGATCTCACCTCTCTGCTGCCATCGCCGTCCAACGCTGTATTTTGGCTCAGTGCGCATTATCAGAAATCCCTATGCAGGGACCTGTTGGAGTGTCTTAAGGTCCCGTCACACGCAATGACGTATCTAACGATATATCGCCGGGGTCACGGATTCCGTGACGCACATCCGGCATCGTTAGCGACGTCATTGCGTGTGACACTAACGAGTGACCGTTAACAATGGAAAATACTCACCAAATCGTCCATCGTTGACATGTCATTCGTTTTCAAAAAATCATTCATTGTTGAGGTTGCAGGTTGTTCGTCGCTCCCGAGGCCACACACATTGCTACGTGTGACACCTCGGGAACGACGAACTACAGGTTACTTGTGGCTGCCGTCAATGAGGAAGAAAGGAGGTGGGCGGGATGTTACGGCCGCTCATCTTCGCCCCCCTGCTTCTATTGGGCGGCGGCTTAGTGACGCCGCTGTGACGCCGCACGAACCGCCCCCTTAGAAAGGAGGCGGTTTGCCGGCAACAGCGATGTTGCTAGGTAGGTAAGTCCGTGTGACGGCTTTGAACAATGTTGTGCGCCACGGGCAGCGATTTGCCCGTGACGCACAAACGACGGGGGCGTATACGCTCGCTAGCGATATTGCTGTGTGTGACGGGGCCTTTACACATAACAGCTGTAGTCCAAATGTTCCAAGCTGCTCACTTTGTTCTTTCTTAGGATGAACTAATAAAGTATTAGAATTTTATTTAAGGATAGTAAGTGCTACTTCCATTTTTCTCTGCATTATTTGAAGATTTCCAAGTATCTTTTTGACATTTAGCATCAATAGTTCTTGAAGTTAATGGGGATGTCTTTGTTCCATTTGATTTTACACATGTGAGTGGTGCCGGATTCCTGACTCTGAATATCATCACCTGCATGTGCTTTTGAATGACACTTTTAATTCTGCCCCATATTGTACTGGAAAACTGGAAAATAATTCTAAGGCGGGCTTTGCACGTTGCGACATCACAAGCCGATGCTGCGATGTCGCACGCGATAGTCCCCGCCCCCGTTGCAGGTACGATATCTTGTGATAGCTGGCGTAGCGAAAATTATCGCTACGCCAGCTTCACATGCACTCACCTGCCCTGCGATCGTCGCTCTGGCCGGCGACCCGCCTCCTTCCTAAGGGGGCGGGTCGAGCGGCGTCAGCGAGGTAGGCTTAGGAGATGATTGGCAAATTAATCTCCCATGCTACCACAAAAAGGGGGAGGTGTCATGTAAAACTGTTGCAGGGTCTCCTTCCCCCTCCTGTCCACCATCAGCCAGAGATCGTCATGACGATTATCTGATCGGCCTGGAAGCTTAAGGTATTTATGACTTTGGGTGATGGTAGAACTAAAGCCCAAAGATTCAGAGAAAGACAATTCTTTGTTATATTGGCGGGAAAACTTCCAAAACAGGTTTTAAGTGCTGTGATAATGCTAGAAAAATGAAAACATATTTCCAGAATCCCTGTGGAGTGCTGAGCCCAACGCATCGTCTAGTTCTACTGGGGAATCACCGGAATCATGAAAAATAAGTATTGGCCAGTAAAATTGTACTAGAGGCGTTGTGTTTGGTATCAATGTAAATGAAAAATCGAGATATTAAATATGACGCTAATATCTTTCACCTGTGTGACCCAGGAGCAAAGATATGAAAAACCCTAGAATTATGGAACTTTGTGAACATCAGAGCACAGCCCACAAGAGACCATAAAATGATGTCACAGAGAAAGGGGGGCTACCTAATGTATAATAGGAACAGCTTCGTTCTGGGGGGCCAGTCAGTACTTTGGAGGGCATCAGGAAGGGTGATGCTGGACGATTATAACATCTTCTTCTCTTGGAGCTCCCTCCACGGCAGTCTCACAAGCTCGTTGCCTTGGGGTAACCCTCGACTCTGCTCTATCCTTCAAGCCACACATCCAAGCCCTCTTCACCTCATCCAGACTACAACTCAAAAATATCTCCCGGATCCGTGCTTTCCTTAACCAAGAATCAGCAAAAACATTAGTGCATGCCCTCATCATCTCCCGCCTCGATTACTGCAACCTGCTGCTCTCTGGTCTCCCTTCCAACACTCTTGCACCCCTCCAATCTATCCTAAACTCTGCGGCCCACTTAATCCACCTCTGCCCTCGCTATTCCCCAGCCTCGCCACTCTGCCAATCCCTTCACTGGCTTCCCATCGCCCAACGACTCCAGTTCAAAACCATGACATACAAAGCCATCCACAACCTGTCTCCTCCTTACATCTGTGACCTAGTCTCCCGGTACCTAGCCGCACGCAACCTCAGATCCTCACAAGATCTCCTTCTCTACTCCTCTCTTATCTCCTCTTCCCACAATCGCCTACAAGATTTCTCCCGTGCCTCCCCCATACTCTGGAACGCTCTACCACAGCATATCAGACTCTCCCCTACTGTGGAAAGCTTCAAGAGGAAACTCAAGACCCACCTCTTCCAACAAGCCTACAACCTACAATAACCCTCAGTCCAGTACACCACTGCGCAACCAGCTCTGTCCTTACCTATTGTACCATCACCCATTCCCTATAGACTGTGAGCCCTCATGGGCAGGGTCCTCTCTCCTCCTATACCAGTCTGTTTTGTACTGTTAATGATTGTTGTATGTATACCCTCTTTCACTGTAAAGTGCCATGGAATAAATAGCGCTATAAAAATAAATAATAATAATAATAATAATAATAATAGCGACGTCACACGGCAGGCGACCAATAGCGGCGGAGGGGCGGAGATGAGCAGGATGTAAACATCCCGCCCACCTCCTTCCTTCCGTAGAGCCGCCGGCGGCAGGTAAGGTAAAGTTCCTCGCTCCTGCGGCGTAACACACAGCGATGTGTGCTGCCGCAGGAAAGAGGAACAGCATCGTACCATCGCTGCAGCAAAATTATGGAAAAGTCGGAGCTTGCAACGATGATACGATAATGATGCTTTTGCGCTCGTTTATCGTATCATCTAGGATTTACACACTACGACATCGCAAGTGACGCCGGATGTGCGTCACTTTCGATTTGACATCACCGACATCGCACGTGCGATGTCGTAGTGTGCAAAGCCGCCCTAAGTGTGGTGAGATTGCAAAAAAAAGTGCAATTCCACAATTTTTTTTATTGCTATTCTTATTTACCATGTTGATCATAGGACAAAATCGTCCGGTCAGTATGAATCCTCAGGTCAGTACGAGTTTATAGATTTTTATTTATTTAAGTGGTTAAAAAAATATCATAAATTTGTAACAGAAAATGGAGCTTTTGACTCAATTGTCTAAGACCTGTAATGTTTGATATCTGGGGCTGTGTGGGGGCTTATTTTTTGTGCCCTAACCTGACATTTTTAGTTCTACCATTTTGGGTAGATATGATGTTTTTATCACCTCTTATTGCATTTAAATTGCAATGTTGCACTGACCAAAAAATGTAACTCTGGTGTTTTGATTTTTTTTCCCAAGGCCTCTTTCAAAGGTCCGTGGAAAACACACATTTTTGATGGTCATGTTGAAGGTGTGTATGGCCCTTGGCACACGTGTGTTCTCCGTGTGCTATTCATGATAGCACATAGAGATCAGGAACTTTTTACTCACCTGTCTCCGGCGTTGCTGTCCGTGGTGCTGCTGTCTTCGACGTTGCTGTCCGTGGTGCTGCTGTCTTCGTCGTTGCTGTCCGTGGTGCTGCTGTCTCCGGCGGTGCTGTCCATGGTGCTGCTGTCTCCGGCATTGCTGTCCATGGAGCTAATATCTCCAGCGCTGGTGTCCATGGTGCTGATATCTCCAGCGCTGCTGTCCATGGTTCTGATATCTCCAGTGCTGCTGTCCATGGTGCTGCCAACTCCAACGTTGCTGTCCGTGCTGCTGCTGTCTCTGGCCTCCTGTCTCCAGCTGCTGATGTCTCCGGTGCTGCTGCTTCTGGGTCTGCAGTGCAGTGAATATTCATGAGCATAATGATCGGGCCTGGAAGCAAGTGACAGCAACGCCGGAGACAGCAGCGCTGGAATCAGGTGAGTATAGAAAATCATTTATTTTCTCTGGTACATCTCACATGGATCACAACACTACGTTCTGTGTGATATCAGTGCTGCCAGAGAAAAACTGACTTTGTCTCTGTGCGGAACACACGGACACGCATGTGCTCCATACAGACACACAATCTTTGTGAAAACACTGATGTGTGTGCAGACCCATTGATTTTAATGGGTCTACATGTGTCTGTATCTCTGGTACATATGAAAACAGACTTTATATGCACCGGAATCACTGATGTGTGAAGGGGGCCTTACACTGTTTACCGATTGAATTATTTCATTGTCGATTGTGAAAGTTATGTGTTAGAGACACATGTCGGCTGATTAGATCAGCTGACATGTGCCGGGAAAGATGCGGGCTCGGCTGTAAGCCCGCATCAAAGGCAGGGACATGACAAAGATCAAAGGCAGGGACACAACATGGGACGTACCGATAAATCCTATGTCAGTAAGGGGTTAAGAAAGAATTTCCTTCAGTGAGAAACTTTATTTCTCCTAAACCCTTTCATTTCACAACATTTTATAAATGTGGATCCCTTTAAATTTTGCCATGATTAAAAATACAATAGCAAGTGAATTAATTATTAATGCTTTCATCACAAACAATGTAAATTATTTAAAATCTAAGGGAACTTTGATCTAAACGGAAACCAAACCACGGTCCACTAATAGACACGATGTCCTGTAACAATGGAGCCACTTAATGTATGAACTGATTGTACCGAACATTTACATAAAGACAAACAGGTATAAATCAGCAGAGGATGAAACACTTGGAAATTGATGTTTTCAGCATATTGTGATCCGTCACGGCTCTTTAGTGAGTGTCATACGCTTGTGTTAAGAGTTATTAATGACCTCAGATAATACAATATGAACAAACATGATGAGTGATGAATAATTTATGTCTTTACTATATGGTTTAGGCGGCTTTTAATGGAAACTTCATTGTATGGGGTCAGTGGAATCAAGTAACGTCACTTCGAATTGACTTTATTATACACAGCTATCGTTTCTTTTTGGATTTACAGTATATAATGGCAGCACAGGGTAAAAGGCAAAGGTAAATGACCTTCGCAAGTACTGTGGGCATATCAACTGGTTAACAATCACAGATCTTAAAGGGGTTGTTCACTGCTTAGATATAATAATAAACATTATATAGCGCCAACATATTCTGCAGCGTTGTACAATTCAGAGGTTCATATACAAACAATCATAAGTAACAGTTATATAAGATACAATAATTAAAGCAAAAATAATGACACCCCTGCTCATTAAGCCCGCTTTACACACTACAATATATCTTACAATGTGTCGGCGGGGTCACGTCTTAAGTGACGCACATCCGGCATCGTAAGTTACATTGCAGTGTGTAACAGCTACGTGCGATTGCGAATGAACGGTAAAACGTTCATCGCACGCACGTTGTTCATTCTTCATAAATTGAACATCAGGTTGTTCATTGTACCCGGGGTAGCACACATCGCAGTGTGTGACACCCCGGGAACGATGAACAGATCTTACCTGCCTCCTGCGGCTCCCACCCAGCAATGCGGAAGGAAGGAGGTGGGCGGGATGTTTACGTCCCTCTCATCTCCGCCCCTCCGCTTCTATTGGCCGCCTGCCACGTGATGTCGATGTGACGCCGAATGTACCTCCCACTCCAGGAAGTGGACGTTCGCCGCCCACATCGAGGTTGTATGGACGGTTAAGTACGTGTGACGGGGGTTAATCGTTTGTGCGGCACATTCAACAAAATTGAACAAGCCGCACATACGATGGGGGCGGTTACGATTGCATACGATATCGTATGCGAAATCGTAACATGTAAACCAGGCTTAAGAGCTTACATCTACAATGGGGTGAGGTGGGGGTGACATAAGGTTCAAGTGGTTATTTACAAAGACGGTCCAGCCATCTCTAAGATATGGGGGATAGATGAAGTCTGGATGAGCCAATCACCAGCCAATCTTTGTGATGCTTTTGGGTTTGGTGGAGGCTGATGGAGAATTATGTTCTTGGAAATAGTGGAGGGGATATATATGAGTTGAATTCGATTAGGGAGGGTGATAGGCCACCCTAAAAAGATGTGTATTTTAGGAGCGTCTGAAGCTGTGCAAGTTGTGGATCATCTTAGTTTCTTGGGGTAGAGCATTCCAGAGGATTGCTGCAGCTCAAGAGAAGTCTTGGAGTCAGGAGTGAGAGGTTTGGATAAATGTGGTTGTTAGTTGAAAGTCATTTGTGGAGCATAGAGAATGGGTAGGGTGATAGACAGAGATGAGGGTTGAGCTGTAGGGGGGTGTCACACTGTGGAGGGCTTTGTGGGATCCTATAATTTATGGGCAGCCAGTGCAATGACTGGCACAGAGCGGAAACGCCCGAGTAATGATTAGCCAGATAGATAACCCTGGCTGTTGCATTAAGGATAGACTGGAGAGGAGAAAGTCTGCTTAGGGGAGGCCAATTAATAAACAGTTACAGTAATCAAGGTGGGAGTGCATCAGGACCACAGTGAATGTTTTTCTTGTTATCCAGATAGGTGATCATTTCTCAATGTTTGATTATTCCATCACCGACACCCCTCCAATCAGTTATCATCAAATTGGGACGTAGATGGTACAGCGCGACCCTGTACACTGTCTTGTGGTCATTCACAGGTACTACAGCTCATCTCATTTACAATACAATATCAAAGTAAGAACACAAACTGTTATGGGAGTTAGACATTGTGATATCGGGCCAGCAGGCTACTTGTTGGCAGTTAGGTTACAACCTATGTGGCTGTCCCCAAGACAAAACAATAATAATATCTTGATTGTGTGGATTTGATGTTATTCTGTTAACCTTATTTTAATAAAAATGTATGGAACCAAGACAAAACAATATAATTTAGGTCCCTAATATCGCAACTTAAAAAGGTAGAAAGGTAAATGATGTCATTATTATTATAATACCAACTTTGTTATCCTACTGATTAAGTGGAATCTGTCAGCAGATTTATGCTATATAATATGACAGCAGCATGAGGTAGGGACAGAGACCCTGATTCCAAGCAATGTATCACTTAGTTTACTGGGTATAACAGTTGTAATAGGATTAAAGTTTTCTCTGTTGCAGATCTAGCAGAACTCAGATGTTGACCTGTGCATAACCCCGCCCGCACCACGACTCTCTGTGTACATTGTATAGTGACAGGAAGCTGCTAATCAATATTAGAAGTGGGGTTGGACTAGGAGACATGAGACAGCTTGTTCTGTAGTGATAATATCTTGCTGGTAAAACACTGATTATAATGAAACAGCAAAACACAGCCCAGTAAGTGTCACATTGCTGGAATCAGGGTCAATACCCCCTATATCATGGTGTTCTCAGATTACAGGGCAACAATAAATGCTCCAATAGGTGCACATTTTTACTCTATTTGCTAGGCATTCATGAAACAAGTGGTGGATATGACACACTTGGCCAGAGTTGCTGACCTCTGGGTTAGAGTGTTTCAAAGTCTCTTGTTATTGACTACAATGGTATATCAGCGATGTCCATTACATATTATTTATTTAATATTTTATTTTTTATTAATATTTTATTTAATATTATTTTAGTTGATATTTATATAATATTTTTTTTAATTTGAAATTAAAAATGGACTTTGATTAGAGAAGCAAGTACGATACGAACAATGCTCAGGGCTGTTAGTCATGTATATGAAGTAAGGTAGAAATCTTAGATAATTGGCATACTGCCTTATTAGGTCTCCATAGACTAGACAAGTAATGGCAATATTGTTTGTATGCATTTTTTGTTTAGATGTATATGTTGATTGAAATGGATAGATATAGCATTGTTGATCAAGGGGGCTGCACAAAATTGGCTGCTATTCAGGGTATGACCATTGGGACTAGTTCAAATTTTGTTCAGTCTTTTCATTTGGAAGGATCATCTATAATGTTTAAAGGGAACCTGTCAGGTGCAATATGCACCCAGAACAACTAGTAGTTCTGGGTGTATATTGCTAATCCCTGCCTAACTGTCCCTGTATACACTAGCATAGATAAAGAGATCTTTAGAAAAATATTTCTAAAGATCCCATATGATATTCTAAGCAGGCCAGCGACTAGTCATGAGGGCGTTAGTTCCCTTGGCTAGTCGGCCCTCTTAGCATGTAAATATGCCCCTGTGGGTGTGCTAACATACTAATGACTGCACAGCGTGAGAGGATGGTCTGGTTGCGCTCACTTCTCTGCTGCCATCGCCATGGAGTCTTGATTTCGGCTCAGTGGATTTAAAGCCAGGAATCGTAAACCCGGCTTCATAGTGCGCATGACCGAAAGTCCGGGATCATGCGCACTGAGCCGAAATTCCGGACTTGGACGCAATGGCAGCAGAGAGGTGAGTGTGACCATGGCTCTGACACTGCACATTCATTAGCATGTTAGCACGCCCACAGTGGCGTACTAACATGCTAAGGGGGCCAACTAGTCAAGGGAACTAACGCCCTCACGACTAGTCACTGTCCTCATTAGCATACTATAAAGAATCTTTAGAAATACCTTTTCCAAAGATCTCTTTATCTATGCTAGTGTATACAGGGACGGTTAGGCAGAGATTAGCAATATACACCCAGAACTGCTCATGATTCTGGGTACATATTGCACCTGACAGGTTCCCTTTAACTGAGTTTATACAATGGTATCTCATTACAACTGTATATGTTGGATCATTAGAAACAAATATACCTCAATATTCTCTCTGTATATATATTTTTTAAAAAAAGTATTTATCGCTCTCCATTTGTAAAAATATTTGAGCCCAAAAACGTTGTCTCAATTGAGCAAAAAACTGTATGGCATATGAATATCATACAAACATCAGTAACAGGATGACAATATGGTGTACAAATATAGTGCCATTATTAACAATTTGACATCATGCTATGGTATACCTAAATAGTGACATTACTAATAGCAGGACATCATGGTATAACATACTTATATGGTGACATCACCAACAGGATGACATCATGGTATGGTAGACATATGGTGACATCACTAGCATGATGACATCATGGTATAACATACTTATATGGTGACATCACCAACAGGATGACATCATGGTATGGTAGACATATGGTGACATCACTAGCATGATGACATCATGGTATAGTATACTTATATGATGACATCACTAACAGGATGACATCATGGTATGGTATACTTAAATAGTGACATTACTAATAGGATGACATCATGGTATAACATACTTATATGGTGACATCACCAACAAGATAACATCATGGTATGTTAGACATATGGTGACATCACTAACAGGATGACAATATGGTGTACAAATATAGTGCCATTATTAACAATTTGACATCATGCTATGGTATACCTAAATAGTGACATTACTAATAGCAGGACATCATGGTATAATATACTTATATGGTGACATCACCAACAGGATGACATCATGGTATGGTAGACATATGGTGACATCACTAGCATGATGACATCATGGTATAACATACTTATATGGTGACATCACCAACAGGATGACATCATGGTATGGTAGACATATGGTGACATCACTAGCATGATGACATCATGGTATAGTATACTTATATGATGACATCACTAACAGGATGACATCATGGTATGGTATACTTAAATAGTGACATTACTAATAGGATGACATCATGGTATAACATACTTATATGGTGACATCACCAACAAGATAACATCATGGTATGTTAGACATATGGTGACATCACTAGCAAGATGACATAATGGTATAGCATACTTATATGATGACATCACTAAGAGGATGACATCATGGTATGGTAGACATATGGTGACATCACTAACAGGATAGCATCATGGTAGAGTTTCATTACTTAATTAGTTATTCTTGAGATTGTCATTATTGCTAAAATGTCTATCCAGTCAAAAACAGCTAAAAGATTGGAAAAAATTCTTAAAAATACACACAGACGGAGTGAAATCTAGAAAGAGTTAACAATGTGCATTACATCAAAGAGAATCTTTTTTTGTTTAAAAAAAGTTCTTAGGGAGGCCGTATGAGTGAGACACACAAAGGAACGATAAGCCTATTATTGAAAGATAGCACCAAATGCATTATATTTTCCCAACAGTGCATTGTAAAATAAATTACATTTCAGTTAGCAACGCAAAGACGATCATAGATTAAGGATATAATAATAATAAAATGAAATGATGGATTTCTAGTTTATACACTGTAATACCTTCTTATAATTAATTCACAACTTTAAGGACTACAATACTGCGGAAGGAAAGAAAAAGAAAGAAACTGATAATTAGGTAAAAGCCTGAAGTCAGAGAATAAAGTCAACATGAAAGTGATTGCTTCATGGTTCATAGTTTCAATCTTTACAAACTACTCTGTATAAATTATATTCTCCTGATTAATGCCTCATTTATCAACTTCCAGGATAGAGACCACAATTGGTACAGGTTGGTGACTGATCAAATTAGAGGAAAGAGAAAGCTAAGTTCTTTCACGACCTCTGACTGTAGCCTAGGGAAAGTAATATGATATACATTTATATATATATATATATATATATATATATACTAGATGGTGGCCTGATTCTAGCGCATCAGGTATTCTAGAACATGTATGTAGCTTATGTAGCCCGCACCACTCCCTTAGCAACATCCACATCCAATCCGGAGGCAGCTGAGCAGAGAGGTGGGCAGGACATGCCGAGGAGGAAATAGGAGGGAGCCGCATCTCTCAGCCTGCAGGGCCAGCGAGGGGAGGGAGAAAGTACTACAGAGTATGAAAAGAGAAGAAAGTGCAAGGTGAGTAAAATCATGCTGGAGGCTGCTGCTGGGGTGTATATAGAGGCTTTGGCTTGTGGGGTGTATATAAAGGCTGCTGGGGTGTATATAGAGGCTGCTAAGTGTATATAGAATCTTCTGTGTGTGCCAGTGTCTGTGTGCAGCGGTGTCTGTATGTGCCAGTGTCTGTGTGTGGCGGTGTCTGTGTGCGGAGGTGTCTGTGTGTGGACGTGTCTGTGTTCGGAGTTGTCTGTGTGTGGCGGTCTCTGTGTACAGCAGTGTCTGTGTGCGACGAATCAGCAAAGCGTGGTTCAAATCCCGCACCAATCCTGGACTGCACCTGTCGCTGATTGATCGCAAGCGGCTGGCGCGAATAATCAGCGACGCTGGATTTCCATTACAGACAGACAGAATTAGACAATTTTATATATATATATATATATATATATATATACATTTATATATCATCTCTGCACATAAATGTACGATCACTGGGAGTCCAACTGTTGGTCCCCCATTAATTTTTTAGAGTGAATGTCTCAAAGTCTCTCGAGTGACATCATACATGATCATACACCACTCCATTTACTTCTGTGGTACTGAATGAGAGTCTTAAACATATGAATGAAGCACTGGGTATGAATAGCCAATTTCTATAGGAATAGTCAAATCCTTTAAAAATTAATATAACTGTTGTTGTCGCTGACGTAGTTGACGCACTCGCCACGCTGCTGCTGCTCGGTGGCTCGAGCGGTGGACCGGACCCGGGGACTCGAGCAGTGCTCCTCACCCGTGAGTGACCTCACCTACTGACAGAGTCGTAGGTAAACCAAAACGGCCGGATGGACGGGTCCCGCAGCCGGCTGCAGTGTTGTTGTTGTGCTCTCCCCGGACGGCTGATGGTGGCTGTCTTTCCCTGCACCTTTGAGAATGTTCTTGACTCCTGTGGTTGCCCACCGGTAGTCCGCTCCCCGGCGTATAGGTGCTGTAGGAGCCCGTTTTGCCCACAGGCGCTGGCCCTTGGATCTCTAGCCTGTGGCGGTGGCTGTATATCCTCTCTGGGTGGACGGTTGCCTTCAATCGGGACTTAGTAGTTGGGAAACCCCTGGGGTTCCTGTCACATTCGGATTTGACTATTGATGGCAGCTCCAAGCCTGGTCGGGGTCCGATGGCCCTGCCTGTGTGCTTAGCTTCACTCTGTTCCCCGGTCCGGTACCGGCGGGCTGACACCCGACCCCGGTCCTTACGGCTCTGCGGAGTTCCACCAACTCCTGCAGACGGCCACCACCGTCTGCCAACCTTGCTTCAGTGTCTGGGTTCCAACCCAGACACCTCAAGTGTTCACTCCTCTCACTTTCACCTCCAAGACTAAACTGACACTTTTCCCGCCTCTAGGCCTGTGAACTCCTTGGTGGGTGGGACCAACCGCCTGGCTCCTCCCCACCTGGTGTGGACATCAGACTCTGGAGGGAGGCAACAAGCGTTTTTGATTGACTGTTGTAACTGCCTAGGGTCGGGGTGTGTGTGTTGGTATGTATGTGACTACCTGGCTAGTCCAGGGCGTCACATTGTCAAGCTGCTCCATTCACATATTGGACTTTAGAACTCCCATTTGTTGAATTACTGTTGTGTCAATGGCTGGAACCTCATCACTTATAAATTAATCACTTATTTAGACTGTCTTTAAGAATATTATTGATACAGTGCCTTGAAACAGTTTTTATACCCTTGGAAGCTTTCCACATTTTTTTGTACATATAACCGTACAGTAAATGTGTTTTTTGGGGATTTTATGTGACAATTATACATGGTTTTCTAAATATTTTTAAAATATAACTATGAAAATTGGGATGTGCATTTGTATTCGGCCCCCCCTATATTCTGATACCCCTAAATAAAAACCTGAGTAAGTAATTGCCTTCAGAAGTCAGCTAATTAGGAAACTGAGTCCAGCTATGTGTAATTTGCTCTTCGCATATCTACAGCTATTCTGTGAAGGCCTAAGAAGCTTGTTTGAGAACACTAAAGGCCACTTTACACGCAGCGACATTGCTAGCGATGTCGCTGCCGATCGCACCTGTCCTCGTCATTTGTGCGTCACGGGCAAATTGCTGCCCATGGCGCACAATATCGCTAGTACCCGTCACACGTACTTACCTACCCAGTGACGTCGCTGTGGCCGGCGAACAGCCTCTTTTCTAAGGGGGCGGTTCGTGTGGTGTCACAGTGACGTCACATGGCAGGCGTCCTATATAAGCGGGGGGGCGGAGAGTAGTCGCATGAAAGACACACCCACCTCGTTACCGGAGGACGCAGGTACGGTGCTGTTCGCCATTCCTGGGGTGTCACACGTAGCGATGTGTGCTGCCTCAGGAACGACCAACAACCTGTGTCCAAAAGCAGCAATGACATTTGGGAAATGGACGACATGTCAACAATCAACAATTTGGTGAGTATTTTACATCCTTAACGGTCGCTCGTACGTGTCACACGCAACAATGTTGCTAACGAGGCCGGATGTGCGTCACGAATTCCGTGACCCCAACGACATCTCGTTAGCGACATCGTTGCGTGTAAAGCCCCCTTTAGGATCAAACAGTATCATGAAAATCAAGGATTAAAACAGACAGGTCAGGGATAACATTGAGGAGAAAAATAAAGCAGAGTTAGGTAATAACAAAATATCCCAATCTCTGAACATCTTAAGGAGTGCTGTTCAATTCATCATCCAAAAATGGAAAACGTATGGCACAACTGCAAACCTACCAAGACATGACCATCCACCTAAACTGACATCCCAAGCAAGGAGAGCACTAATTAGAGAAGTAGCCAAGAAGCCCATGGTAACTCTGGAGAAGGTGCAGAGATCCACAACTCAGCAGGGAGAATCTGTCCACAGGACAGCTATTAGTTGTGTACACTACAAATCTGGCCTTTATGGAAGACTGGCAAGAAGAAAGCCATTTTTTGAAAGAAAGTCAATATTCGGTAAGTCTGCAGTTTGTAAAAAGCCATGTAAGGCAAGTAAGCAACACAACTAGCATGTGGAAAAATGTGTCCTGGTTTGATGAGACCAAAGAAGAACTTTTTGGAATAAATGCAAAACATTATGTGTTGCGGAAGACTAACACTGCTCATCACTCTGAAAACACCATCTTCACTGTCACACATGGTGGTGGCAGCATCATGCTGTGGGGAGGCTTTTCTTCAGCAGGGACAGGGAAGCTGGTCACAATGGATGGGAAGTTGTATGGAGCTAAATATACGGAAATCCTGGAAGAATACCTGTTAGAGGATTCAAAACACTTGAGGCTGGCATTTAGGTTCACTTTCTAGCAGGATAACAACCCTAAGCATACTGCCAGAGCTACAATGAATGGTTTAGATCAAAGCATATTCATGTGTGCGAATGGACCAGTCACAGTACAGACATAAGTCCCATTGAAAATTTGTGGCCAGACTTAAAAATTGCTGTTCACAGATGCCTCCATCCAATCTCAGTTACAAATCAATGCTGATGTTTGTATTGTTGAATCACTGCACCACAACACTACAGTCTGGAAGAGAGGGAAGAAGACTTTAACCCCTTCAGCCCCTGGGCACTTTCCGTTTTTGCGTTTTTGTTTTTTGCTCCCCTTCTTCCGAGAGCCGTAACTTTTTTATTTTCCCGTCAATCTTGCCATATGAGGGCTTGTTTTTTGCGGGACAAGTTGTACTTTTAAATGAAACCATAAGTTTTACCATATGGTGTACTGGAAAGCAGCGAAAAAATTCCAAGTGTGGAAAAATTGCAAAAAAAGTGTGATGGCACAATAGTTTTTGGGATGTTTTATTCACGGTGTTCACTATATGGTAAAACTGATGTGTGGGTATGATACCTGAGGTCGGTGCGAGTTTGTAGACTCCAAATATGTATAGGTTTACTTGTATCTAAGGGGTTAAAAAAAAATCACAAGTTTGTCCAATAAAAGTGGCGCACGTTATTTATTTTTTGGGATCTATGGCTCAGTGATGGCTTATTTTTTGCGTCTCGAGCTGATGTTTCTAATGGTAGTATTTTTGCGCAGATGCTACGTTTTGATCGCCTGTTATTGCATTTTGCGTAAAACTTGCGGCGACCAAAAAACGTAATTTTGGCGTTTGGAATTTTTTTGCCACTACGCCGTTTACCAATCAGATTAATTGATTTTATATTTTGATAGATCGGGCATTTCTGAACGCGGCGATACCAAATATGTGTATATTTATTTATTTTTTAACCCTTTAATTTTCAATGGTGGGAAAGGGGGGTGATTTGAACTTTTAGGTTTTTTGGGTTTTTTTTAATTTTTTAAAACTTTTTTTTTACTTTTTTTATTTTATTTTACTAGTCCCCCTAGGGGGCTATAGCGATCAGCAATCCGATTGCTGATCGCTATCTGCTGATCACAGCTATAAAATATGAAATAGTCACTTTCTTTCTTCCTCTGCTCCGTGCCGAGGAAGAATGAAAGTGAAACTTCGTAGCACCAGGCGTCATCACATGACCCTGTGCTACGATGGCAACCACCGAACGTCATGTGATCACTCACGTGACGTCCGGAGGGGGCGGCGGTAAGTAAAAAAGATGGCCGCGCGCATATAGATCTCGCTGCCAGACTTTGGCAGCGAGATCTAAGGGGTTAATGTTCCGGGTGGAATGCGATTCCACTTGGAACATGTAGGCACACATGTCAGCTGTTGAAAACAGCTGATATGTGTGCCGATCCACGCCGCCTGCCCGCGGCAGGGGGCGGGGCTTACCGGGACACGATCCATGACGGAAAGATCCATCCATGGTCGTGAAGGGGTTAATATGACAGTTTTTGGAATCAGATGGGGTATCTGTAGAGAGCTGCACAAAATAAATTAGAAACCTGTCTGTTTACCAATAGCTGTAATGAAGGACTATAATCAGAAATCATCAGGAGCAGCTGACTATAAAAGGGAATCAGCAGGGAGACAGCAGAAGATAGCATCTGAAACACAGATTTCAGCAATGTGTCATTTAGTAAGCTGTGTGCTGTTTAAATACTATGAAGTATCACTAGGACATTATCATTGCTGGGATTAGATGCCTTACATCAAGTTGTCTGACCAAACCTCTCCCCTAATAAGTAGCTCACTGTCAATAGACAATGTATAGAGCCTGATGTGGATTTGTTCAGCTTTCTGAGCTCTACTACATCTAAGAACTTTGTTTGTGTCACAACTACTGCACCACTAAACTAAGTGATACATCATTGAAATAAGTGTCTCTTTTCCTACCTTATGTGGTATGAGGTAGCAAAAACCTGCTGACAAATTCACCTTTACTCTACATAGAGGTAGAAGTTTGCTACTCAGGTAGAAACAGATGTATGGGGTTGCGGGGTTATAGCTGTGGCTAAGGGATAGACTCCAGATATTACATGCTACATGAAATGACTTGTCCTGGCTATGTGTGTGGACTTGTGTCATGTGGGCTGTGAACCTGTGTAGACCACATACTGCTGCTGATGTCGACTGGCCAGGACCGGATGATGACTCGTACTCACTAGGAGACCAAAAGTTATGTTCAAACAATTTTTTCCCAAATATTGGGACACACACACCCCATCAGTGGCAGCACAAGCATTTACTCTCCCCAGTATGACACAGGGGTAGTAAATTCCTTGTGGATCCAGGACTTGTTCATTTTGATGAACGTTAGTCTGTCCACATTGTCACTGGACAGACGCGTGCGCTTATCTGTCAGCACAAAACCCAGCAGCACTGAAGACACTTTCAGAGACAACGCTGGCAGCTGGACACGACAAAATCTCCAAGGCGTAATTGGAGAGCTCTGGCCATTTTTCAAGATTTGAAGCCCAAAATGAGCAAGGCTCCATTTGCAAAGTAATGGCATCGATGTTCATTTAGAGATACTCCTGTATCATCCTCTCCAGCCGTTGACTATGTGTCAGACTTGTTGTCTCTGGTGGCCTTGCAAAGGAGGGTCTAAAAAATTATGAAAAGATTCAATAAAATTGCTGTTACCAACACCATATACGGTGCTACTGGTACGGGTAGACTGTTGAAGATGACGAGACCGTCCCATGTTTGTCAAGTTACAACTGGGAGATTCACTCCCTGCACATGCATGGTTGTTTGGTGGAAAAGCCAAGCTAAGATCGAGTAACAGCTTCTGCTGATACTCCTGCATACGTGCGTCCCTTTCTATGGCTGGAATTATGTCACAAAATTTGGACTTGTACCGGGGATCTAATAGTGTGGCAAGCCAGTAGTCATCATCACTTCTAATTTTGACAATACGAGGGTCATGTTGGAGGTAGTGCAGCAAGAAGGCACTCATGTGTCTTGCGCAGCCATGCGGACCAAGTCCACGCTGTGTTTGTGGCATAGAGGTGCTAACCGTTCTTTCTTCCTCTGACATCTCCCCCCAACCTCTTTCAACAGAAATTTGACCAAGGTCTCCCTCATCCGCTGAGTCTTCCATGTCCATGGACAGTTTGTCCTCCATTTCTTCATGTTCTCCTGCACCTTCCTCAACATTTCGCCTGCTACCATGCGCCCTTGTTGATCCCTGTCCCCCATGGCCCCATGCCTGCCGCGTTGGTGATGATGAACGTCTGGACCTTGGTGATGTTGTTGTCTCTTGCGCATATGAATCCTCCTGTAGTTCCTCCCCTTCCTGTTGTCCCACCCCCTGACTCCGAATAGTGTTTAGCGTGTGCTCCAGCATGTAAATGACTGGAATTGTCATGCTGATAATGGCATTGTCAGCGCTAAACATATTCGTCGCCATGTCGAAACTGTGCAGAAGGGTGCATAGGTCCTTGATCTGAGACCACTCCATCAGGGTTATCTGCCCCACCTCTGCATCTCGTTGGCCCAGGCTATACGTCATGACGTATTGCACCAGGGCTCGACGGTGCTGCCACAGTCGCTGTAACATGTGGAGAGTCGCATTCCAGCGTGTCGGCACATCGCATTTCAGGCGATGAACCGGCAGGCCGAAAGACTTCTGGAGCGATGCAAGTCGCTCAGCAGCGGTGGTTGAATGACGGAAGTGAGCAGACAGTTTTCGTGATCTGTTCAGAAGGCCATCTAGGCCGGGATAGTGTGTTAAAAATTGCTGGACAACAAGGTTCAACACGTGAGCCATACAAGGCACGTGTGTCACCTTGCCCAGGCGAAGGGCCGCACCCAGGTTTGCCGCATTGTCGTACACGGCCTTACCAGGCTGCAGGTTGAGTGGAGACAACCATTTATTAAACTCAGTCTCCAAAGCTGCCCACAACTCATCCGCTGTGTGACTCCTATTTCCAAGACATGTCAAGCTAAAGACCGCCTGATGCCGTTGCGCTCTGCTGCCAGCATAGTAATGAGGGGTGCATGATTCCTTCTGCGCAGTTACAACGCTGGTGGCCTGACCTGGCAGGCTTGGGGCAGAGGTGGAGGACCCAGATGAGGTGGAGGAGGCAGAAGCAGTGGCGGAATTTGGACAGACAGAGGATTGACACACAAGTCGTGGGGACGGCAAGACTTGTGCAGCAGACCCTTCACCATCTATCACCATAGTTACCCAGTGCCCAGTCAGCGACATGTAACGTTCCTGTCCATGCTTACTGGTCCAAGTATCGGTGGTGAAATGCACCCGTTCACACACAGAGTTTCTCAAGGAAGCGGTGATGTTGTGTGCGACATGCTGGTGTAGCACAGGCACACCTTTCTTAGAGAAGTAGTGGCAACTGGGCATCTGGTACTGGGGCACAGCGACAGACATAAGGTCTCTAAAATCCTGTGTGTCCACCAGGCGGAAAGGAAGCATTTCGGTAGCCAAGAGCAGAGGGATAAAGTCAACCTCTTAGCTTTGTCATGGGTCGCAGGAAATGGCCTTTTATTTGTCCACATCTGAGGGACAGAGATCTGGCTGCTGTGTGTAGACGGTGTTGAGTAGGGTGTCCCTGGAAAAATGCAGGTTTGTGAGGAAAGTGCAGGCGTAGACATGATGTTGCCTTCATCCAACGTTGGTGCTATCGATGTCTGAGAGAGCTGTACACACGCACTTGTTTCCCCTTCCAAAACAACTGACGACCTACCAAGCAAACTGCCTGTTGCGGTTACAGTGGTGGAAGTTGTGCGTGGAAAACCAGGTGTGACAGCTGTCCCCACAGTCCTAGAAGATGAAGAGCGCGCGGATGCACTGGAAGGGGCAGGCGGTGGATGGTTCGCTCCGCTAGGCCGCATTGCAGCACGGTGAGCTTCCCACTGGGACATATGATATTTATTCATGTGACAATTCATGGAAGAAGTTGTCAAACTGCTGAGGTTTTGCCCTATACTAACAGAATCACAACAAATTTTACAGATCACATAATTTGGGCGATCTTTTGCTATGTCAAAAAAGGACCAGGCTAGGCAAGGCTTAGAGGGCATGCGACCTGCTGATCCACCCCGACTAGTGCTCAGAGGCAGAGTGGTGGCTGAGGATGCAGTTGTAGACGTGCTACCAGTACTCCGACTCTGTCCAGGAAGGCGCAAGGTAGCTTCGTCGTCGGTTGCATATTCCTCCACCGCCTCTGTTGACCTCCTCGAGTGCCTGACTGTGGGTTGACAGTAGGTGGGATCTAGAATTTCCTCATCAATTGTTGTGTTTGCACTCCCCTCACCCTCAGACCGAGCCTCTTCTTGCCCTGACAGAATATTTAAGTTGTCATCCCAATCTGGTATCTGCGTCTCATCATCATCAGTATGTTCCTCATTGTCTATAACAACAGGTGTTACAGTTTGTGAAAAAGGGTCAACATTTTGCTCAGAAACTTGGTCCTCATGGCCTGAATTAGAGTCACAAAAGTTCTGGGCATCACTGCAGACCATTTCCTGGTCTGTACACACTGTAGCTTGGGAGCAGACCTCTGATTCTCAGGCTATAGTGTGACTGAACAGCTCTGCAGACTCAGCCATCTCAGTTCCACCATACTGTGCAGGGCAGATGGAGACTTCAGAGCTGGGAGAAAGCAAGTGTGATTGGGCTGACAACTCAGAGGACTGGTGTTTTTTGGATGCGGTAGTTGAGGTGGCTGAGAGGGCACTTGTTGGACCACTTGAGATCCATTCAAGCATTTTCCTTTTTTGGCCATCATCTACCTTTGTTCCAGTTGTTCGTGTCCGTAAAAAAGGGAGCACATCGGATTGTCCACGGTAAGTAGTAGACATCTTACTTTTGCTGGAAGATGGTCTATCTTCAGCAGATGTTAATGGAGCTTTGCCACCTTCCCCACAGACAAACCCTTTTTTTCCTTTTCCATCACGTCTCTTCCCCTTTCCACCAGCATCTGTCATTTTGCCACTCATTTTGATTGCGACAAGATTGTGCACTTAAAATGTGGTAGTAAAAATTGAGAGGTGGTGTAGATTTCAGCGGTGGTCTAGCTTTATTAACAGCAGAATAAACAACAACAATTATCCCTGACAATGCAACTACGGCCCTTAAACTGGCAGCATAGTTTGCTAGTATAATGGCTTAGTAACAATGAGTTTGAGTGTGCAATGCAGAGGTTCTGCAAATAGATTTGCACTAGTGGGACACTAATGGAAATCCAACAGCCACTTTTAGGATGCCACTAAGTTTACTCAGTGTTTGCTAGTATAATGGCTTAGTAACAATGAGTTTGAGTGTGCAATGCAGAGGTTCTGCAAATAGATTTGCACTAGTGGGACACTAATGGAAGTCCAACAGCCACTTTTAGGATGCCACTAAGTTTACTCAGTGTTTGCTAGTATAATGGCTTAGTAACAATGAGTTTGAGTGTGCAATGCAGAAGTGCTGCAAATAGATTTGCACTAGTGGGACACTAATGGAAGTCCAACAGCCACTTTTAGGATGCCACTAAGTTTACTCAGTGTTTGCTAGTATAATGGCTTAGTAACAATGAGTTTGAGTGTGCAATGCAGAGGTGCTGCAAATAGATTTGCACTAGTGGGACACTAATGGAAGTCCAACAGCCACTTTTAGGATGCCACTAAGTTTACTCAGTGTTTGCTAGTATAATGGCTTAGTAACAATGAGCTTGAGTGTGCAATGCAGAGGTGCTGCAAATAGATTTGCACTAGTGGGACACTAATGGAAGTCCAACAGCCACTTTTAGGATGCCACTAAGTTTACTCAGTGTTTGAAAGTATAATGGCTTAGTAACAATGAGTTTGAGTGTGCAATGCAGAGGTTCTGCAAATAGATTTGCACTAGTGGGACACTAATGGAAGTCCAACAGCCACTTTTAGGATGCCACTAAGTTTACTCAGTGTTTACTAGTATAATGGCTTAGTAACAATGAGTTTGAGTGTGCAATGCAGAGGTTCTGCAAATAGATTTGCACTAGTGGGACACTAATGGAAGTCCAACAGCCACTTTTAGGATGCCACTAAGTTTACTCAGTGTTTGCCAGCATAATGGCTTAGTAACAATGAGTTTGAGTTTGCAATGCAGAGGTTCTGCAAATAGATTTGCACTAGTGGGACACTAATGGAAGTCCAACAGCTACTTTTAGGATGCCACTAAGTTTACTCAGTGTTTGCTAGTATAATGGCTTAGTAACAATGAGTTTGAGTGTGCAATGCAGAGGTTCTGCAAATAGATTTGCACTAGTGGGACACTAATGGAAGTCCAACAGCCACTTTTTGGATGCCACTAAGTTTACTCAGTGTTTGCTAGTATAATGGCTTAGTAACAATGAGTTTGAGTGTGCAATGCAGAGGTTCTGCAAATAGATTTGCACTAGTGGGACACTAATGGAAGTCCAACAGCCACTTTTAGGATGCCACTAAGTTTACTCAGTGTTTACTAGTATAATGGGTTAGTAACAATGAGCTTGAATGTGCAAAAGGCAGGAGGGTACAGTGGCAGGGTTGTGGGTCTGGGTAGAGGAAAGTAAGCCTCACTTTCTATCCCTCCTAATGGGGAAATGCAGCGAGGAAATCCCTGACCTTAGCTACACAGACGCTGTTATCTTGTGTAGCTGTTAAAATCTGTTTTCACGGACCTGACTGTCACCTATGGCTCTGAGCCTGCTGGTATTAGCTTTTACAAGGGCTAATAGAAACTTCAATCCCTATTCTGTATAGCGCTGTGTGTATGGTGTACACAGCAGTATCGGAGACAGGAGCTACGCCAGCGGTGACTGACACCCAGACGCAGAAGGCAGATAATGGCGTCCAGACGGGCAGATGCCCGTATTTATAATGCAGGGACATGTGACATGGACATCCTATCACACATGCCGTTGCTTCTCTGGCTAAAAGTCCACTTAGCTGTGTGTGTGTCTGGGATTGGCTGACATGCTGGCCCGCCCCACTACACGCGCGCGCTTAGGGAAGGAAGACAAGGAAAAAAAAAAAAAAAAATGGCGATCGCCATTATCCCAGCAGCAGTGATCTGAATGCGCTGTTCCCGCACACTACACGCTGAAATTTCATAATAGTGTGAGTCACAGAGTGACTTACACTATTACAGCGGAAAGCCAGCTAGTAATTAGATTGGCTTTTTGCTGCTAGAACCGTTCTCGAACGTAACTAGAACTATCGAGCTTTAGCAAAAAGCTCGAGTTCTAGTTCGATCTAGAACAGCCCCCAAAATCACTCGAACTGCGAACTGGAGAACCACGAACCGCGAACCGCGCTCACCTCTAGTCCCGATACTTGGCACTTATCTTTAAGCATGTTACAGTTTTGGAAGGCATGTTCAGAGACAGTCTAAGTACAGTATCTACTGGGTTGCTAAGGCTCTTACTGGTCCTGTGAGTCCCATTGCAACTCATTCCAATGTTACAGTACAGTTTGTGACGGTCATCTTATTGTTCCCCCAGTCCCATGTCTTGCCTCATTAAGGGTCTCATCATGACCATAAAGCTTTGGACTCCTGGATGTCTATAAGGAAACAACTATGTTCATACTCCAATTAATACTAACCCGATACCTTGATGGTTAAAGGGCCTGGCCACTAGACTTCTGCTGTCCAGCTCCTAATGTTTGGGGCCACTCTTTTCTAGGATCGGTCTCTCATTTTAACTCTGATCATGCTATGAGTCTCTGTCAACACTTGAGGTTCACGCTAGTTTGGCTTCCATCTCTCTTCCTTCTTCATTGTTGCCACAAACTACCCACTGTATGTGACCTTCATGACCCACTGACTACATTTCTGTCACTTTCGCTCACTAGGTCTTCATTCAACTGAACTTTCCAGCATGAACAGTCACTTTCCCTTCCACTTGACAGGCTATTCCCAATGCTTAACGGTTGCTTACCCTACAGTCTGATAACTTCCTGAATAAGTATCATGCAACACATTGCCACATATAACCTTCCATTATACATTATCAACACTACATATCATATCTTATACTATACATTACATAGGATATTTTACAATACATACATTATCATCATAGTTTACATAACACAATATTCACAAAATAAGACAATGTTCACATTACATGACAACGCAATTGGTGTCTTCAAGGGTAGGAACGTGACAGGCATAGTCCACCACTCTTACACAGAGATTCAGAAGTTTAGTGGTATATCAGAAGTAGGAGGTTAGATAAAGCCTGAGAACTTCCAGCTAGTAGACTTTAGAAGGAGACTGTGAGGGCAAAGGATTAGAAAGTAGTCTCTAGTGTAAAGTGAACAGTTCAAGTCTTCGAAAACACACAGCAAGTTGATGTTATCAACTTGTGTCAAGTTAAATTGGTCTGTGTGAATTAATCTTTGCTCTATATGAAGATATAGTTGATCCATATGAAGAACTACAAGTAGTTGGTTGGCTTGACTTTGTTTGACCACTCAGTTGTCTGGGACCATATTCTTAGTGTGCAGAGTATTGAGTGATGTTTCTTTGCAAATTCATATGCCTGTGCAATTGTTTATAAATTCCATGAAAGGTAGCGGCTTAAGGGCCACATGGACCCACAAAGGTGCTGGACAGACACAAAGTGGCTGCTCCATCCCTACCAAAAACATCTTAGATGGGCAGGCTGTGGCAGGCCAATAGCGGTTATGCAGGATTGGGAAAAAGCCAGAAGCCATGTTTGGTGAAACTTGATTCACAATAGACTTGAGGATTACTGCACAGTCTCGTAGACAGATAGAGGAACACCTAGACATTGGACAAAAAGTTACCAGTAACCATCATATGTGCTGTGCGATCCACTGTTAACACTAACCATCAAACATGCTGTGCTATCCAGTATTATCAGTAACCATCAAATGTGCTGTGCTACTCAGTGTCAACAGTAACCTTCAAATGGGCTGTACCATCCAGTGTTACCAGTAACCATCAGTTGGGCTGTGGCATCCAGTGTTACTATTAACTATCAAGTGGGCAATGCTATCCAGTGTTACCAGTAACCATCACATGTGCTGTGCCATCCAGTGTTACTGGTAATCATGAAATGTGCTATGCCCTCCATTGTTACCAGTAACAATCAAATATGCTGTACCATCCAGTGTTGATAGAACCATCAAACGTGCTGTGCCATCCAGTGTTACCAATCACCATCAAATGGGCTTTGCCACGCAGTGTTACCAGTAACCATCAAATCGTCTGTGCCATCCAGTATTACCAGTAACCATCAAGTGGGCTGTGCCATCCAGTGTTACCAGTAACCATCAAGTGGGCTGTGCCATCCAGTGTTACCAGTAACCATCAAGTGGGCTGTGCCATCCAGTGTTACCAGTAACCATCAAGTGAGCTGTGCCAACCAGTGTTATAAGTAACCATTAAATGTGCTCTGCCATCCAGTGGTACTAGTAACCATCAAGTGGGCTGTGCCATCCTGTGTAAACAGTAACCATCAAGTGGGCTGTGCCATCCAGTTTTACTAGTAACCATCAAGTGGGCTGTGCCATCCAGTGCTACCAGTAACCATCAAATGGGCTGTGCCACCCAGTGTAAGCAGTAACCAACAAGATTTTGACGACTTCTGCAAAAGTATAGTTAGTTCCCTGTTAAAACATTACATTACGAAATCTTCATGGGGGGCACCTGTTCTAAGTTTTGGGGGGCCATCACAAATTATATTGTCTTGTCAATGTCTAAAAACACCAAATATTATTACACTGTTCAGCGTGATGTCATAATAAGTCTTACCATAGTGATAAAGACTGAAGTAAGCCTATATTTCTATGAGTTGACAAGAGTTAGCTCTTGCAAATATGATTTACTTATGCACAGACAGCCCATTAAGATAAATATGCTGTGTTACCCCCTTAAAGCAAAAAATGTTGAATATTAGAAAATGAAGGTCGCAGGTCGATATTCCAGCAAAGCACAGCTAGCCTACCCAATGATTTTTCATTATTAAGCCTATAAATCAGCGAGATGTTGATAGATGCTTGCAGTTGGGCACTATGTCAGCGTCAGGACAGGAAAAATGCTTAGCACATTCCGGTGATCAATGCTATAGGAATTTCATATGTGGGGAAAAGGCCATTGAAGAAAGAAAACAACATACGTCAAGAAAATAAATTATGGGCATTTACATGCATTTTTATTTTTGCACACTTGAATGGCACATGCAGAAGAGAGATGAATATCCATTCCAGCGCCTTTAAAACACTCAGAATAGTTGAAGCAAAGAGACTAATGGAATTTCAATGCAAATGCACCTGGATGTATAATCTTGATTTACTGGCTGTGAAGCAAAAAGAAAAAGCTAAATACACCTATTGAATTATTAATAGTCTAAGAGAAAGGCCTCTAATTGGATCTAAATGGGTAACACCTAGGCTTCTGGGATGGAAAGAAAGATAAGTTAGGCGATTTACGAGAGACTATTATGGAACAAAAAGTGATGGAGTAAGGCTTTGTACAGTATGAAATGATGAGGTTAAGAGAAATTGTCTGTAATGCTGACCATAATGATGTATACATTGAGATGTATTGTTGTGGGGTATTAAAGTGACCTAAGTTTCTTAGGGACTTCACATGAAAAATCCTTGTTCATCAATTTATTAATTAAAATAAAATCCTGGAAGTTCCAAAATAAAATCCTGGAAGTTCCAAAATAAATTCCTGGAAGTTCCGAAATAAAATCCTGGAAGTTCCGAAATAAAATCCTAGAAGTTCTGAAATAATCCAATGGTGTAATGTTCCACAACGCCCATTGATTCCTATAGAGCTTCATTTTGAGAATGTTCTCAGAAAGAAGCTGCATAGATGACTCCCAGTGAGTGGTAGGTACGAAATCGCTAATGAGCGTAAGAAATTCCAAGCTGCCACTAACCAGCAGTGATGAATGGAGCCTTGTTCTGAGAATGTTCTTAGAACAAAACTCCATAGGAGTCAATGGGCATCGTAGAACATTTCTCCATTGGACTATGTCAGACGTTTCAGGATTTATTTTTACTTAGTAAGTTGATGAACAAGGGCATGTGGGGAGAGTGTTTATTCAATTTTTTTTTTTTTCCTCTTGTATGTTTTTTTTTTTAACTCTATACTTAGTCTACACTCTCCATTACTGACCCCTGGGCTTGATGTCACCTGTCAATTCCCAGCTGACATCAACCCCAAAAGTATTGCCATGATTGCCACTGCAACAGGGAAATCAGGAACAGATGGGAAAAACGCAAGAATTGGTGCATTTAATGGATGCACCACATCTGGGACAGTTGCGGGCTGCTATTTTTAGGCTGAGAAGGGCCAAATAATCATGGGCCTTCAAAGCCTGATAGTACCAGCCCCCAGCTATCTGCTTTACCTTGGTTGTTTATCAAAACTAGGGCGGAGCCCATGCTCTGTTTTAGAACTATTTATTTAAATAATAATAATAATAATAAAAAAAAAAAAAAACTGTGTGGGGTCTCCACTATTTTTGTTAACCAGCCAAGGTAAAACTGACAGCTGAGGTTTCCAGTCTGCAGTTGTCTTTTTTACCTGCACTGGTTATCAAAAATAGTTGGGACCCCAATTCATTGCTTTTCTTTACTGTTGATAGCAGCTTACATGCAACCTCCATATGCAATATAGCTTGTTGATTGGCTGATGAGCAGCCTTTTAATAAACTTTATTAACATACCAACAGTACCTAAACAGTACCTAAACTCTGAACTCACAGACTTATTTTTTTGTTAAAGTCTGTTCCAGACACCCAGTGTCCGACACAAACCCTTGACACAGCTTGGTTTTTGGATTTCCAGAATAAAAAAAGAAGATTGGCTTCATGCAATTGATTTCCGGCTTATTTTCTCACATAAAACAATTTATTTTTCATCTTGAACAAAAAAAAAAATCAACATTTATTCAAATGTAATCATGTCACACACACACACACACACACACACACACACTGCACATACACATGTATATACACACATTGCACATACACATGTATACAAACACACACTGCACATATACATGTATATTCACACACTGCACATGCACATGTGTATACACACACACACACACACACACACACATGTATATACACACACACACACACACTGCACATACACATGTATACAAACACACACACTGCACATACACATGTATATACACACACTGCACATACACATGTATACACACACACACAAACACACTGCACATACACATGTATATACACACAAACACACTGCACATACACATGTATATACACACACACACTGCACATACACATGTATATAAACACACACTGCACATACACATATATACACACACAGACTGCCATGCACATGTATATACACACGCTGCACATACGGTACATCCCAGTCTGTCTCTTCTTCAGTTCCTATAGATTCTTGCAGGTGTAGGACCGTTGATAACATGAAAGTCATATGACTGTGATGTCACCAGTTCCTTAAGAAAACTTAAAGAAAAAAACCTGAATAAAAATACTGAAGGCCCCTTACAGGATGAGGCCTTGAAGAATTGCCCAATTTGCACCCCTTTCCCCCTAACACCAACCCTGCATACAGCCTGTCTCCTCTTTGACTTATCTAGACTCCTGCAGTTAAACAACATTTAGCTATATCATAGTCACATGAAGGCAATGTCACCAAAGGTCCTTAAGGTTATATGGATCCATTTGGGGAGGCTGGTTAGGTCATATGGCGGTTTAGCCTGGCTTCTGTACGCCAAGTAATTTCAGCAGGGGAAGGTGTTGCGTGCCAGTATGCGGTAGGATCATATGGGCACATCCTTATTGATGCAGTGGATGGCGGCTCCTAGTCAGCCCTTTCGGGGGGCAGTTGGGTGTTCGGGACTTGGAACCCCGGCGACCCGGACGATGAGGGTTTTTGGGGGCAGTAGAATGATGGGTGGTGCAGATTTGGCGCAGCCGGTTGTTTTAAGCATAAGTGTTCGGGTTGTGGTAAGGAACATAGTAATTCTGCGTCTTTCTATTTGTATTGGTGGATCTTCGCCTCCTTATTGGAATTTGCGCTGGGCTAGAGGACACCCTCAGAGGATGTTGTCAGTGGAAAGAGGGGTCAGGAAGTGGCTTTGGGCAGAATGGGTGGGCCATTCAGGGCCCTCCTTGTCATGATTGGGTTTCTCTGTTGGGGGTAGTGCTGGAAAGGAGCCGTATATATATTTCAGCTTGTTCAAAACTTATCTTATCCGGAGAAGTCATCGGTGTATGCCTGCTTGGCTCCAGAATTGTCGGCGGTTTATTATATGTCGTTTGACAGAGGGTGGGATTTGGTAAAGGCGGTGAGCCATGGAGCATTGATGGCAAAGGCGGATTTGGAGGCGGCATGTAGGTTGTTACTGGTCCACCCTGCTAGCTAGCAGTTTTGGTGCTGCGGTGGGGAGGGGAGTTATTATGTTGATCGGTGGGTGCTGATGGGTGGTTCCATTTCATGTTCCTTTAGAGCCAGTTATTTCTTTGTGGAGTGGTTTGTGCGTGGTGTGTCCAAGCTTACACCACTCATTCATTATAGGTTGATTATCTTTTGCATCGGGTTGGCGGGTCGTTGATTCGTGTGGGTTGATTGTTTCATTGCAGATGGTGGTGGATACTCTTTTGGCGTCCTGTTGGCGCAAGCGAAGACTGGGGGTCCTGCGCCAGTGATGCGGTTTGTGGGGGATAAAGTTTGATGTTATGGTTATGGAGGTAGGCTTCGTGGGTAATGGTGTGGTCCTATGGGCTGCGATAGAGGCAGTTAGGTCAGCTAAGACAGTGCGGTTTCAGGTGGTGCAGTCTTTGTTGGGGCAGTCGAACCGCGGGTGCAGAGTTACGCCGCTGGGGTGTGTGTTTGCTGGACGGCTGGCGATGGCTGCACCAAGGGTGCAGCCATCGGATCATTTTGTGTGGGGTCACGAGGGAGATCAATGATGATCTGATGGTGTAGGAGGTTTTTCTTACGGCGATTCAGTGGCCACGCATTGTGGCTGGGTGAGGTGGTACCTGATGGAACGTTGCAGCTGTACTCGGCTGCAGCGGGACCAGTTGTTTTTCTGGTTGGGCATCGTGGGTAGTGCTTCCAATTGGTGGTAGTGGTCGAGTTGTGGAGGTTGGCAGTTTTTTCCGAGAGGAAGGTGGGCTGTCATTCTGACAGTTGGTGGTGGATTTGATTAATAGTTGGTTTGCTAATTCTGGGCCAAGGGTGGCGTACTTGCGGCATTTGGTTTCTCAATTGTATGGGTTAAAAAAAAAAAAAAATTCATGTGTGGCGAAACCCGTACCAGGGGTCCGCCAAGGGGGGTAGCTGCTGCTTTGTTTCCTCCCAGTTCCGCAGGTCTCGGGAGTTGAGGCCGGGGGGCAGACGAAGTTGGAATGGTGTGTCCGGAGGGCTTGTGGAATCTGGTGAGGCTGTGTTTGGGAGCGGCTCGGAGCTCGGTGACTGAGGTTATTTGGTGCTGATATCCAGAAGTGTGGGTGGCATGGATAACGTTATTTGGGGCCATGTTTGAGGAGGGCCCGGTGGAGTATTTGGTGGTGGCGTTGGCAGTGGTGAGTAACGGTTTTCAGGTTGCTCGGCCGGCATCAGCAGTGGAGCAGAGGGTGGCGGCTGTGGTTTAGAGGTGGAGAGATGTTTTCGCAGGATCTTAGTGCGCGGCAGGCCTTGAAGGGTTTGTCGTAAGGGTGTGAGGGAGCGGGACACAAGGGTCTGTCTCCGTTGTTTTGTGGCAGCGTTTGGTGAGTGGTTTGTGGTTGATATGTTCATCTGAGCACGAGCGGGTTTTGTTTCCTCTTGTCCAAAACGGTTTGTGTTAGCCTTTTGGGGGGCTTTCAGATTGTGGGGTTGGTCAGCCCATCTACGGTTAAGAGCGGAGGTTGGATGTTGGAGGATGTGTCCGCGGTGGTGCAGTGGGTTGAGCGCCGGCTTCGTCGCTCACCGAATCAGATTAGGCGGGTTGTGAAGGTTGGTGTTGTTATACGCGGTCCCGGGTGCGGAATTATGTTGTGAGGACGCCCAGGCTCGTTATTGTCACGTTTGTTAAGGTACCATTTTGTGGCAGTGCTGCAGACTTGATTGCAAGTGGCGGGGGTGGGCGCCCGGAATACTACGGGTCGTATTCCTTCTGGATTGGGGCTGCCACGGAGGCCCCTCGGTGTGGTCTCAGGAAAGAGGTTGTGAGAAGTATTGGGAGGTGGGAGTCCTCTTGTTTTTCGGCATTACGTTTGGCCTCAGTTGTTATCGTGTTAAGGCCAATGGGGGCGTTTGAGTCTTTTGGGAGTGGAATGTGTTGGCGTAACAGGTTGGTGTTATCTGTGGGTTTATAACCTCTGGGTTTTGTGGTGAGGGTGTGCCTCATTTGGATATTTGGGCATTCGTTGGTTCTCGGGGCCTCAACGGTCTGAGGCTCGCCCGAATTTTTTGCCAACTGGGTCTGGACGGGTCGATGGTACTGGTCCAGTAAGTGGGAGGCAGCGATTTGGTATCTCGAGAAGTTATTTATGAATGTTTTAAAAAAAAAAAAAATAACATTTTTGGTTTGTTGCATTGTGGAAGACATACCCGGGCTTAATCGTGGGGTAGTTTTGATGGTGTGACCAGGTTGGAATGGAGTGGGGTTCGTGCGGTAGGCAGTATCAATCGAGCCTTATTGGGGGCGGCGCCAAAAGTTGGTGTCGCTGAACTGGTGGTTTCAGAGATGCGATGGGGGTGCATCTTAACGTTTTGGTGCTGTTTTGTGGACGCTGGGATTGCGTGGAGGTGTGGTACAAGCTTTTGGTGTGTGGCGGGTCCAGGCCACGTAAGGAGTCACGTGCCCTGTCCTGTGGCGGGGGTAGGTCTGGTCGAGAGGCGGTTGAAGGCAATGGTAACTGGACAGAGAGACACCATCTTGGTATGGTGGCTCCAGGTTCCGGGATGTTGCAGGCACGGGGTTCTGCAAAGTTGGGGGTATTAATCCGTTGGTAATTAATACCTCATCTCTGGGTCGGTGTGTTGCGTCCAGGGATATTGGAGTGAGAAGTTGTTCCTGGACTGGGCCTACTCAGGGTTGTATATTTACTGTATTGGTTACTGTGTTACCTATTGTTATTTGTTGGAGTCGCCTGTTGGACGGCGCC
This sequence comes from Anomaloglossus baeobatrachus, assembly GCF_048569485.1. Classification (NCBI taxonomy): domain Eukaryota; kingdom Metazoa; phylum Chordata; class Amphibia; order Anura; family Aromobatidae; genus Anomaloglossus; species Anomaloglossus baeobatrachus. The sequence continues at coordinate 67,154,756 of NC_134354.1, forward strand.
CCCTTGTGTTAGTATGTAAATAATAGGTAATAAAGGCTGCTGTGGCCAATTTAAACCAAGTCACATGCAGTTCGTGTATTATTTAGAGATGGTATTGGTGGGTAACACATACACAGCACGACTGGAGAATCCTTCCTTAATGGTCAAGAAAGCCATGGAACCCATAGGGTGGAGGGGCGACATGACTAGAGGGAAGGGAAGGAGTGATGGGGTTAATGGGAACAGGAATGGTTGTTTATAAGGCAGAATAAAGGGATTGGTGGGTAGGAGGAGTTCTCTGGAGGAAGAGGTGGGGCAGTTGAGGGGTGTAAGTAAAGGACCTTGTCTTACCCCCTCTCTCTTGACTTCCGGATATGGAACGATCCCCGCCCACCCTCCCTTGTGTTTAATACTGAGGGGAATTTTGTCTGGGTTGTTTCTTTGTCATAGCAGCGGGGGGTAGGTCTGGTCCAGAGACGGTTGAAGGCAATGGTATCTGGACAGAGAGACACCATCTTGGTATGGTGGCTCCAGGTTCCGGGATGTTGCAGACACGGGGTTCTGCAAAGTTGGGGGTATTAATCCGTTGGTGATTAATACCTCATCTCTGGGTCGGTGTGTTGCGGCCAGGGATATTGGGGTGAGAAGTTGTTCCTGGACTGGGCCTACTCAGGGTTGTATATTTACTGTATTGGCTACTGTGTTACCTATTGTTATTTGTTGGGGTCGCCTGTTGGACGGCGCCCCCTTGTGTTAGTATGTAAATAATAGGTAATAAAGGCTGCTGTGGCCAATTTAAACCAAGTCACATGCAGTTCGTATATTATTTAGAGATGGTATTGGTGGGTAACACACACACAGCACGACTGGAGAATCCTTCCTCAATGGTCATGAACATACACTAAGAGCATCTCTCAGGCTGGCACACACTAATGCAAAGGATATCTAGTCTGAGGATCTTAAGTACAGTATATAGCATATATTGTCAAATATGGCTTACGCCTCATAGTCAGCTGAGCCCTTGTAATACAGCACCATTATTTTGTGTACCATGCTGCAGAATATGTTTGCACTATATAAGCAACCAATCACAGGTAATAAGAAATGTTGGTCTTAATAATATTATATTGAAGTACGATATTGAAGAGTGTGAAAAGTTTGATTTTTTCTTCGCCAGCAAAAGGGATATCTTTGTGACCTTGAAATGGTTAAGTGTCTGTGGCAACTATAAGACTATATTTTTCCATCTCTACCTTCACAAACTGATTTGCAGGCCGTGAAAATGCTGAAATTCAGTATTAGAGGTTTATGTTTTATATTTAGGAGAATTTTGCAGAGTCTTCTGGGATCAGTGCAATAATAAAACCTTACAGGAGAGAAGAAAAAATGGGAGTAAATAATACCCATTATTATAAACAAGGGGAACCAAAAAATGAACAGTTTCATAGAAATGTAATAAGACTGCATTTTATAGCCACTGTTGTGTCCCATGAATGGGAACAACCTGTTGTATGTAATTCTTGCATTGCATATTTTTCCTCCTATCAAGAAATTCCTTTATTGTTACTAGGTAGATTAGACTGTATGAAGTTTGTCCCTATGTACCTCCCTTAGTTGGCTTCTGTATAGAATGCTCCTCCCTTCTCCTTCAGTTAGTCTAGAGAAACCATTGCTGAAGAGACATGTCTGCAACCCTGTACAGATTATTCCTTTTCACCTGCATTTACTTTGTACTTAATACAAGATTCTAGAAGAAAACTACAGCGTTTCTCCTTGTCTTCCTACAAGTCATCGTTGTGCTGAGTTGAGCTATCTGTGGAAGCCGTAGAGTGAGTAAACCATACAGTTATCTAAGGGACTGATAATTAGAGCGGTTGGATTCATTGCTACAGGAAGATACAGAATAGTGAAAAGGATTAGCTGTGACCGGGATTAGTATACATATATCAGTAAATAACCTGTTTCCAGGAGTGCTATACTGCACACAATCCAGAGAAAGGATTACCCCAAGGGGCTGATAACAAGCCACAGCATAAAACTTTATAGCAGCTTCAGACAAAGTGCCCTGTAAAGTATTAACCTGTTATCAGAACTGTGTGCAGCTATAAACCTAGAATCCCCCATAAGCTAATTGTAAATTGCAGCCAGAGACTCTGAAAATACATCCTGCAAAACAGGCTGCTGGCTGCAGAGATTGCAACATTGTATTTATCTCCATGACAACCAGTGCAGAGCAGCATTCACCATTCCTGATGGAGTCAAAGAGAACCCTCTCACTACCTGCTTTAAAGCAACAAGAGGAAGACATGGTCTCACACTTACATTACAGTGAAAGATCTAAGCGGTTGACCAAACCAACATGGAAGGTTAAAGAGAACCTAGAAACAGCCAGATGTGAACTGTTTACCCAGACAGCATTATTGTGGCAAAGAGTGCAAAAACAAGTGACTGTTTTATCTGCGCCCGGTGCTCATGAGCTACCATCAGAGGGAGCCCTGGAACAACTGTACTCAACATACCAGTCCTACAAAGAGATTTGTAAAAAATATTCCTCTACCCTGCTGAGAGCAAACACGTCTGAGTCTGAAAAAGAACTACAGGACTTCCAACAGCTTAATGCTGAACGAGACCGCACCGTGCGTGACATTGTGAGCGAGACTGAAGCAAAAATTGCCCAAATGTCAGGAGCGGCATCTTACAAATCCAGGTCCATTAAGAGCTCAAGGCACTCACTCAAATCAGGCTCATCAAAGTACTCAACCCTCAGCGAGCAGCTCATAAAGGCGCGCGCTGAAGCAGAAACAACAAAAGTACACGCCATCTTCGCCCAGAGAGAAGCAGAGATGAGAACAGAATCTGCACGCAAAGAAGCAGAGATTAAAGCAGAATCTGCACACAAGGAAGCGGAGATGAAAGCAGAATCTGCACGCAAGGAAGCAGAGATGAAAGCAGAATCTGCACGCAAGGAAGCAAAAATTGAAGCCCTTCAGAAGGAATGTGAACATGTGGCGGCCATGGCAAGGCTAAAAGTCTTCGAGCAAGCTCTGGGTGGGAGCCAGGAAGGCAGCGCCAGTTTGCGTGATCTCGACACAGAAGACTCACTTAAGCGTACAAGAGATTACGTGCTGAGCCAAGCCGACGAACTGCCAACTACCATCAACATTCCCGTCAGTGCTAACACTTCTCCAGAGCCTCAAGACACTGATCCACCTACAGCTTCCAGCCTTCCAGGTCAGTCCAATGCACCTCAGACTTTCAAGCCTGAACCAGCTTCATATTCCAATGCACAGCCACACCCTGCGCATCAGCAACCTCCGTATGCCCATGTCTACATGCAACCTAACATGCCGGCAAGGCGCTACACTCCCAACAACCGTGTAGTTCCAGACCCGCATACAACAGAGACTGTACACACCAAACCGGCGGTCACTGGTCTAAACGCCTACGCCACTCCGTACTTTCCCATGTTCCCGAACCACGAAGCTACGAACAACGCAACCAGCATCACGCAGTCAGCAAATGTGCCCCAACTATCGGAAAGATCAGACATGTCCGACTTTGCGAGGTACATGATCCGCCGAGAACTCACCAACACCGGTCTCACAAAGTATGACGACCAGCCTGAAAACTACAGAGGGTGGAAGTGTGCCTTCAAAACCGCAACGCGTGACCTCGGCATTACAGCTGCTGAAGAGCTGGACTTGCTAATCAGGTGGCTAGGGCCACGGTCTACTGAGAGAATCAAGAGACTCAGATCCGTCTACATCAGCGACCCAACAACTGGTCTCGCAACCGCATGGGACAGGCTAGAGAAAGGCTTCGGCAGTCCTGAAGCAATTGAAGATGCATTGCTGAAACAACTATATGATCTTCCCAAAATATCTAGCAAGGATGCTTCAAAGTACCAGGAACTCAGCGACCTGCTGTCCGAGCTCCAGCTGGCCAAAACAGACACACACCTGCCTGGCCTCAGCTACCTGGACACCGCTCGTGGGGTGAAACCCATAGTCGCCAAGTTACCTTACAACATGCAGGAAAGATGGACCACGGTAGGAACAAACTATAAAAAAGAGCACCAAGTCTCCTTCCCTCCCTTCTCCTTCTTCTGTGAGTTCATCAATGGCATCGCGGAACGTAAGGCAGACCTCAGCTTCACCTGTGGAGAACTCACCGACTCCACTTCACCAGCTCCCAGGTATGAGAGCACTCATCAAAATGACAGGAAATGTAGGGTCCCAGTATCAGTCAAAAAGACCGATGTTCTACCACCTACACCATCAGCACCAGACAAGGGCAATGAAGGCGGGAAGGCGGAAAATCCAAACCGCCAGTGTCCAATTAACAAGCTGCCACACCCCCTGAAGAAGTGCATTGGCTTCAGGAAGAAACCCCTTCAAGAACGAAAGGAACTCTTGAAAAGGTTTGGGGTATGTTTCAGGTGTTGTGCCTCTACAGAACACCTTGCCAAGGACTGTAATGTTACAATTAAGTGTATGGAGTGTGACAGCACAGATCACGTACAAGCGCTGCACCCATCTCAGCCTGATCCTGCACCTACACCTTCTCCTACCACAAGTCATGGCGGGGAGAGTACAGGCCAAGCTGCAAACCACCTCACAGTATCCTCCTCGTGCACCGCAGTCTGCGGAGAAGATCTCTGGGACAAGTCTTGTGCGAAAATATGCTTAGTAAGGGTATATCCCAAAGGTCACCCAGAAAGGGCCGTGAAGGTGTACAGCATCCTGGACGACCAGAGCAACAAGTCACTTGCCAGGTCTGAACTCTTCGACTTGTTTGGCTTAAAAGGAAATGCCTACCCTTACACACTGGGCACTTGCAGCGGCATTTCAGAAGCTTGCGGAAGAAGAGCCAGTGGTCTCGTGGTAACATCTCTGGAAAATACCGTAGAGATACCTCTACCGACACTCGTCGAGTGCAACCAGATACCGGCTAACCGGGAAGAGATTCCAACGCCAGAGGCAGCTCTTCACCACCCTCACCTGAGAACTATTGCCAGCAAGATCCCACCTCTTGATCATAGTGCAAAAATCCTGATTCTGATTGGAAGGGACATCCTCCGGCTACACAAAGTACGCCAACACATCAACGGGCCACATGATGCGCCATTCGCTCAGCGCTACGACCTAGGCTGGGTGATCATAGGAAACGTCTGCGTAGGCAAAGTGAAGAGTCCCAACGCGATCTCCTCCTACAAGACGCACATCCTCCCAAACGGTCGCGGCACTCACTTTCAACCATGTCCGCATCACTACGGGGTGAAAGAGAGGCTGAGCGACACCAGGTGGCGACAGCAGCCTCCCGACTGCACGGATGCATATCATCTCTGGGATGACGACTTCGGGTCAACAGCGTTCGAGTCTGCAAACGAAGACAACAAATTGGCTCCGATGAGAGAAAACAAAGAATTCATAAAGATTATGAATAAAGAGTTCTCTCAAAATGACTCTAACAGTTGGGTAGCCCCATTACCCTTTCGGTCTCCAAGGTCAAGGTTGCCAAACAACTCCCAGCAAGCAACCGCAAGGTCTTCCTCTCTAAAACGCACTTTGGAAAGACAACCAGAGATGGAGAAATGCTTTGTCGAGATTACGCAAAATATCCTCGACAGAGATCATGCTGAACTGTGGCACCACATTCCCACCGAACAAAATCCAGCTGACCGAGGAATGAGACTCATTGCTGCGTCCAAACTCGGCGACAACATGTGGCTGACACCTCCAAGTATCTTATACGAGAAGACCTGTGATAACTACGCTGACAACATGTACGAGCTGGTGGAACCAGAATCCGACAAGGAAATTAGACCAATCGTCTCCGCTCGCTACACTTCAGTGACATCAAAACAGAAGTTGAGATCTCATCGCTTCGAGTGCTTCTCAAGTTGGTCATCTGAGGTACGAGCCGTAGCTTGTCTTATTCACATTGCTCACTGTTTCACCAACTACAAGTCTTCAACGTGCCACGGCTGGCACATGTGTGTGATTCGTCCAGTCACCGAACTCGTGCTACCTTTACCAAAGGAGGAGGTTACATGAACTAACTTTGTCGTTGGACACTGCCACGGCGGGGAGCGTACCTTTCCTTACCCCTGCTGTACGGAGACACAACTGTCCGTGTCCAATTGAACCTTGAACTTTTCCTTTGGATTAAAACTTTACCGTTGGATTATTGGGTTTGAGGAAGAGTTGGCATGTTGCGGCTTCCCCAATCTGAAGATGGGTTTGTTGAACTTGAATTTATGTTTAACATTTTTCTACTTTTTCATTTTTTTACGCAAGGACAATGCGTCATCAACAAAACATGGACTTGAATTCAGTGCATTACGTTGCATTTTTTGTGTTGTCTCTTATCTCGTTACAGGTTTCGTGACATCGAGGGACAGGATTGACTCCTTACGTCGTAGAAGGACTTGTGAAATCATATGATTTCAGACGGGGAGTGTTGTGTCCCATGAATGGGAACAACCTGTTGTATGTAATTCTTGCATGGCATATTTTTCCTCCTATCAAGAAATTCCTTTATTGTTACTAGGTAGATTAGACTGTATGAAGTTTGTCCCTATGTACCTCCCTTAGTTGGCTTCTGTATAGAATGCTCCTCCCTTCTCCTTCAGTTAGTCTAGAGAAACCATTGCTGAAGAGACATGTCTGCAACCCTGTACAGATTATTCCTTTTCACCTGCATTTACTTTGTACTTAATACAAGATTCTAGAAGAAAACTACAGCGTTTCTCCTTGTCTTCCTACAAGTCATCGTTGTGCTGAGTTGAGCTATCTGTGGAAGCCGTAGAGTGAGTAAACCATACAGTTATCTAAGGGACTGATAATTAGAGCGGTTGGATTCATTGCTACAGGAAGATACAGAATAGCCACCATACACTGTACTTCAGCTTCTAATCATAAATCATATTGCTCGTTAAAGGGATGATGTTGACCTATTAGGATGAAAAAATCCAATAGATGGCGCTAGAGCTGAAATCCTCCAACTCTCTAAAGAGGCTATTTACATATCTAAATTACCAAAGGAGCATTGCATGGCCTATAAGTCTCCTTTCACTGACTTGGCGTTATTCTCAAGGAGAAATATTACCCCTTAGATCTCCAGTCATTGGAGAGAACAAAGAAATCCAACAGGCTGGATTTTTTTTCCCCAACATCACTTGTCAGAGGAAAGTCAGAAGACCTCCATGTGTATTAGAGTGTCAGCCAATCCCAACTGGTTTAGACATCTTAGTCTATTGTGTACAGGCTGTCTCTAAAATCCAGGCAAGTATTTAGTTAAAGTAACTTGTCGTGTCATAAGACTATTTCCGGGTGTTTGCTTGTCGATTTCTCAAGTGCACTGTGCATGCTCAGACTCCTGCGGTCCCGACCATGCGCAGAGCACGTCTAAAGCCGGCAAATAAACACCCAGATCAGAAGGCTGCGCGAATGGCAAGTGTGCACGCGCAACATCTCCAGGAGCTGACAGTGACGTTACTCATGTAAATCCATGGTATCACGCCCACAAGGGCGTGATACCACGAAAAGTATGCAAATGTCCACGAGACGAAGTGACGCCCAAGGGACTAGACCCTCTGATCATTTACATAGGGAATACGTAAGTTATAAATCTTTTTTTATAAATTCATATTACAGGGATGGGTAGGAAATGGTTTAGTAGGGCCCACATCACCCTGCTTGTATGATAGAACACATATGGGACCTGACAGGTTCCCTTAAAAGCCTTGATGCAATGGCACCAGCCAAAAACTGCAGCAGTCTGCAGCCACTATAGTTTTAGGATTGATTGTTAACTGTGTTTATGATTTTCCTGGTGAATGGCTGTTTTACTGGTTGAATCATATAGTCAGTAGTTATGAATGCAAAGTTTTAAAGCTGAAACATACTCCCACTTATCAATTAATTCTCAGAATGCAGCAGCCACATAATGGTTTTTGGGTACTCAGTCTGCCCTTATGACGGCGTCACATGGTACGATATATCGTGCGATATGTCCACGGGGTCACGGAATTCGTGACGCACATCCGGCATCATTAGAGATGTCGTACCGTGTGACACCTCCGAACGACTGTGAACGAGCAAAAATATTCACCTTATCGTTGCTTGTTGACACGTCGCTCATTTTCATAATCTCGTTCCTCCTTCTGTGCTCCGGTTGTTCATCGTTCCCGAGGCAGCACACATTGCTACGTGTGACACCCCGGGAACGACGAACACAGCTTACCTGCGTCCCGCTGGCAATGCGGAAGGAAGGAGGTGGGTGTAATGTTACGTCCCGCTCATTTCCGCCCCTCCGCTTCTATTGGGCGGCCGCTGTGTGACGTCGCTGTGACGCCGAGCGTCCCTCCCCATTCAGGAAGAGGATGTTCGCCGCCCACAGCGAGGTCATCTGGGAGGTAAGTACGTGTGACGGGGGTTAACGACATTGTGCGCCATTGGCAACTAATTGCCCGTGATGCACAAACGACGGGGGCGGGTACGATCGCTCGTGCAATCGCATGATAGATCGTACCGTGTGATGCCGGCCTAACCCTTATTTGACTTTTACCATTTTTGTTTCTGAAGCTTAAATCCAGTAGTAAAAGCCATTTTAAGTATCATAGTATCATAGTTTTTAAGGTTGAAGGGAGACTCTAAGTCCATCTAGTTCAACCCGTAGCCTAACATGTTGATCCAGAGGAAGGCAAAAAAAAATGTGACAAACAAGTTCCAAGTTCCAATGGGGAAAAAATGTCCTTCCTGACTCCACATCCGGCAATCAGACTAGTTCCCTGGATCAACACCCTGTCATAAAATCTAATATACATAACTGGTAATATTAAATTTTTCAAGAAAGGCGTCCAGGCTCTGCTTAAATGTTAGTAGTGAATCACTCATTACAACATCATGCGGCAGAGAGTTCCACAGTCTCACTGCTCGTACAGTAAAGAATCCTCGTCTGTGATTATGATTAAACCTTCTTTCCTCAAGACGTAGCGGATGCCCCCGTGTTACAGTCGCAGGCCTAGGTGTAAAGAGATCTTTGGAAAGGTCTCTGTACTGTCCCCTCATATATTTATACATTGTGATTAGATCCCCCCTAAGCCTTCGTTTTTCCAGACTAAATAACCCCAAGTTTAATAACCTGTCTTGGTATTGCAGCCCACCCATTCCTCTAATAATCTTGGTCGCTCTTCTCTTCACCCTTTCCAGTTCAGCTATGTCCTTCTTATATATCGGTGACCAGAATTGTACACAGTATTCTAAGTGCGGTCGCACTAGTGACTTGTACAGAGGTAGAACTATATTTTTTTCATGAACACTTATACCTCTTTTAATACATCCCATTATTTTATTAGCCCTGGCAGCAGTTGCCTGACACTGTCCACTAAAGTGAAGTTTACCATCCACCCATACACCCAAGTCTTTTTCTGTGCCTGTTTTACCCAGTGTTCTACAATTAAGTACATAATCATACATTTTATTTCCTCTACCCAAGTGCATGACCTTACATTTATCTACATTAAACTTCAATTGCCACTTCTCAGCCCAATTCTCCAATTTACATAAATCTCCCTGTAATATAAACTTATCCTCCTCTGTATTGATTACCCTGCAGAGTTTAGTATCATCTGCAAATATTGAAATTCTACTACCCATGCCCCCAACAAGGTCATTAATAAATATGTTGAAAAGAAGCGGGCCCAATACTGACCCCTGTGGTACCCCACTATGAACTGAGACCCAGTCCGAGTACGTACCATTAATAACCACCCTTTGTTTCCTATCACTGAGCCAGTTTTTAACCCAGTTACACATATTTACACATTAGTAGATTCATAATGCATAATCTTATGCCTATAGTATGTTTTTTTGAGACTTTGTAGACTACCAGATACCAAATTAAAGGACTTCTAAGACAGTTTAGTATCATGACTTCAAGGGAAATTTATAAGTCGAAACTTTAAAGGGGTTGTCCAAGAATTTAACATTGATGACCTATCTAAGGATAGGTCATAAATGTCTGATCGGCACCTGGTACCTCTTCTGATTAGCTGTTGCCACCACCGGCTGGAGCTACTCAGTTGTGGAGCGGCACAGCACAGCTCCGTTAACTGTATTGTGGCTACAGCTGGGAACTGCATATCCGGCCCTTCATATGTGCAGTACCCATGTCCACTATTCTGTTCATGTAGCTGTGCAGCTCCGAAACTGAGTTGTTCCAGCTGGCAGCAGCATCAGGAGCAGCTAATCACGGGGGAGTCGGGTGTTTGACTTCTCACTGATCAGACATTGATGACCTATCGTAATGGCTCATGCAGATCAGCATATAAATCAGATGTGTGCTATCCAATTTTTTATCAGATAGCATATTGACCCATGTTATTCACTCGTAATCCGTCTGTGCATCGGTCACCAATGGGTTGCTATGACAACAGGGGATTTGCTGAAGACCTAAACACATGGTCAAAATTGTTGTTTAATGAAAGAAAAACCCAAATTGGTCACAGAAATAACTTAAATCTGACAAAAGTAATAAATTAAAAATCTATGAAACTGAACAAATGAAAATCAGACATTGCTGCTTTTCTACTTCCACAGAATTTAAAAAAAAAATAAAGCTCATGAAATCGGCCTGGACAGAAATGATGATCCCTTAACTTAATATTTTGCTGCACATCCTTTTGAGGCAATCACTGCAATCAAATGATTCCTGTAACTGTCAATGAGACTTCTGCACCTCTCTTTCTCGCCAGGTATTTTGGCGACTCCTCAAGAGCAAACTGGTCCAGTTGTCTCGTGTTTGATGGTTGCCTATTCTAGATCTTTCCAAAGATGCTCATTAGGATTTAGGCCAGGGCTCATAGAAGGCCCCTTCAGAATAGTCCAATGTTTTCCTGTTAGCCATTCTTGGGTGTTTTTAGCTGTGTGTTTTGGATCACTATCCTGTTGCAAGACCTAGAACCTGCGACTGAGACCAAGCTTTCTGACACTGGGCAGCACATTTCTCTCTAGAATCCCTTGATAGTCTTGAAATTTCATTGTACCCTGCACAGATTCAAGACACCCTGTGCCAAATGCAGCAAAGTAGCCCCAGAACATTACTGAGCCTCCTCCATGTTTCACAGTAGGGACAGTGTTCTTTTCTTGATATGCTTCATTTTTCCATCTGTGAACATAGAGCTGATGTGCCTTGACAAAAAGTTTAATTTCATTCTCATCTGTCCATAGGACATTCTCACAGAAGCTTTGTGGCTTGTCAACATTTAGTTTGGAAAATTCCAGTCTGGTTTTCTTATGATTTTTTTTCAACATTGGTGTCCTTCTTGGTCGTCTCCCATGAAGTTCACTTTCGCTCAAACAACAACGGACAGTGCGATCTTAAGGGTGCTTTACACGCTGCGACATCGCTAACGATATATCGTCGGGGTCACGGTGTTTGTGACGCACATCCGGCGTCGTTAGCGACATCGCAGCATATGACAGCTAGGAGCGATGATCAACGATTGCAAAAACATCAAAAATTGTTGATCATTGACACATCGCTCCTTTACAAAATATCGTTGGTGGTGCATGCCGCTGGTTGTTCATCGTTCCTGCGGCGTCACACATCATTATGTGTGACCCCGCAGGGATGACGAACATCTCCTTACCTGCATCCTTCGGCAATGAGGAAGGAAGGAGGTGGGCGGCCTCTCATCTCCGCCGCTCCTCTGCTATTGGGCGGCCGCTTAGTGACGCCGCAGTGACATCGTTATGACGTCGAACGCACTTCCCCCTTGAAGGAGGGATTGTTCGGTGATCACAGCAATGTCGCTGACTAGGTATGTGCTTGTGACGCTGCCATAGAGATAATGTTTGCTACGGCAGCGATCACCACATCGCACCAACGACGGGGGCGAGTGCTATCGCGCACGACATCGCTAGCAATCGATAGCGGTGTTGCAGCGTGTAAAGCACCCTTTACACTGATGTTCATTGAGCTTGAAGTTCACCTTTAATCTCTTTAGAAGTTTTTCTGGGCTCATTTGTTACCATTCGTATTATCTGTCTCTTTGATTTGTCATCAATTTTCCTCCTGCGGCCACGTCCAGGGAGGTTGGCTATAGTCCCATGGATTTTAATTGTTATAAATCAAAACATCATCTTGCCCTGAAAATAATAAGATATCACATGGCTCCATCGACTGAAAAATAAAAGTGTTATGGGTTTTGGAAAATGGGGAAACAAACTCTCACCCCCAATTTTTTTTTGCAAACTTTTGATTTTTTTTACCACCACAAAAATAATAAAAAAATGGATATATTTGGCATAGCCAAAATCGTACTGATGAGGAGAATCATATTTCGAGGTAATTTTTAACACAAAATTTACAATAATAAACTATTTTGAAAAAAGCATGTCAGAATTGTGGGGTTTTTTTTTCACAATTTAAAATGAACGGTGTCATTCAAAAGTACATATCGTCCAACTAAAAAACAAGTGGTCCTATGTCTATGTGGACAGGAAATTAGAAAAAAAAGTTATGGATCTAGGAAGAAGGGCAGAATAAAAGAAGAGATGCAAAAACGAAAAGGGGTTAGTTTGACATAGAGAGTTATGTGAAGAAAAGAAAAAAAAACAACAGAAATATTGTTTTTCTGTCACCTCCTGTAAAATAAAATAATAAACAACCAAAAAGTTGTGCGCACCCCAAAGGGTTCAAACAAAACCTACAGCTTGTCCTTAAAAAAAGCTGTCAGATCACACACAAGCAGAAAAAAAGTAAAACATTTGTTTTGCTCATAAATTTTTATTTTTTTTTACTCTGTTCACGATGTTTTTTTTTATAAATTGGGTATATCAGGGCTTATCAGGATAGGGGTGGTCAATATTCATTGCATATTTTTATTGACTCTATATCTTAAAGGACAGAACATTTTTGCCTTCTTATCTATACAGACATTTTAATAAAACTTTAAGACCTGTTTCACACGTCAGTGAAAAACACAGACGTTTTTCACTGTCGTGTAAACAACACATATGTCCCTTCGTGTGCCGTGAATCACGGCACATGTGGGTTGTCCATGTGCAAACTGTGATCCGTGATTGCATATGGACGTATGCTCACCTATCCCGTGCCTGCCGTCCATGGTGCTGAAGTCTCCAGCTCTGCTGCATCTGGCCGCCGCCGCTGCCTCTGCTCTGTGCAGCTACTTCTGGGTCAGCTCCAACTGCATAAATGAATATGCATGCCATAATGAGCCAGGCAGGAAGCTGCAGAGAGCTGAGGCTGTACACAGCGTCGCTGGAGCCGGGTGAGTTGAAAATGTTTTTTTATTTTCAATGTACATTTTTTTCTGTTACGTGTTTCATGGACCACATCATAGTGTGTTCCATGGGACATCAGTGATGGCAGAAAAAAACGGACATGTCTCCGTGGGGCAATCACGGACTCGTGTGTATGCTGCACGGAGACACGGTCAGTGAAAAATCAATTAAATTGATTATAATGGGTCTGCGTATGTCCGTGACTCTGGTACGTATAAAAAAAAGCACATACCTACCAGAATCACTGACGTGTGAAAGAGGCCTAAAACAGAAGGCAATTTGAATTTTTTCCTGTTTAATCTTTTCCTCCGAGTGTATCTCACTTGGGGGAGACCACGGGTGAATCTGGTGTCAGAAGGTCACAGCACCTCACTGTTGGCACTATAGCAGCCTGGAGTGTTTTTCCTTGCATGTCTATTTCCTCCATTTGTATTCCCTCCCTTCTGTCTCTGTATTGTAGAGGCGAGTCTAGTGATCTCGTCGGCCTATGCACAAGCCAGCTGAGTGAAGGGCTAGCTGAGGGCCTAAGGTGGCTTATGGCAGGTTGAAAGAACTTGTGTAGGTGTGACGCCCCTGGACTATTCAGATCGTCACAGGGTACTGCACAAACTGCCCTCCCCGTGCAGTATTCAACCCCCCATGGTTCTTGGTCTCTATCCTGCAGTACTGCCTCCACCAGCATTCACAAATCCTAGATACACTTTGCGCCACACCTGTCAGGCACACCAGTGGGTTGCTTAAACAGTAATAGGGCCGCCCACCTAGGGGTCAGACAGGGAGGTGGGAGGTGTCGAGTTAGTTGAGTGGTGACCCTCGAACTGAGAAGAGCTCTGAAGAAGCTGGAGTTGGAGCTTCCAAGGGAGAAGTAAATTAGGTCGCAGATGGTGTTCTGGACCTAGAGGAGTCGGACCTACGGTCGCAGGGGATTGATGCTAGGTGCCTGGAACCCGTTGAGGAGGATGGTCAGCAGCCTGGTCCTATCACCGGTCCGAGACCAAAGGCACATCGGGGTACACGGACCCTAGGTCAGGGAGAAGCTTCAGGCGACCTGGCAATTAACCTGCGGAGGACAGGGCCTTTATGGACTATTCCCACCAAGCTCAGAGATCGGGGGCACTAGCGCAATGAGGGGGATAGGGCTTTCCTTGCAAGTGGCCCACTGAAATCCCAAGTGTGAGCTCCTGAGGGCAGGCTCCTTCACTTAGCCATAGTGGGGAGCGGGACCTGGACAGCTCCAAGCTACCGGGCCACAATGGACAATCTAAATTTTGTGCTAGGAGGCAGGTTACAGACCACTAGGCAGTGCTGCAGGGGACGGGACCCAGACGAGCTCCCCTCGAGAGACAACAGCAGTCAGAGACTTGATTTAAACTGTTGACAGTGTCTATTTCATTGCTGAGTGAGTACCCGACTGACCCCTGCACTGCAACCCCCACACCACCATCCAGAGTCCAGGGGCCTACCCCTACCCGTGGAGGGTAACATCATCTAGCTGCCCCACTCCATCACCCGGGGTACTATCAACGGCAGTGGTGGTACTCCCAATTACTGTACACCACGGGTGGCATCACAAACTATATCAAGTCCCCTGTAAATACTCTCTTTAACATTTGAGTGTGCCCCTGAGCCCCCCGGGTTCAGAGACCCTTGAGCCATGAGCAATCATCACCCCCGGATCTGAGCAGTTCGACCCACTGCAGGGGCGGAACATAGCGACGCTAGGGAGCTCAGGAGTTAGTTTGAGGTGAGTTCAGCAGGTGCCCCCTCTACCCTCTCCCTAGCGGCAGGGACCTCCATTGTATCATGACCCCTGGGTCCCCTGTGTGTTATAACATCTTCTGGGGGTTTACAAGGCACTAGGTAAACCCCACTAGTCACGTGTGTGACACACAGACATATGAGGGCTTTTATTTTGCGGGACTAGTTGTTCTTTTGAATGACCCTTCATTTTAAAGTATTATGTTCTTGTTAAAAGGGAAAAAAAAGCTGCAAATGCAGTAAAATTGAAAAAATATGAAATTCCAACATTGTTATTTGGGTTTTGTTTTAAAAATATTTAATTCCAACATTGTTTTTTAAGTTTTGGGTGCTTTTTTACATTGCAGATTTTTTTTTTTATGCTTTTAAACACTTATTACTTTTCACTTAATTTTATGAACCTGTGGTCTACTGATCCCTTATACTATATACCGCAGAAGGCCCCCGCCTGCCACAGCCACCCATGGGTGCTATGCAATAGCATCCTGAACCGCCAATGGGAGCTGGAGCGTGTTTATAACTCTCTGTAAAGCCTGCTTTACACGCTACAAGATATCTTACGATGTGTCGGCGGGGTCACGTCGTAAGTGACGCACATCCGGCATCGAAAGGTATGTTGTAGCGTGTGACAGCGACGTGCAATTGCGATTGAACGAAAAACCGTTCATCGCATGCACGCCGTTCATTCCTGATGAATTGAACGTCAGATTGTTCATCGTACCCGGGGTAGCACACATCGCAGTGTGTGACACCCCGGGAACGATGAACAGATCTCACCTGCCTCCTGCGGCTCCCGGCCCACAATGCGGAAGGAAGGAGGTGGGCGGGATGTTTACGTCCCGCTAAGCTCCGCCCCTCCGCTTCTATTGGCCGGCTGCCGCGTGACGTCGATGTGATGCCAAACGTCCCTCCCACTCCAGGAAGTGGACGTTCGCCGCCCACATCGAGGTCGTATGGAAGGTAAGTATGTGTGACGGGGGTTAATCGTTTGTGCGGCACGTTCAACAAATTGAACGTGCTGCACATACTATGGGGGCGTTGCAAATCGCATACGATATTGTATGCGAAATTGCAACGTGTAAAGCAGGCTTTAGATCATTTAAATGCCAATGTCAGAGATTTGCATCTGCAATTAAATTGTTAACAACAGCAGCCAGAGTTCAGCTCCCGATGAGGCTGTTAGAGACAGGTTCCGGGTATTTAATTTAGTCGTCATCAGCCACGTATGGAGGGATCTCAGCTCATGAGCCCCCTCCAGATGCATTCACACCAGCGGGAATTGAACAGTTACACCCATAGGTGCAATGAGGTTAATAAAGTTTCTACCAAGATGAAATATTTTAAATGGTCCATTTACATAAATATCCTTATACCTGAGGATAATGAATCGAGAGGAAGAGCTGAAGATTTAGACTCAAATATTCTAGTTGGTTAATTCTATAAAAATAAGGACATTTCAAGGGACACAGCTATAAAGCCTGGGGCTGTCCCTTTAGATTGGATATATTTGGCAAATATACACTCTACTTATGCATTCTATTAAAGCCATTCTAAAAATAAGTCTTAGGGGACATTTATTAACAGCATTTCAGGAAAAAAAATCTTTCAATTGCAACATTAGTATTCTCTAAGAGCAGGATATCTCTAAAGGGCATGTAATGTAAAATAAAACTTCAACAATAAGTCCATTGCCCCTATTTATGAATAATGACGTATTTTGCATCATTGCATTGGGAGAAGGTGACTTGAAGATGTCATTAGCCAATGAAGGGGAAATTTAGGATTACGTTTGACTTTTTAGAGGTCACTGCTCTTTTGCAACTCACCTGCTCCCTATGCTGACTTATAAAGGTTGGGGTATCTGGATGGCGGCTTTGGTATTTTTGGAAAATACAGGTAATCCAACCATTATGGAAAGTTAGCTATAGTGACAATCATCACCTCCCTCCTACCTCTTCTACCACAGTACCGACATAGAAAATTGATAAGCATTACTATGAGAAGTGTCTGACTATAATTCAAAGGGAACCTGTTAGGTACGATATGCACCCAGAACCATGACAGTACCTAACTGTTCTTTCATTTACTAGTATACAGTACATAAAGAGATCTTTTGAAAAAGTAGAAAATAAAGATCCTTTATGATATGCTAATGAGGCCAGGCTGTAGTCACGAGGGCGTTATATCCCCCGACTAGTCCCTCCTCTTAGCATGTTAGCACACCGAAAAGGGCATACAAACATGCTATTCAGTGCCCATTGCCAGCATCATAGGTGGTGACGTGCGTACCTGTGTATGTTGTCACCGCCGGGTTTAGGCTTAGTGTGCATGATCAGAAGTCCTAGCACTTCCGGTCATGCACACTAGACCTCTCTGAAGCCAAGACGCATACACTTGGCTTCATAATGCGCATTACCAGAAGTGCAGGGACTTTTGATTATGCTCCTAAACCCAGCAGTGAAACGGACACAGATACGTGCGTCACCACTGATAACAGTGGCACTGATGACGCCCTTTGGGTGTGTTAATGTAGCACCCACGGGGCAAGGGGTTGTAGTACTCGGCGCCGGGCCTGGTGATGTCGGGTCTGGGGATGTCATGAGTGGCCCTTGCCCGGCTTCGTGGCCCCGAGTCGTACAATAAAGAAGGGGGGGTTGGATGATGATGAAGGTTTGATTTCGTGATGTCACCTGCGGTACGCGGACAGGGAATTAGCCGCCGCCGCTGTCGCTGTCCTCCAGGGCTGCTGGTTGTAGCAGATAAGCTGTTTCTGCTCCCCACAGGTGGAGTGGGCCCCGGGGAGGATGATGAGGGGAGTAGTAATAGCGGGCGCCGAAGCGCAGGGTGCTGGCGTTGGCAAGGACAGGTGGATACAGTCTCTGCGGGTTCAAGGTTTCTTTTACTCACAATCCTGATTTAGCAGGGAGATGCCAGTCACCGCCGTGATGGGCCCCATCCGATCCCGAGAAATTCAAGGTCACCACTGGTGTTTTCACTGTGAGTTCTTTCTGGTTGGGGTCCCTTAAATCCCAGTGTAGGTGGAATATGGAATGGGCTACAGGTGTTTCCTGCACTCTCTGCAGAGTGGAATCCCATATAGCTGTAAGAACCTAGGCTGAGCTGCTTGCTTCAAGCCATGGGTCTTGTAGTGCTCCCAGAAGGGTGAAGGTAGAGAGTAGATTTGCCTGGACCGAAGTCCCGACTGTGCCCTTCACCCCAAGCTGTGCCCGGGGCTAACTGACCATGTGTGAAGATGCTCATTCCCTTTTCCCCAAGTGGTGTCCACCCCGCAGATGGCTGTCCCAGTGACCGGGAAAGTCCCATGCTTCGTAATGGCCGCCCCCCTATCTACCCCAGGCCATCCCCCCAGTGGGAAAGCACCTAACTGTGTTTGGTGTGTGAATGTGAAAAACACCAGCAATTAACCTCTTCTTACCCGGGATGAGTGCTACATCTTAAGGGAGTTAACAAAACTCCATTGTACCATAATAGTCATAATTGCGGTCAAAGTGCCATCCATAGTTCACATGCCACAAGCACAAATTACATGTAAACATATAATAAACAGGAGAAAAAAGGGAATGAATAGTGCAAATATTTTATTATCAAAGGAGAGGGAACAAAGGGGGATCGAGTGGATATACATAAAATGTTAAGTGGTTAAAAACATACAAAACATGGGGCCTGGGTGTGGGCATAGGGTACACGTATTATGCATAGCTGTAATTGAAACAGATGGGTACATAAGGGTAGTAAATACAGGTAGGGTAGAGGATGTAAAAACTGCAGGCAAGCTACTGTATTAACGTGTAAGTGCATATACTTCCATAATAACTCATAACAGGAATAGACAGTAAGATGCCTGCATATCAGATGATTTTAAAGTGTCACATGCATAAATAGCCTAACTCACAGGGCATAGTAGCCACCATTAGATGTAGGTACCCACCAATAAAGTGCAATCGTGCAGATGTCAATAATGAAAGCCCAAATAGCCAGATACCAGGGAGAGGAGTTCCCCCCAACCCACCAACACGTGTTTCGCTATTAGGGGGCTTGTGCACCCCGTTAGCTTCATCAGGGAGGGAGAAAAAGTCAGGCATCTTACTGTCTATTTCTGTTATGAGTTATTATGGAAGTATATGCACTGACACGTTAATACAGTATCTTGTCTGCAGTTTTTACATCCTCTACCCTACCTGTATTTACTACCCTTATGTACCCATCTGTTTCAATTACAGCTATTCATAATTCGTGTACCCTATGCCCACACCCAGGCCCCATGTTTTGTATGTTTTTAACCACTTAACGTTTTATGTATATCCACTCAAACCCCCTTTGTTCCCTCTCCTTTGATAATAAAATATTTGCACTATTCATTCCTTTTTTCTCCTGTTTATTATATCTTAAGAGAGATGTAGTACCCTGTGGCGACTGAAACCTCAGGGGCGCCACATTAACATGCTAAGAGGGCAGACTAGTCAGGGGAAATAACACCCTTGCGACTAGTTGCTGACCGCATATCATAAGGAATCTTTAGAAATACTTTTTCTAAAGATCCCTTTTTCTATGCTACTAGATAAAGGGACAGTTAGTCAAGGATTAGAAATATGCACCCAGAACTGCTTATGGTTCTGGGTGCATATTAGACCTAACAGGTTCCCTTTAAGTGTTGTCCTGATGTAATTACTAATGTGCACCCTCAACCTATATCAGTTAAAAGACTAGACAGGAAATTAGTATTACCTGTGCCTACATCATATGGGAAATAATACAGTACTGTCTGTATCTATGTGATATAAAATGCAAATCGACACCTTGCATACAGAAATGCTATGATTAGAATGTGTAAAACTCACAAGGCTGCGGACGTGAAGCGATACCTCATGGAGACCTTCCTACAAGTCATTGGGTATGGTGGCTGCATGGAGTGGCCTCCACACTCACTTGACCTGACCCCATTGGACTTCTTTCTGTGAGGTCACATCAAACAGCAGGTGTATGCGACCCCTCCACCAACATTGCAGGACCTACGACAATGTATCACAGATGCTTGTGCAAATGTGTCACCTACCATATTGCACAACGTGCAGCAAGATACAGTATGCTGTCCAGAGTCCAGATGTGCATTGCAGTTGACGGTGGCCACTTTGAGCATCACACTTAAAAGAGCGCCACATGTGTGACCGGCATTCAATGTCTTGGGGGGGTCATGGGTTTCATATCATAGCATTTCTGTATGCAAGGTGTCGATTCAAATTAAATTGATGATGCCCTACAACTTTGTAATTCACTTTTTTTCTCTGTCTCATTCAGTTTTCGAGATAAAAATGCTAACTCCATTGTTTTCCACCAGGTGGTGCTATTGGTGGTTTCATTGCGTAGTGCATGACTACTTTACTATACCTAGACACCACTTCTATCCCTATAGCTGCCGCCGTTCTCAAGTTAATGGCGGTGGACAGGATATGGGTGGACACACTGTATTGTGATAAACAGCTAAAATGCTAAAATTTGTGTCGCTATCCAAATATTTCTTGACCTAACTGCAATGTTCAGCCTACATTAAATATGTGACATTGAGATATGATTTCAAGTCTCTTTCCTCACTGTATTTGAGCAGAGTATACAGCACATTGGATTATATAGATGTTAATAAACACACAAATCCACAATGTTTGTTTTATGTCAGAGCTTACATGTAGAATATCACAAGTTGGCAATATCCCGGTCTACAAGTAATTTAGTTAAGTCATTTTTGCTGTGATGTGGAGAAACATATTTATGTATTTATAATTGTTGCTGTTTATGTGGAAGGCAGTTTGCTCCTCTTATCTCTCTCCTACAGGATATAATTAGAAATACTGAAGTGATTCACTTCATTTTGCGGTTGTTCACATGTATCACATTTGCCTTGGGAGCCTAATTAACAATACTCTGAAAGTCCCTTTTGTGTCTCTTGACTTATTTAAAATGCAATATAATTGTACAATTTTAACCCTTTATTTGAAAAAATAATCAAGTTTAATATTTTTAGTAAGATAACTACATGTATATTGTCTGGGGACAATTTAAATTGGCACAATGGTAAGTAATGCCATTATACAGCAACTTGCTTCTAAATTTGAAAGAGTTACTTCCAACCTTAAAAGTTATCTTCTTGAAGATCAGTGCAAGTGCTCTGAATTCAATCTTGAGAAGGGGGCTCTTGAATGAATGGAGTGGTGATTCCATAATTTCAACTGGACAATTAAGAGCTCTATTTGTTTGAACAGTGGCAATTCCAATGATCAGACCCCCACCGATCAACAAGGTGATGCCTTTTCTTTGGATTGTCGATAGGTTTTTTGATTTTTAGCCCTTTTAAATAAATTGGTCCTTCAAGTTACCAGTTTTAAGCTGG
The DNA here is from genome assembly GCF_048569485.1 of Anomaloglossus baeobatrachus. Taxonomy (NCBI): domain Eukaryota; kingdom Metazoa; phylum Chordata; class Amphibia; order Anura; family Aromobatidae; genus Anomaloglossus; species Anomaloglossus baeobatrachus. The sequence goes on from NC_134354.1 coordinate 67,176,209, forward strand.
GGGTCTCAGATGATCTGCTGCAGGATATACGGCTGTTATATAATGTAGAAGACATAAATCCCTACAGCTTGGGGAGTGGACCTTATACGAACCTTAAGAAAAAGATCATGAGGATGCTCCCAATTCGGAATGACATTTGTTCCATTGACATCTTCCTTAATCTTCTGACCAAAGGACCAAAGACCGGCTTGAACTAAAGAAGATCAATGGAGGAGTAAGGCATAATCTTACTGAGAGATGTGTCGTCTATGTGAGTTGGAGAATGACCACCAGATCACTATAAAACTATCGGATAAAGGTGGTAAAGTGGTGGTGATGGACTCCACACCTAAAGAAGAGCTAAGATTGTAAAAGTTATTACTTCCAACTTTAAAAGTTATCCGCTTGCAGACCAGTGGGGGTCCAAGTGCTCTGACATCAATCTTGTGAAGGGGGCTCTTAAATGAATGGAGTGGTTGTGATTCCATAATTTCAACTGGACAATTAACCCCTTCAGCCCCCAGCCTGTTTTCACCTTAAAGACCCGGCCATTTTTTGCAATTCTGACCAGTGTCACTTTGATAGGTTATAACAAAAAAAAGGGGAGGAAAGCTACTGCACATGAAACAGATGCACACCAGTGATGAAAGATAAAAAAGAAGCCTTTATTGGGTACAAAATATTAAAAACATTAAAACCAAAGTGCAACATAAAAAACAAACATGAGGTGAGGTCAGCCCGCCCTGGGCCGGAGAGTTGGCACAATAATTGGTCATGAACAATAAATGTAAGAGTGGCAGTGCCGTGCACCAAAGTGCCAATATACAATGCTGAAAGATGGTCTATATACAGTCTGTGACAACAGGGAATACAGAGGTCATATACAGCAAGTCAAAATATATTATACATGGAGATAGCCAATACCGGAATGATGAGCACAACAAGTACAAAGTACACCGAGCCGATGTAGAGTGGTGAATGGAACACTTATATATACATTGGTATCAAGAATAAACCTGAAGCACAATACACAGGGTAAGTGTCTAGCAATGAATATGCTGGGCCCGCTTTTTGAGTGCAAAGCAATGTATGAAGATGTTACGGGCAGTACTGCGACTGACTAGCAACGCACAGAACCGGCACAGTAAAATACATAGGTCACTGGGGTATATGGACTAATACCGAAAAATAACCTAAGACAAGTTGCACAGGATCATAAGCGGATAATGTGCATACTAGACCTGCTCGGCGGGTGCAGATGATGGAGTAATGCAAGCAAGAGCATCAGATTGCCAGTATTTGGATCCTAAAAGTAGGACGTGTGCATGGCTGCTGGACCTCAATATGGGCAAAAAATGTATATCCAGGTGGCCAAAAGCACAATACGTGCGAGTGGAAAGGTCGACGAGGGAGGACCAGAGGCCGACAATGGAAAGTAGGGCACAGAAGAGGTGCAGCAATTTGCCCAGGGCGGCTAGGCCAACGCGTATCGCCGCGAGAGCGGCTTCCTCAGGAAAAGTGCGAGAGTACCTGCAAGGGCAACGTTATTTTTGACAAGAGTAATAATTAGTAAAGTACACAGACCTGTGAGGATGTAGTACAAAGCGTATGTGGCTGGACGGCGCCATCGTGACGCATGCGCAGTGAACTGCTACGGAGCAGTATAGCGATCAAAAAGAGGAGATAAGCGACGAAATACCAGGGGGGCGGAGTAGACGTCAGCAATGGAAGAGGTAAGACATATTAACGCAGGCGCGGCAGTATACTGCGGAGTAATACGATAGAAGGGAAGCGCTGAGAGCAAAAAAAGCTAACATGGATGGTAACGCTGATGAATATTATCAGCATGCATAAAGACGTGGCACAGTTGGGTAGAAAGTGCAAAGAGATGATTTATTTAAAGAAGAGGCAAGTAAGGAGTGCCTTATAGAGCACATAAGTACAGCATGTCACGGGAAATAGCAGTATTAGTACCAACCATAAAAGACGAGGAGATATCAATTAGTGAATGAAAACCAGATAGCAGGCACTATATGGGCCTAGTAAAAAGGAGCATAAGTATATGAATAATACATGGGTCCCTGAACAGGAAATATAATCAAGAAATCAAACCATATCAGTGGTATATGAGATAAAAAATGAAAAAGAAACTAATAAAAATGAAAATACAAAGGGGGTGTAGTTTCAGCATTGTATAATGGTCACAGGCCACACATGTAAGATGGTCAGGGACTTCTCATATAGAGATAAGTTAAATATAAAAAGAGGAGTATATAAACACAGACACTTGCCATAGAGTGAAAATACAAAATATGTATAATAGAAGGAGTCTTAATAATTATGGCTTAATAAGATGAAAACAGAAACGGTCTGGTGGTCAAATCACAGCCAATTTGAAAAGTGGCTATAGGCAGCACCATCAGTTGCAGTTGTCTTTATATATGTGATGATATCTTCTGAGGTCCGGAATCCAAGTCGAATGCCAAGATGTTATGGTGTAATGTGGAATCCATACAAATGCTGAAAGAAAGGAGGTGAAAAAAGGGTTAAACGAAAAAATCAGCCCAAAAAACCTGTGAAAAGTAATTCCTCGTTCAGCCCCGTGGGTGCGACGGAATGTAAATTATAAATCCAACGAGACTCGTGTTGGAGCAGCCACCTAGTACAGGAGCCCCCCCTTGCATTACCAATGTATTTCTGCAGGCCAATGATCGTAGAACCCCGTGGGTTACCATTGTGGTTAGACAAGAAATGTGAGGCCACAGGAGTAACAGTTTTACCTTTAAGGACATCCGAAGCCGCCAAGTTTTCTTGGAGCTGCACACTGTGCTATTGCACACAGGACCTTTTCTCAACAGTTGTATTTTTGGTTGAGTATATACTGTCTATTTATATATACATTTTTGGTACACATTTCTTTGTGTGAGGATCCTTTCCCCCCCCTTTTCTCCCACTTTCGATTATCAGGCGTGGTACTTTAATCATTGACATGGATTGGGACTCCAGAGAGGCCTCTTGGCTGGCCCGCTCTAATAACATCTTTTCCCATGGAGTCATCCCAGCTGTCTCTGATGATTTTTCCTTATTGACTTCTGACCTTACATCGGCCCACAAAACCGGCATACGCCTATGGTGGAACATCCGCAGCCTTGAGGAGTACCTCAGGGCTGGTATTGTTCCTCGGGGCCTTCGAGTCAATATCTTCCCTGCCTGGGAACCCTCTCTGGCTTTCAAGGACACCTGGGAGCAGGGACTGCTAAAGTGCTCCAATATTCTCATCAATATGCTCTTGGAGCATGATAGAATTCTGCTCGCCACTACAAAAACCAATATCAAGGATCTAGAATTGAAATTAACCAGATTAGAGGATCAGGCACAGGTGAGCAGTTTTCAAATAAAACTTAAGGAACAGATGGACAAATACGAAAAAAACATTATTGATAAAAAATGTGGCAAGTACCAGAGGGATAAGATGGACTTTGACAGCAGAACAGCTTTCAAATGGCGTCACAGAGGTAACCAGAGAGGAGCCAGATCCAACAGGACCCACAATACCATCATGGCTGGTCCCACTATTACACCTGGGAATAGTTCAAGTGATTTTTTTGTCCACAAGCAGCGACCCAGACGCAGGGTCAGACGAGGCGGTCATAAGAACAAATCCGTCCAGAAAGGCCAAGCATGGAAATCACAGACCCCCGTTCAGAGGTGTCAAACATCGATTCTAAGTGGAGGTGAGGATGCCACAGCAACATCTGAAACTGTTCAGGTAAGCGACCCTTTACGGATCATTAATCTTTCCGACTATCAACTCTCACCCCAGGAAACGTCTGTACTTGAGAGGGGTCTGACCTTTTCTCCGACTCGCCAGGTAGACCATTTTTCCTTGATTAAAGATTTATACCTTTTCTGCCGCAACATTACCTTCCAGGTGATCCATAACAGACCTCAGATCCTTGATGGACTTCCAACGGATGATCACCAAGCGTTCCAGGACCTATTGGATCTCTTGGAAGAGAATACGGAGGCTCATGGTAGGAGACGTTTTCCATATTGCAACAAGTCCACCGCCACACCCTCTTTCTCTTTGGTACCGGCCATTAAAATCTTTTTTGAGTTGGTGAAATCTGACATCGCCAAACTTTCCCCTAAACATGTTGAGGCCTCCAACGTTACCACTGCAGAGAGTCAAGCCATTTACAACCTGAAAAATAACAACAATTTTCTCATCAAGGAGGCTGACAAAGGAGGCAATGTTGTCTTGTGGCCTACGTCCATGTACTTGGACGAGGCTTCAAGACAACTTAACAACTCCTCCTTTTACGTCAAATTACCATCGGATCCTACCACTGTTTTTGCGTCCAAATTATACCATCTTTTACACTCTGCTTGTCGCCTAGGTATCATTTCCCAAAAGGAAAAAGAGTACATGTGGGCCATTGACCCCGTTGTACCCACATTTTATCTGTTACCTAAGGTGCACAAGTCCATTGAGAAACCTCCGGGCCGTCCCATTGTTGCCAGCATTGGCAGCCTGTGTGAGAAGGCCGGTACGTATGTCGACTTTTTTCTCCAACCTCTGGTTTCTAACTTGCCCTCGTTCATACAAGATACATCTCATTGTGTACGAGTCTGCAAAGAGGTAGTCTTGAAACCCCATGCCCTCTTGGTTACTTGTGATGTGGAGTCTCTCTACACGAACATCCGGCACCATGAGGGCATGAGGGCTGTTTCATACTTCTTGGATCAACAATGTGGTTCGGACCGTATGCATGATTCTTTCTTGGTCGATCTTTTGGACTTTATCCTTAAACATAATTATTTTTTATTTGACCGCACCTTTTATAAGCAAGTTTCTGGAGTGGCCATGGGCGCACGTTGTGCGCCCTCATTCGCTAACTTGTTTTTAGGGTGGTGGGAGGCCACTGTTGTTTTTCAATCCCGAGTATTTCATGAGCGGATATCACATTGGTACCGCTACATCGACGACATTATCTTTGTGTGGGAGGGCTCAGAGGAGGAATGTGTGTCATTCATTACGGACTTGAATAACAATAACTTGAATATTTTCCTCTCCCACACGATCTCGTCTGTAGCGGTTACCTTCTTGGATCTGACCATCTCCATCAAGGATCGAAGTCTGTCCACATGTCTGTACAGAAAGACGACGGCAACCAATAGTCTCCTCCATTTCTCGAGCTTCCATCCTCCCCACATTAAAACAGGTATTCCCACTGGACAATTCTTACGTGTGAGGCGCAACTGTAGTGAGTTGGAGGATTTTGACCAACAAGCCAGTGGTCTCACCCACAGGTTTCTGGATCGTGGGTACCCACGTAAGATCATTGCACGGGCACATCAGAGGGCTAAAAAAGAGACCCAGGCATCCTTGAGTCAGGCCGGATCTAAGACCCAGGAGAAATATACCAGATTCATCACCACTTATAACAACAGTTGGCAGAAGGTAAGAGGAATCTTACAGAAACACTGGCCCATCCTCACTACCGATTCACAAACCTCTATGGTGGTCTCTTCCCATCCTCTTCTAACTGCCCGCCGAGCCCCCAATTTGAGAGATCTTCTGACTCATAGCCACTTCACTAGACCTCCAACCCGACTACAGCGGGGCATCATCTTAAGGGGTTCTTTTCCTTGCGGAGATTGCAATGTATGTGAGTACATGCATGCAACACGTAATACGTTTTGTAATCCACTAGACTCCACTAACCATCGCCTCAGCGCTTACATTAACTGTAAAACCAGAAATGTAATTTACTGTATCATTTGTCCCTGTAATAAAATCTATGTGGGTCAAACTACGCAGGAACTCCGGAAGCGCATCCAGAAGCACTTTTCAACAATCAACTTGGCGGCTTCGGATGTCCTTAAAGGTAAAACCCTTACTCCTGTGGCCTCACATTTCTTGTCTAACCACCATGGTAACCCACGGGGTTCTACGATCATTGGCCTGCAGAAATACATTGGTAATGCAAGGGGGGGCTCCTGTACTAGGTGGCTGCTCCAACACGAGTCTTGTTGGATTTATAATTTACATTCCGTCGCACCCACGGGGCTGAACGAGGAATTACTTTTCACAGGTTTTTTGGGCTGATTTTTTCGTTTAACCCTTTTTTTTTTTTTTTTCACCTCCTTTCTTTCAGCATTTGTATGGATTCCACATTACACCATAACATCTTGGCATTCGACTTGGATTCCGGACCTCAGAAGATATCATCACATATATAAAGACAACTGCAACTGATGGTGCTGCCTATAGCCACTTCTCAAATTGGCTGTGATTTGACCACCAGACCGTTTCTGTTTTCATCTTATTAAGCCATAATTATTAAGACTCCTTCTATTATACATATTTTGTATTTTCACTCTATGGCAAGTGTCTGTGTTTATATACTCCTCTTTTTATATTTAACTTATCTCTATATGAGAAGTCCCTGACCATCTTACATGTGTGGCCTGTGACCATTATACAATGCTGAAACTACACCCCCTTTGTATTTTCATTTTTATTAGTTTCTTTTTCATTTTTTATCTCATATACCACTGATATGGTTTGATTTCTTGATTATATTTCCTGTTCAGGGACCCATGTATTATTCATATACTTATGCTCCTTTTTACTAGGCCCATATAGTGCCTGCTATCTGGTTTTCATTCACTAATTGATATCTCCTCGTCTTTTATGGTTGGTACTAATACTGCTATTTCCCATGACATGTTGTACTTATGTGCTCTATAAGGCACTCCTTACTTGCCTCTTCTTTAAATAAATCATCTCTTTGCACTTTCTACCCAACTGTGCCACGTCTTTATGCATGCTGATAATATTCATCAGCGTTACCATCCATGTTAGCTTTTTTTGCTCTCAGCGCTTCCCTTCTATCGTATTACTCCGCAGTAAACTGCCGCGCCTGCGTTAATATGTCTTACCTCTTCCATTGCTGACGTCTACTCCGCCCCCCTGGTATTTCGTCGCTTATCTCCTCTTTTTGATCGCTATACTGCTCCGTAGCAGTTCACTGCGCATGCGTCACGATGGCGCCGTCCAGCCACATACGCTTTGTACTACATCCTCACAGGTCTGTGTACTTTACTAATTATTACTCTTGTCATAAATAACGTTGCCCTTGCAGGTACTCTCGCACTTTCCCTGAGGAAGCCGCTCTCGCGGCGATATGCGTTGGCCTAGCCGCCCTGGGCAAATTGCTGCACCTCTTCTGTGCCCTACTTTCCATTGCCGGCCTCTGGTCCTCCCTCGTCGACCTTTCCACTCGCACGTATTGTGCTTTTGGCCACCTGGATATACATTTTTTGCCCATATTGAGGTCCAGCAGCCATGCACACGTCCTACTTTTAGGATCCAAATACTGGCAATCTGATGCTCTTGCTTGCATTACTCCATCATCTGCACCCGCCGAGCAGGTCTAGTATGCACATTATCCGCTTATGATCCTGTGCAACTTGTCTTAGGTTATTTTTCGGTATTAGTCCATATACCCCAGTGACCTATGTATTTTACTGTGCCGGTTCTGTGCGTTGCTAGTCAGTCGCAGTACTGCCCGTAACATCTTCATACATTGCTTTGCACTCAAAAAGCGGGCCCAGCATATTCATTGCTAGACACTTACCCTGTGTATTGTGCTTCAGGTTTATTCTTGATACCAACGTATATGTAAGTGTTCCATTCACCACTCTACATCGGCTCGGTGTACTTTGTACTTGTTGTGCTCATCATTCCGGTATTGGCTATCTCCATGTATAATATATTTTGACTTGCTGTATATGACCTCTGTATTCCCTGTTGTCACAGACTGTATATAGACCATCTTTCAGCATTGTATATTGGCACTTTGGTGCACTGCACTGCCACTCTTACATTTATTGTTCATGACCAATTATTGTGCCAACTCTCCGGCCCAGGGCGTGCTGACCTCACCTCATGTTTGTTTTTTATGTTGCACTTTGGTTTTAATGTTTTTAATATTTTGTACCCAATAAAGGCTTCTTTTTTATCTTTCATCACTGGTGTGCATCTGTTTCATGTGCAGTAGCTTTCCTCCCCTTTTTTTTGCCATACACGTCCATACTGCACCAGATAGCACCCCCTTGACTTTGTACTTTACTCATTCCTGATTTAAGTGGTGCGCTCCCACCTCTCTTGTTGTTTGATAGGTTATAACTCTGGAACGCATCAACGGATCCTGGCGATTCTGACAATGTTTTTTTGTGACATATTGTGCTTCATGTCAGTGGTAAATTTAGGCTGATATGTTTTGCGTTTATTTTCCGAAAATTTTGGAAATTTGGCAAAAATTTTGAAAATTTTGCAATTTTCAAAATTTGAAATTTTATGCCCATAAATCTGAGAGATATGTCATACAAAATAGTTACTAAATAACATTTACCACATGTCTACTTTACACCAGAGCAATTTTTGAAAAAAAAAAAAATTCCATTAGGAAGTTAGAAGGGTTCAAAGTTCATCAGCAATTTCTCATTTTTCCAACAAAATTTACAAAAAAATTTTATTAAGGTACTACATCACATTTGGAGTGATTTGAGAAACCTAGGCGACAGAAAATACCCAAAAGTGACCCCATTCTAAAATCTGCACCCCTCACTCTGCTCAAAACCACATCCAAGAAGTTTATTAACCCTTTAGGAGCTTCACAGCAACCAAAGCAATGTAGAAGGAAAAATGATAATTTAACTTTTTTTACACAAAAATGTTACTTTAGCCATAAAATTTTGCATTTTCACAAGGGTATCAGGAAAAATGCATCATAAAATGTATCGTGCATTTTCTCCTGAGTACGCAGATACCTCATATGTGGTGGAAATCAAATGTTTGGGCACACGGCAGGGCTCGGAAGACAAGGAGCGCCATTTGAATTTTTGAGTGCAAAGTTAGCTGCACTCATTAGCGGACACCATGTCGGGTTTGAAGACCCCCTGAGGTGCCTAAACAATGGAGCTCCCCCATAAGTGACCCCATTTTGGAAACTAGAGCACTTAAATAATTTTTCTAGATGTTTGTTGTGCACTTTGAACCCCTGGGGGCTTCACAGACATTTAAGCCGGGAAAAGAAAAAAAACATTTTTACCACAAAACTGTTGCTTCAACCAGGTAGCTTTTTTATCACAAGGGTATCAGGAAAAAATGCACCATAAAATGTATTGTCCATTTTCTCCTGAGTACGCAGATACCTCATATGTGGTGGAAATCAAATGTTTGGGCACACGGCAGGACTCGGAAGGCAAGGAGCGCCATTTGAATTTTTGAGTGCAAAATTAGCTGCTCTCATTAGTGGATGCCATGTCGGGTTTGAAGACCCCCTGAGGTAACTAAACAATGGAGCTCCCCCACAAGTGACCACAATTTATCTAGCTGTTTAGTGAGCACTTTGAACCCCTGGAGGCTTCACAAAAGTTTGTAATGTTCAGCTGTGAAAATATATATATTTTTTTTTACCACAAAATTGTTTTTTCAAACAGGTAGCTTTTTTTTCAGAAGGGTATCAGGAAAAAATGCACCATAAAATGTATTGTGCAATTTCTCCTGAGTACGACGATATCTCATATGTGGTGGAAATCAATTGTTTGGGCACACGGCGGGGCTCAGAAGAGAAGGAGCGCCATTTCACAGCAAAATTGGTTGGAATTATTAGCGGATGCCATGTTGCGTTTGGAGACCCCCCCGAGGTGCCTAAACAATAGAGCTCCCCCACAATTGACCCCATTTTGGAAACTAGACCCCTCATGGAGTTTATCTAGCTGTTTAGTGAGCACTTTGAACCTCTGGAGGCTTCACAAACGTTTGTAGTGTTCAGCCGTGAAAATTGTTTGTTTTTTTTTTAACCACAAAATTGTTTTTTCAACCAGGAAGCTTTTTTTCCACAAGGGTATCAGGAAAAAATGCACCTTAAAACATATTGTGCAATTTCTCCTGAGTACACAGACCCCATTTTGAAAACTAGACCCCCCCATATACAAAAAAATTAGTTTGTCGAAATAAAAAATACGGACGTCAGTAAAAAAAAAAAAAATGAATAAAAAAAATATGAGCGCCTGCCACTAAGACCAGTGCCAAACGTGAGAGCAATGCACGAGTCTCTCATTGCATCATCCGCTCCAGTCTGGAAGCGAGCAACTGCGCTGGATAATGCGATGCGAGAGGGCACGGCGGCGGATGGAGGGGCGGCAGATGAGAAAGGGCGCAGCGGATGGAAGATGGGAAAGGGCGCAGTGGATGGAGGAGCGGCAGAGGATGGGAAAGGGCGCAGCGGATGGAGGAGCAGCAGAGGATGGGAAAGGGCGCAGCGGATGAAGGAGCGGCAGAGGATGGGAAAGGGCACAGCGGATGGAGGAGCGGCAGAGGATGGGAAAGGGCACAGCGAATGGAGGAGCGGCAGAGGATGGGGGGGTGAGATTGGGGATAGCTACCTTACAGGATGGATCTAGGCAGCAGGATCACAGCAGACAGAAGAGGCAGCAGATGAAGGAGGCAACAGATTGAGGAGGGTGAGAGGGGGCAGTAGATGAAGAGGATGGGAGAGAGCAGGCAGCAGATCGGGGAGGGGGGCAGAGTCTGATGGGAGAGAGCAATGGCACATGAGGGGGGGAGGCAGAACATGGAGGGGGGAGGCAGCAGAGGAGGCAGCACATGGAGGGGGGGGAGGCAGCACATGGAGGTGGGGAGGCAGCACATGAAGGGGGGGAGGAAGCACATGGAGGGGGGCAGCTTGCAGCACATGGAGGAGGGCAGCTTGCAGCACATGGAGGTGGAGGGGGGAGGTATAGTGGCGGATGGAGAAGGGTTAGCCGATGGAGGAGGCGGCAGCCGATCGGGAACAGTGGCGGGGGCAGCGGCGGCTGAAAAAGGTGGGTGCGATGGCGGCGGGGACAGCGGCGTGGCTGGTGGTGGCGGCGTGGACAGTGGCGGGCGTGGCGGGGACAGCAGCGTGGCTGGTGGGGACAGCAGCATGCCTGGCGGTGGCGATAGGGGACAGCAGCGGGGTATTCGGGTGCAGCGGCGTGGCTGGTGGTGGCGGCGTGGCTGGCGGGGACAGCGGCATGGCTGACGGTTGCGATCGGGGACAGCGGCGGGGTGATCGGGTACAGCGGCGTGGCTGGCGGTGGCGGGGACAGCGGCGGTGACAGTGGCGGGGACAGCGGCGTGGCTGGCGGTGGCGGCGTGGACAGTGGTAGGGGCAACGGCGTGGCTGGCGGTGGCGATCAGGGACAGCGGCGGGGTGAGCGGCGTGGCTGGCGGTGGTGATTGGGGACAGCGGCGGGGTGAGCAGCATGGCTGGTGGTGGTGGGGACAGCGGCGTGGCTGGCGAGGACAGCGGCGTGGCAGGCGGTGGCGATCGGGGACAGCGGCAGGGTGATCTGGTACAGCAGCGTGGCTGGCGGTGGCGGGGACAGCGGCGGTGACAGTGGCGGGGACAGCGGCGTGGCGATCGGGGGCAGCGGCGGGGCGATTGAGGACAGCGGCGGGGACAGTGGTGGACCGCTCTCCTCAGCTTTCAGGGATGGACACAGGTCACCGGCACCAGATCCACGGTGATTGGAGAGATCGGTCACAAGACCGGTCTCTCCAATCAGAGCTGGGGGCGGGGGAAGCTTCGATCACCCAGCTCCAGCCAATGATCAGAGCTACAGCTGCTCTGATCAGGGCTGGATTTCAATGTTCCAGCCATTTTCAATGGCTGGAACATTACAGTGACTGTAATTGGCTGAGCGGCGTTAATCAGCTAATCACAGCCTCTGTAGGTTCGGGGAGGAGGCACCATCCCTCCTGAGGTCAGGCAGAGGTCCCCTCCTTCCCGAATCTACTATTTGATTACACCGATCGCACTCACGGGGGCTCCGGGGCCGCGATTTCGCCATGACGTACTGGGTACGTCATGGGTTGTTTAGCACCATGTCACCATGACGTACCCAGTACGTCAAGGGTCATTAAGGGGTTAAGAGCCCCGTTCTTTTGAATGGTGGAAGTTGCAATGATCAGACCTTCACCAATCAACAAGGTGATGCCTTTCCTTTAGCTTGGTGATAGCTGTTTAAATACATTGGTCTTTCAAGTTACCAGTCTTGAGCTGGGGGTTCTAGACCATCTGCTACAGGATATCAGTTTGTTATATAATGTAGGAGACATCAATCACAACAGCTTGGGGAGTGGACCTTTTACGGTCCTTAAGAATAAGACCACGAGGATGCTCCCAATTCAGAATGACTTATGTTCATTGACATCTTTCTCAATATTCTGACCAAAGATCTGCTTGAACTAAAGGAGATCAATGGAGGAGTAAGACATAATCTGGCTAAATCAGAGCTGCATACTCTACTACCAGATCACTATAAAACCATAGGACAAAGGCGGTAATGTGGTGGTGATAGATTCCACACCTAAAGAAGAGCTCAGGTTGGAAAAGTTCCTTCCAACTTTAAAAGTTATCCACTTTCAGACCAATGAGGTTCCAAGTGCTCTGACATCAATCTTGTAAAGGGGGCTCTTAAATGAATGGAGTGGTGGTGATCCTGCAACTTCAACGGGACAATTAAGAGCCCTGTTCTTTTGAACAGTGGCAGTTCTAGTGATCAATCTAGTGAATTGGTAATAGCTATTTAATGTTTAGTCCTTAAAATAAATTGGCCCTTCAGGTTATAATAGCCTCAGGTTATAATATTTTTAATATACATAACCTGAAACCACAATCCCATTAAAATCTCACACATTGTTAAATTTTAGTCAAGTGTGGGTGGTAGATTCCTCCAATTATTATGGACAATCCAAAATTGGCATGGATATTTACCATTTTTAATGCCATGGTCTATTTAGATATTTTTTCATTGATCTATTAAAGCTGTTTTTACATCTGCAACACTGGTTTCTTTGCATCGCTGGACACCTATGGTTTCTTATCTCAATTCTGCATGGCCCTGACGCAGGTCACTCTGTACTCATCCTAGGAACCTAATATAAGGTGGAAAGGTGAGCTGACTTATTCTAAAAAGGAAAATAAATCCCATGGTCCATCCTTCTTAAGATTCAAGTCTTTATTAATCCATCATGAACAAGTCTTCCAGTGTTCAGACTCGGACATGCCATTCTGCGGGATGACATGTCTGGAGTCTGTACACTAGAAGACTTTTTAATGATGAATTAATAAAGACTTGATTTTTAAGAAGGACAAACCACCGGATTTATTTTCCCTTTTGTCTTACATGGTGGATGCTAGCCACACAGTCCCTGGTCCATAGGATCCATATAAAGAGTGGTGAGTAGTGATGAGCGAGTACTAAAAAGCTCGGGTGCTCGAAGCTCGGGCCGAGCCTCCCAAGATACTCGTGTACTCGGCCCGAGCAACGAGCCCAATGTTATCCTATGGGAGACCCGAGTATTTTTGTGAAATGACCTCCCGGCAGCATGGAGAAACCCTAAAAATGTCACAAAAGTCTCAGAAGAGTGCTCAAATGACATGGCAACAGCATGGGGAAGACCCCTTGAAGCATTTATCACTCAAAAGTCACAGCTGTGAACAATTTTGTCCGCGTTTTACGCCATTTTTACGGACTCACCAGAAAACCTTCCAAAATGACCCCAAAATGATTTTTCATGGCGGAAATGTTAAGGGCACATACCCAATAGTGAGATAGAGCTGGTGTATGTTACTTTTTGAGATCAATACATGAAAGATTTTACGTGAAAACATTGTGTGGCACTCCGATGTCCCTGAGAAGAGACGTACATGAAGGCCTCTTGAGTCTAATGTGCCCATTTTGAGGAAGTGAGTCTTTGTAGTATTTTCCTTTGCCAGGGCAGTCCTAAATTGTGAGGTTCACCAATGCCCCTGCATACAGACGTGCATGAGGGCCTGTAAACCTGAAGTGCCCATTGGAAGGAAGTGGGTGTATTATAGTATAGCCCTTAGGCAGGGAAGCCAAACATTGGGAGGCTCCACGTTGTCCCTGGATAGAGACGTGCATGAAGGCCTGTAAACCTGAAGTGCCCATTGGAAGGAAGTGGGTGTATTATAGTATAGCCCTTAGGCAGGGAAGCCAAACATTGGGAGGCTCCACGTTGTCCCTGGATAGAGACGTGCATGAAGGCCTGTAAACCTGAAGTGCCCATTGGAAGGAAGTGGGTGTATTATAGTATAGCCCTTAGGCAGGGAAGCCAAACATTGGGAGGCTCCACGTTGTCCCTGGATAGAGACGTGCATGAAGGCCTGTAAACCTGAAGTGCCCATTGGAAGGAAGTGGGTGTATTATAGTATAGCCCTTAGGCAGGGAAGCCAAACATTGGGAGGCTCCACGTTGTCCCTGGATAGAGACGTGCATGAAGGCCTGTAAACCTGAAGTGCCCATTGGAAGGAAGTGGGTGTATTATAGTATAGCCCTTAGGCAGGGAAGCCAAACATTGGGAGGCTCCACGTTGTCCCTGGATAGAGACGTGCATGAAGGCCTGTAAACCTGAAGTGCCCATTGGAAGGAAGTGGGTGTATTATAGTATAGCCCTTAGGCAGGGAAGCCAAACATTGGGAGGCTCCACGTTGTCCCTGGATAGAGACGTGCATGAAGGCCTGTAAACCTGAAGTGCCCATTGGAAGGAAGTGGGTGTATTATAGTATAGCCCTTAGGCAGGGAAGCCAAACATTGGGAGGCTCCACGTTGTCCCTGGATAGAGACGTGCATGAAGGCCTGTAAACCTGAAGTGCCCATTGGAAGGAAGTGGGTGTATTATAGTATAGCCCTTAGGCAGGGAAGCCAAACATTGGGAGGCTCCACGTTGTCCCTGGATAGAGACGTGCATGAAGGCCTGTAAACCTGAAGTGCCCATTGGAAGGAAGTGGGTGTATTATAGTATAGCCCTTAGGCAGGGAAGCCAAACATTGGGAGGCTCCACGTTGTCCCTGGATAGAGACGTGCATGAAGGCCTGTAAACCTGAAGTGCCCATTGGAAGGAAGTGGGTGTATTATAGTATAGCCCTTAGGCAGGGAAGCCAAACATTGGGAGGCTCCACGTTGTCCCTGGATAGAGACGTGCATGAAGGCCTGTAAACCTGAAGTGCCCATTGGAAGGAAGTGGGTGTATTATAGTATAGCCCTTAGGCAGGGAAGCCAAACATTGGGAGGCTCCACGTTGTCCCTGGATAGAGACGTGCATGAAGGCCTGTAAACCTGAAGTGCCCATTGGAAGGAAGTGGGTGTATTATAGTATAGCCCTTAGGCAGGGAAGCCAAACATTGGGAGGCTCCACGTTGTCCCTGGATAGAGACGTGCATGAAGGCCTGTAAACCTGAAGTGCCCATTGGAAGGAAGTGGGTGTATTATAGTATAGCCCTTAGGCAGGGAAGCCAAACATTGGGAGGCTCCACGTTGTCCCTGGATAGAGACGTGCATGAAGGCCTGTAAACCTGAAGTGCCCATTGGAAGGAAGTGGGTGTATTATAGTATAGCCCTTAGGCAGGGAAGCCAAACATTGGGAGGCTCCACGTTGTCCCTGGATAGAGACGTGCATGAAGGCCTGTAAACCTGAAGTGCCCATTGGAAGGAAGTGGGTGTATTATAGTATAGCCCTTAGGCAGGGAAGCCAAACATTGGGAGGCTCCACGTTGTCCCTGGATAGAGACGTGCATGAAGGCCTGTAAACCTGAAGTGCCCATTGGAAGGAAGTGGGTGTATTATAGTATAGCCCTTAGGCAGGGAAGCCAAACATTGGGAGGCTCCACGTTGTCCCTGGATAGAGACGTGCATGAAGGCCTGTAAACCTGAAGTGCCCATTGGAAGGAAGTGGGTGTATTATAGTATAGCCCTTAGGCAGGGAAGCCAAACATTGGGAGGCTCCACGTTGTCCCTGGATAGAGACGTGCATGAAGGCCTGTAAACCTGAAGTGCCCATTGGAAGGAAGTGGGTGTATTATAGTATAGCCCTTAGGCAGGGAAGCCAAACATTGGGAGGCTCCACGTTGTCCCTGGATAGAGACGTGCATGAAGGCCTGTAAACCTGAAGTGCCCATTGGAAGGAAGTGGGTGTATTATAGTATAGCCCTTAGGCAGGGAAGCCAAACATTGGGAGGCTCCACGTTGTCCCTGGATAGAGACGTGCATGAAGGCCTGTAAACCTGAAGTGCCCATTGGAAGGAAGTGGGTGTATTATAGTATAGCCCTTAGGCAGGGAAGCCAAACATTGGGAGGCTCCACGTTGTCCCTGGATAGAGACGTGCATGAAGGCCTGTAAACCTGAAGTGCCCATTGGAAGGAAGTGGGTGTATTATAGTATAGCCCTTAGGCAGGGAAGCCAAACATTGGGAGGCTCCACGTTGTCCCTGGATAGAGACGTGCATGAAGGCCTGTAAACCTGAAGTGCCCATTGGAAGGAAGTGGGTGTATTATAGTATAGCCCTTAGGCAGGGAAGCCAAACATTGGGAGGCTCCACGTTGTCCCTGGATAGAGACGTGCATGAAGGCCTGTAAACCTGAAGTGCCCATTGGAAGGAAGTGGGTGTATTATAGTATAGCCCTTAGGCAGGGAAGCCAAACATTGGGAGGCTCCACGTTGTCCCTGGATAGAGACGTGCATGAAGGCCTGTAAACCTGAAGTGCCCATTGGAAGGAAGTGGGTGTATTATAGTATAGCCCTTAGGCAGGGAAGCCAAACATTGGGAGGCTCCACGTTGTCCCTGGATAGAGACGTGCATGAAGGCCTGTAAACCTGAAGTGCCCATTGGAAGGAAGTGGGTGTATTATAGTATAGCCCTTAGGCAGGGAAGCCAAACATTGGGAGGCTCCACGTTGTCCCTGGATAGAGACGTGCATGAAGGCCTGTAAACCTGAAGTGCCCATTGGAAGGAAGTGGGTGTATTATAGTATAGCCCTTAGGCAGGGAAGCCAAACATTGGGAGGCTCCACGTTGTCCCTGGATAGAGACGTGCATGAAGGCCTGTAAACCTGAAGTGCCCATTGGAAGGAAGTGGGTGTATTATAGTATAGCCCTTAGGCAGGGAAGCCAAACATTGGGAGGCTCCACGTTGTCCCTGGATAGAGACGTGCATGAAGGCCTGTAAACCTGAAGTGCCCATTGGAAGGAAGTGGGTGTATTATAGTATAGCCCTTAGGCAGGGAAGCCAAACATTGGGAGGCTCCACGTTGTCCCTGGATAGAGACGTGCATGAAGGCCTGTAAACCTGAAGTGCCCATTGGAAGGAAGTGGGTGTATTATAGTATAGCCCTTAGGCAGGGAAGCCAAACATTGGGAGGCTCCACGTTGTCCCTGGATAGAGACGTGCATGAAGGCCTGTAAACCTGAAGTGCCCATTGGAAGGAAGTGGGTGTATTATAGTATAGCCCTTAGGCAGGGAAGCCAAACATTGGGAGGCTCCACGTTGTCCCTGGATAGAGACGTGCATGAAGGCCTGTAAACCTGAAGTGCCCATTGGAAGGAAGTGGGTGTATTATAGTATAGCCCTTAGGCAGGGAAGCCAAACATTGGGAGGCTCCACGTTGTCCCTGGATAGAGACGTGCATGAAGGCCTGTAAACCTGAAGTGCCCATTGGAAGGAAGTGGGTGTATTATAGTATAGCCCTTAGGCAGGGAAGCCAAACATTGGGAGGCTCCACGTTGTCCCTGGATAGAGACGTGCATGAAGGCCTGTAAACCTGAAGTGCCCATTGGAAGGAAGTGGGTGTATTATAGTATAGCCCTTAGGCAGGGAAGCCAAACATTGGGAGGCTCCACGTTGTCCCTGGATAGAGACGTGCATGAAGGCCTGTAAACCTGAAGTGCCCATTGGAAGGAAGTGGGTGTATTATAGTATAGCCCTTAGGCAGGGAAGCCAAACATTGGGAGGCTCCACGTTGTCCCTGGATAGAGACGTGCATGAAGGCCTGTAAACCTGAAGTGCCCATTGGAAGGAAGTGGGTGTATTATAGTATAGCCCTTAGGCAGGGAAGCCAAACATTGGGAGGCTCCACGTTGTCCCTGGATAGAGACGTGCATGAAGGCCTGTAAACCTGAAGTGCCCATTGGAAGGAAGTGGGTGTATTATAGTATAGCCCTTAGGCAGGGAAGCCAAACATTGGGAGGCTCCACGTTGTCCCTGGATAGAGACGTGCATGAAGGCCTGTAAACCTGAAGTGCCCATTGGAAGGAAGTGGGTGTATTATAGTATAGCCCTTAGGCAGGGAAGCCAAACATTGGGAGGCTCCACGTTGTCCCTGGATAGAGACGTGCATGAAGGCCTGTAAACCTGAAGTGCCCATTGGAAGGAAGTGGGTGTATTATAGTATAGCCCTTAGGCAGGGAAGCCAAACATTGGGAGGCTCCACGTTGTCCCTGGATAGAGACGTGCATGAAGGCCTGTAAACCTGAAGTGCCCATTGGAAGGAAGTGGGTGTATTATAGTATAGCCCTTAGGCAGGGAAGCCAAACATTGGGAGGCTCCACGTTGTCCCTGGATAGAGACGTGCATGAAGGCCTGTAAACCTGAAGTGCCCATTGGAAGGAAGTGGGTGTATTATAGTATAGCCCTTAGGCAGGGAAGCCAAACATTGGGAGGCTCCACGTTGTCCCTGGATAGAGACGTGCATGAAGGCCTGTAAACCTGAAGTGCCCATTGGAAGGAAGTGGGTGTATTATAGTATAGCCCTTAGGCAGGGAAGCCAAACATTGGGAGGCTCCACGTTGTCCCTGGATAGAGACGTGCATGAAGGCCTGTAAACCTGAAGTGCCCATTGGAAGGAAGTGGGTGTATTATAGTATAGCCCTTAGGCAGGGAAGCCAAACATTGGGAGGCTCCACGTTGTCCCTGGATAGAGACGTGCATGAAGGCCTGTAAACCTGAAGTGCCCATTGGAAGGAAGTGGGTGTATTATAGTATAGCCCTTAGGCAGGGAAGCCAAACATTGGGAGGCTCCACGTTGTCCCTGGATAGAGACGTGCATGAAGGCCTGTAAACCTGAAGTGCCCATTGGAAGGAAGTGGGTGTATTATAGTATAGCCCTTAGGCAGGGAAGCCAAACATTGGGAGGCTCCACGTTGTCCCTGGATAGAGACGTGCATGAAGGCCTGTAAACCTGAAGTGCCCATTGGAAGGAAGTGGGTGTATTATAGTATAGCCCTTAGGCAGGGAAGCCAAACATTGGGAGGCTCCACGTTGTCCCTGGATAGAGACGTGCATGAAGGCCTGTAAACCTGAAGTGCCCATTGGAAGGAAGTGGGTGTATTATAGTATAGCCCTTAGGCAGGGAAGCCAAACATTGGGAGGCTCCACGTTGTCCCTGGATAGAGACGTGCATGAAGGCCTGTAAACCTGAAGTGCCCATTGGAAGGAAGTGGGTGTATTATAGTATAGCCCTTAGGCAGGGAAGCCAAACATTGGGAGGCTCCACGTTGTCCCTGGATAGAGACGTGCATGAAGGCCTGTAAACCTGAAGTGCCCATTGGAAGGAAGTGGGTGTATTATAGTATAGCCCTTAGGCAGGGAAGCCAAACATTGGGAGGCTCCACGTTGTCCCTGGATAGAGACGTGCATGAAGGCCTGTAAACCTGAAGTGCCCATTGGAAGGAAGTGGGTGTATTATAGTATAGCCCTTAGGCAGGGAAGCCAAACATTGGGAGGCTCCACGTTGTCCCTGGATAGAGACGTGCATGAAGGCCTGTAAACCTGAAGTGCCCATTGGAAGGAAGTGGGTGTATTATAGTATAGCCCTTAGGCAGGGAAGCCAAACATTGGGAGGCTCCACGTTGTCCCTGGATAGAGACGTGCATGAAGGCCTGTAAACCTGAAGTGCCCATTGGAAGGAAGTGGGTGTATTATAGTATAGCCCTTAGGCAGGGAAGCCAAACATTGGGAGGCTCCACGTTGTCCCTGGATAGAGACGTGCATGAAGGCCTGTAAACCTGAAGTGCCCATTGGAAGGAAGTGGGTGTATTATAGTATAGCCCTTAGGCAGGGAAGCCAAACATTGGGAGGCTCCACGTTGTCCCTGGATAGAGACGTGCATGAAGGCCTGTAAACCTGAAGTGCCCATTGGAAGGAAGTGGGTGTATTATAGTATAGCCCTTAGGCAGGGAAGCCAAACATTGGGAGGCTCCACGTTGTCCCTGGATAGAGACGTGCATGAAGGCCTGTAAACCTGAAGTGCCCATTGGAAGGAAGTGGGTGTATTATAGTATAGCCCTTAGGCAGGGAAGCCAAACATTGGGAGGCTCCACGTTGTCCCTGGATAGAGACGTGCATGAAGGCCTGTAAACCTGAAGTGCCCATTGGAAGGAAGTGGGTGTATTATAGTATAGCCCTTAGGCAGGGAAGCCAAACATTGGGAGGCTCCACGTTGTCCCTGGATAGAGACGTGCATGAAGGCCTGTAAACCTGAAGTGCCCATTGGAAGGAAGTGGGTGTATTATAGTATAGCCCTTAGGCAGGGAAGCCAAACATTGGGAGGCTCCACGTTGTCCCTGGATAGAGACGTGCATGAAGGCCTGTAAACCTGAAGTGCCCATTGGAAGGAAGTGGGTGTATTATAGTATAGCCCTTAGGCAGGGAAGCCAAACATTGGGAGGCTCCACGTTGTCCCTGGATAGAGACGTGCATGAAGGCCTGTAAACCTGAAGTGCCCATTGGAAGGAAGTGGGTGTATTATAGTATAGCCCTTAGGCAGGGAAGCCAAACATTGGGAGGCTCCACGTTGTCCCTGGATAGAGACGTGCATGAAGGCCTGTAAACCTGAAGTGCCCATTGGAAGGAAGTGGGTGTATTATAGTATAGCCCTTAGGCAGGGAAGCCAAACATTGGGAGGCTCCACGTTGTCCCTGGATAGAGACGTGCATGAAGGCCTGTAAACCTGAAGTGCCCATTGGAAGGAAGTGGGTGTATTATAGTATAGCCCTTAGGCAGGGAAGCCAAACATTGGGAGGCTCCACGTTGTCCCTGGATAGAGACGTGCATGAAGGCCTGTAAACCTGAAGTGCCCATTGGAAGGAAGTGGGTGTATTATAGTATAGCCCTTAGGCAGGGAAGCCAAACATTGGGAGGCTCCACGTTGTCCCTGGATAGAGACGTGCATGAAGGCCTGTAAACCTGAAGTGCCCATTGGAAGGAAGTGGGTGTATTATAGTATAGCCCTTAGGCAGGGAAGCCAAACATTGGGAGGCTCCACGTTGTCCCTGGATAGAGACGTGCATGAAGGCCTGTAAACCTGAAGTGCCCATTGGAAGGAAGTGGGTGTATTATAGTATAGCCCTTAGGCAGGGAAGCCAAACATTGGGAGGCTCCACGTTGTCCCTGGATAGAGACGTGCATGAAGGCCTGTAAACCTGAAGTGCCCATTGGAAGGAAGTGGGTGTATTATAGTATAGCCCTTAGGCAGGGAAGCCAAACATTGGGAGGCTCCACGTTGTCCCTGGATAGAGACGTGCATGAAGGCCTGTAAACCTGAAGTGCCCATTGGAAGGAAGTGGGTGTATTATAGTATAGCCCTTAGGCAGGGAAGCCAAACATTGGGAGGCTCCACGTTGTCCCTGGATAGAGACGTGCATGAAGGCCTGTAAACCTGAAGTGCCCATTGGAAGGAAGTGGGTGTATTATAGTATAGCCCTTAGGCAGGGAAGCCAAACATTGGGAGGCTCCACGTTGTCCCTGGATAGAGACGTGCATGAAGGCCTGTAAACCTGAAGTGCCCATTGGAAGGAAGTGGGTGTATTATAGTATAGCCCTTAGGCAGGGAAGCCAAACATTGGGAGGCTCCACGTTGTCCCTGGATAGAGACGTGCATGAAGGCCTGTAAACCTGAAGTGCCCATTGGAAGGAAGTGGGTGTATTATAGTATAGCCCTTAGGCAGGTAAGCCAAACATTGGGAGGCTCCACGTTGTCCCTGGATAGAGACGTGCATGAAGGCCTGTAAACCTGAAGTGCCCATTGGAAGGAAGTGGGTGTATTATAGTATAGCCCTTAGGCAGGGAAGCCAAACATTGGGAGGCTCCACGTTGTCCCTGGATAGAGACGTGCATGAAGGCCTGTAAACCTGAAGTGCCCATTGGAAGGAAGTGGGTGTATTATAGTATAGCCCTTAGGCAGGGAAGCCAAACATTGGGAGGATCCACGTTGTCCCTGGATAGAGACGTGCATGAAGGCCTGTAAACCTGAAGTGCCCATTGGAAGGAAGTGGGTGTATTATAGTATAGCCCTTAGGCAGGGAAGCCAAACATTGGGAGGCTCCACGTTGTCCCTGGATAGAGACGTGCATGAAGGCCTGTAAACCTGAAGTGCCCATTGGAAGGAAGTGGGTGTATTATAGTATAGCCCTTAGGCAGGGAAGCCAAACATTGGGAGGCTCCACGTTGTCCCTGGATAGAGACGTGCATGAAGGCCTGTAAACCTGAAGTGCCCATTGGAAGGAAGTGGGTGTATTATAGTATAGCCCTTAGGCAGGGAAGCCAAACATTGGGAGGCTCCACGTTGTCCCTGGATAGAGACGTGCATGAAGGCCTGTAAACCTGAAGTGCCCATTGGAAGGAAGTGGGTGTATTATAGTATAGCCCTTAGGCAGGGAAGCCAAACATTGGGAGGCTCTACGTTGTCCCTGGATAGAGACCTGTTAGGTTCTTAGTGCCTCCGTGCTTGCATTTAAAAATTGCACGTGTGTGCCTGTTGGTGGCAGCTTTCCGCTGCATTTGTGTGAGTTTTGCACAAACTTGGATATAACACACAAGTCTAGTGAATACACATCAGCACAGCATTGCAAAATGCGCAAGGGCGTTGTCAACGAACAAGGAAGTGGACGTGATGGTGGTGCAGGCAGACACCGAGGTTGTGTGCAAGCTCTAATTTCGCCACAACAAAGGGCCACATCTAGTCGCTCGCACGTCCTGTCCCAAATTCTTGGGGACCGCAGCAGTACACCCCTCTTGAACCAAGACCAGTGTCAACAGGTTGTTAGTTGGATAGCGGATAATGCTTCCAGTCAGATTGGCACCACCACAAACACTCTGTCTTCCACACGGTCAAGTGTCAGTAGCCGTGATACTGCACCGCACATTTCAGAACCTGATCCTCCTTCCTACCACCAGGCCGAGTACACGTCCACGGACATTACTGATCCCACACTTGGACACTCGGAATAGCTGTTCGTTCACGTTTCCATTCACAAATTCTGGCCTCTCGCCAGCTCCTGTTGAAGTGGGCCATGACGAGATTGTATGTACAGATGCACAAATATTTGAGCAGCCACGTTCTCACGAAGTTGGCAACGTGTCTCAACAAGGGGTGGCCGATGATGAGACACAATTGTCAGGAAGTCAGGAGGAGGAGCAGGGTGCGGAAGAGGAAGACGACGTGGTGGATGATCCAGTAACTGACCCAACCTGGCAGGAGGATATGCAGAGCGAGGACAGCAGTGCACAGGGGGAGGGAGGCGTAGCATCACAACAGGCAGTAAGAAGCAGAGTGGTGGCCCCAGGCAGACGTCAGTCAACTGTTCCCCGGAACAACACGACACAAGGTGCCTGTACAAATGTTAGGTCTTCCCGAGTCTGGCTGTAATACTATTGTATGTATTGAGGATTTCGATTGCGTTAGGGCAATGACAACCAGAGACGAGTTCTTGGTGCAAGACATTTATAATATGCAACCAGCAAATATGTACATAAACGGAACAAAAACACAGTAGAACATAAATACAGGAAATACCTTCCAGGGACTGAGCGAAAGGGAATTCCCGGTACCGCGCACCGGACTCCCCCAGGGAGACCACCAACAGCAAACCCCTATACAGGGACTGTCTGGCAATCACCCCAGAAGCCCTAAATGCGCAGCAGCCGGGACACAAAAGGGCAATAGGTAAGTCGAAAAATGTCTGTACGTGATGTGAGTCCAGAGTGGTATTAAACGGAAGGAACCGGGCAGAAGTTCCGACCAAAGACGGCAAACGGAGTCCAGGTACAGCTAGATGATACCAGATGAAGTCCAGAGTCGGTGTCGGTTGTTTTCCAAGAGGATCCGAATAACAATCAGGAACCAAAAGCAGCAGGGCAGGAGCACACAGGAAGCAGTATACTCAGGCACTGGACTAAGCTTTAGGGGCGGCTTTTAAACAGATGGACAGGAAGTAGGGCAACATAACAGAAAACTCCATGTTAACAAAGGGCAAGCTCTTTCAA